>NW_027362768.1:214546353-214978853 GCF_046119375.1 Phyllobates terribilis
GAATGGTGTCACTTTTGGGTATTTTCTGTCATAAAGACCTCTCAAAGTGACTTCAAATGTGATGTGGTCCCTAAAAAATTGGTTTTGTAAATTTGGTTGGAAAAATGAGAAATCGCTGGTCAACTTTTAACCCTTTTAGCTCACTAACAAAAAAAAATTTTGGTTCCAAAATTGTGCTGATGTAAAGTAGACATGTGGGAAATGTTATTTATTAACTATTTTGTGTGACATATCTCTCTAATTTAAGGGCATAAAAATTCAAAGTTTGAAAATTGCAAAATTTTCAAAATTTTCGCCAAATTTCCATTTTTTTCACAAATAAATGCAAGTGATATCGAAGAAATTTTACCACAATCATGAAGTACAATATGTCACGAAAAAACATTCTCAGAATCAGGGGGATCCGTTGAAGCGTTCCAGAGTAATTACCTCATAAAATGACAGTGGTCAGAATTGTAAAAATTGGCCTGGTCATTAACGTGCAAACCACCCTCGGGGCTTAAGGGGTTAAATGGACCAATACATTTTTGACCCAGTTTTGGTGAGCGTATATGGAGTTTCAAATTCTTGGTGGAAAGCCATACTTTATCACCCACTTGGAAGTTTGGAGAAAGTCTGAGATTTATCTGCTGCTTCCTTATATTTCTCCTGGGGAATTCTTGAAAGTCTCTTTTAGTATTTCCAGAATCTGTTGCAGGTATTGTATTCTGTCAGTGACAGCAGGGATAGGCTTTTCTCTGGAAAAATTAGGAAGGATACTTGGATGGTACCCAGAATTTGCGAAGAATGGTGTTTGTTTGGTTAAAGCATTTTGAGAATTGTATGAAAATTCTGCCATAGGAAGCAAATCAACCAAGTCATCCTGAAGATGACAAATGTAGCATCTGAGATATTGCTCTAAGGTTTGGTTTGTGCGTTCAGTCTGACCATTAGATTGGGGATGGAATGCAGAAGATAAACTGACATCAATGTCCAATGCTGCACAAAAATTCTTCCAGAATCTAGATGTAAAACGTGTTCCACGATCAGAGACGACTTCGTCTGGGACCCCATGAAGACGAAACACATTTTGAATTATAAGATCAACAATCTCTTTAGCAGATGGTAAACCAGTGCAGGGGACAAAATGTGCTGCTTTGGTGAGTGGTCCACCACTACTAGGATTGAACTCTTTCCCTTTGAAACTGTTAGTTCCACAATAAAGTCCATAGATATACATTTATACATAGCACAGGTGTTACAGGAAGATACATAGTGTTTAACATCTTTTTGGCAATTGGGCCACCAAAAGAAACGAGACAGAAATTCTTGTGTTTTTTTAATTCCTTTGTGTCGTGCCATCTTGGAGTTATGGATTCGTTTTAATACTTTAAGTCTCACAGTTTCTTTAACATAGATGCAATGATGAGTCCATACCTTATTTTGAAATGTAAGAGATATATCATCTGGTGGATGCAGAAGAATTGGGTCTGTCTCGTATGCTTCCCGAATATCTTCCAGCAAGTCTTTGTTATGGATCACCCCCAGGAAGTTGGACTCAGGCTGAATAGTTGTTGGGGGTGCTGCTGTAGAAGGATCTTTGGATAAGATCGTAGATAAAGCATCAGCCTTACCAATACGGGAGCCAGACCTATAAGAGATAACAAAGTTGAATTGTTTCAGAAAGAGGCTCCATCGAGCCTGGCGGGGGGGACAAACATTTGGCAGACCTGATAAATTCAAGGTTACGATGGTTAGTTAGAACAACAATTTGTTGAGCTGCTCCTTCTAGTTGATGTCTCCATTACTTGAAAGCAGCAATCATAGCTAGGAGCTCTTTGATACCCACATCATAATTCTTCTCTGACACGGCCACATTTCTGGAGAAATAAGCACAAGGATTAGCAAATCTTTTATTCCTGTTCTTTGTGATAGAATGGCCCCTACTGCACCATCTGAAGCATCCACTTCTACAATAAAGGCATGTTCGGTATTGGGATGAATTCGTATAGGAGCTGTCGTGAACTTCATCTTCAGGCAAGAAAAAGCATCTTGTGCTTGAGGAGACTAACAAACAACCAATATTCCTTTTGTTGTTAATTTGGTGTTTGGTGCAATTATACCTGAAAAGTTCTTAATGAAACGTCTGTAAAAATTTGCAAAGCCCACAAATCGTTGAACTTCTTTCATGTTTTTTGGCATTGGCCACTCAGTAATAGCTTGAATCTTACTAGAGTCCATTTGCAATCCTTGAGTAGAGCTTATATAGTCCAAAAACTGGATCGTTGTTTGATGAAACTCACATTTTGCCAGCTTCATATAAAGATGTTGGGTTCTTAGATGCTCTAGCATAGGTTTCACATGATTCTGATGCTCTTCTGCAGAATTAGAAAAGATTAGTATATCATCCAGATAAATGACTACAAATTGATCAACAAGTCTCTGAAAATGTTAAAACGTTGCAGGAGCATTGCACAGTCCAAACGACATGACTAAGTACTCAAAGGGTCCATAACGTGATTTGAATGTCGTTTTCCATTCATCACCTGGTCTAACACACACCAAATAGTATGTCCCTCGAAGATCCAGTTTTGTGAACAACTTTGCATGACGATCTCTGTCCAGCAACTTAGGGATCAAAGGCAGAGAGTAACAATTATTTACAGTAATTGTATTCAATTCTCTGTAATCAATGCAGGGCCTTAAGGAACCATCTTTCTATTTAACAAAAAATATAGGCGCACCTGCTTGTGATGATGGAGGACGAATAAAACCTTTGGCAATAGATCAATTGGACAATCATACGGCCGGTGAGGAGGGAGATTGTTGGCATTTTTCTTGTCACCTACATCAGCAAATTCCTTATATATAGATGGTAGTTTAGAAGTTTGTTCAGGATCCTTTACAACTTCTTCATTTGGTGAAGCCTTTGGGGAGTGGACAGTGAACAGTAGATGGAAAAGACACTTTTTTGATTCCCTAACTCATTGTGGGATTTTGAGTCTGTAGCCATGACAACCCCAGGAGTATTGGAAAATGTGGAGATGAGATTAATAAGAAGGATAAGACCTCATGGTGATTAGGTTCCATAACTATCTCTAAGGGTTCAGTCTCTTGATTCACTATTCCTGAATTTAGTGGAGATCTGTTGACAATTTCCATGATAATAGATGAAAGTCTGTTTTGAATTTTTACCTCATGTTCCTTTGCGAAATAGATGTCCATAAAATTTCTCCTTAATCAACCATGGCCGATGTGGAAATCCATTGAGAATTAACTTGAAACTCAACAGAAAGGAAGCAATGAGAGTCCTTTTTTAATGTTGGGTGCAATAGAAGAAATTTAATGCATGACAGCATTTACTGAAGGCGCTGGTTCAGACAAGACTGATTGTTCGTCGGAAAAGTTGAGATCCGCTACCACTGTCACTGTTTTAAGTAGTCGAGAAGGACAATTGACGAGAAAGTGTTCAGTCTTGTCACAATAAAAGCACAGATTTTCCCAAAGTCTCCGTTCTTTTCTCTCAGCACTTTCATGTTTTAACAGGCTGTCGACCTGCATGCAGGGCCGGCATCAGCACCCGGGCAAGTGCTGGGGCCCTGAGCAAGCGGGGGGGCCTACTCACCGTCGGGCACCCCACCGCCCTATGGGACCAGTGAGCAGAGGAGAGCGGTGTCAACGCCCACTCCCCCCACTTGCTCAAGGCCCCAGCAGCCGGCAGCACAATACTTACATCTCCCCGTGCCTCCGCAGCAGCTCCGGTCTCTTCCGCGTCCTGTGATGTCTCAGGTCAGAGGGCGTGGTGACGTCTTTCCACCGCGCTCTCTCCTGAACCGTCACAGGCAGCGCAGAGCGGGAAGATGCCGGCAACGCTGGAGTCCGGAGCAGCGGCAGCAGGTGAGAAGTGAGGCATTTGATTTTTTTTTTTAATGTATGGAGTCATGGGGCATTATAAGGGAGAGGGAGTGACATACTGCATGGGGCATTAAAAGGGGGGTGAAGTGACATCCTGCATGGGGCATTAAAAGGGGAGGAGTGACATCCTGCATGGGGCATTAAAAGGGGGGAAGTGACATCCTGCATGAGGCATTAAAAAGGGGGGAGTGACATCCTGCATGGGGCATTAAAAGGGGGGAAGTGACATCCTGCATGAGGCATTAAAAAGGGGGGAGTGACATCCTGCATGGGGCAAGTGACATACTGCATGGGCATTATAAGGGGGGGAGTGACATCCTGCATGGGGCATTAAAAGGGGGGGAGTGACATCCTGCATAGGGCATTGAAAGGGGGGGAGTGACATTCTGCGTGGGGCATTAAAAAGGGGGGTAAGTGACATCCTGCATGGGGCATTAAAAGGGGGGGAGTGACATACTGCATGGGGCATTATAAGGGAGGGGGTGTGTGACATCCTGCATGGGGCATTATATGGGTGGAAAGTGACATCCTGCATGGGGCATTAAAAGGGGGGGAAGTGACATCATGCATGGGGCATTAAAAGGGAGAGGGGTGACATCCTGCATGGGGCATTAAAAGGGGGGGAAGTGACATCATGCATGGGGCATCAAAAGAGGGCGGGAGTGACATACTGAATGGGGCATTATAAGGGAATGGGTGTGTGACATCCTGCATGGGGCATTAAATGGGGGAAAGTGACATCTTGCATGGGGCATTATAAGGGAGGGGAAGTGACATCCTGCATGGGGCATTATAAGGGAGGGGGGTGTGACATCCTGCATGGGGCATTAAAAGGGGGGGAAGTGACATCCTGCATGGGGCATTATATGGGGGGAGTGACATCCTGCATGGGGCATTATAAGGGGGGTGACATCCTGCATGGGGCTTCATAAGGGGGGGTGACATCCTGCATGGGGCATTATATAGGGGGAACAGCCTGCATGGGACATTATGAGGGGGGAACAGCCTGCGTGGGGCGTTATGTGTAGGGAACAGCCTGCATGGAGCATTATATGGGGGGGAACAGCCTGCATAGAGCGTTATATGGGGGCCAGAATTCTGTATGGAGCATTATATGGGGGCCAGTATCCTGTATGGAGCGTTATATGGGGGCCAGTATCCTGTATGGAGAGTTATATGGGGGCCAGTATCCTGTATGGAGCGTTATATGGGGGCCAGTATCCTGTATGGAGCATTTTATGGGGGCCAGTATTCTGTATGGAACGATTTGCCGGTTTCTGAGCTATTGTAGAATTTACAATAGATATCGGTCATTTAATGTAAGAAGTGAAATCTTTGGCATTGTACTATATATATATATATCTGCGGTATCTGTGCATCATGAATCGTGGTATGTGTTCAAGGGGCCCACTGAGACTCTTTTGCCCAGGGCCCACAAAAACCTAGAGCTGACCCTGCCTGCATGGATTCAACTTCAGATATGTGAGGACTCTTTATCTCAAAATCTCTGGGACTGGTGGTTGAAGCAGATGGATAACAATTGTTGTTCCAGGTCCAGTTTGAATTCCACTTTTCCAATCTACTCTCTGATAATCGGGTGTCTATATGAATACAATGATGAATGAAGTCATCAAAATTTGTGGGCGAATCAGCTAGGGCTAGTTCATCTTTGAGTGCGCTGAAGAGTCCATTCTTTAAAAAAGATAATTTTGCAGCATTCCATTCTGTATCAATCACCCACCGTCTGAATTCTATGGCATACTCTGCCACAGACAGTTTAGCGCCATCAGTGTAGCTGAAGCTGTTGCACAATGATTAGGGTCATCAAACACCTGGTTCATGGCTGCTAGCAAAGCCTCCAGATCATTAAGTCGATCATCATGAGTTTCAATAAGGGGGCTGGCCCAAGTCAATGCTTTATGTGTCAATAGCATAATGATACACAATACTTTTTGATCTGTCAGTATGGAAGTGAGCAGGGTGTGCACCAAAGTGCAATCTGCACTGGTTTATGAATCCACAAAATTTGTCACAGTCTCCACCAAACCTGAAAGGTGGCAGTGGAAGGGTGGGTGGCATTATGTTAATTTTGTAGCTGAAGGATCTGTTCAGACTGCAGTGCAATCTTATTGCTTAGATCTATTCTTAGATCAGACTCTTAAAACCCTTCTCCCTGCGAGTGGCGGTTGTGTATCGCCCTCCAGGCTCCTCCCACCAGTTCTTGGATCACTTTGCCACCTGGCTTCCTCACTTTCTATCCTGTGACATCCCCACCCTCATCATGGGTGACTTTAACATCCCCATCGATGATCCCCTCTCCCAATCTGCCTCTCATCTACTTTCTCTAACCTCTTCATTCCGTCTCTCACAGTTTACTAATTCTCCGACCCATGGAGACGGGAATACTCTGGACCTGTTTTTTTCCAGTCTCTGCTCGCTGGATGACTTTACCAATTCCCCTCTCCCACTCTCGGACCACAACCTTCTTTCCTTCTCTGTCAAGAATTGTCTCCTCACCCGGGACACCCCCACTGACCACACTTATAGGAATACACGTACCATTAATACCCAGCAGCTTATGGACAATCTCCACACATCTTTAGCCCCTATCTCCTCCCTCTCCTGTCCAGACTTAGCATTGTCACACTACAACAATACACTGAAGAGTGCCCTAGATGAAGCAGCTCCTTCTACACGCAGAAAAAACATCTCCAGAATCCGATCTTTTCTCACTTTTGAAACTGCTAAAACTCTTACTGTCGCTCTTATTCACTCTCGTCTGGACTATTGCAACTCTCTTCTGATCGGTCTCCCTCTTACCAAAATTTCCCCTCTCCAATCCGTCCTGAATGCGACAGCCAGGGTCGTATTTCTGTCCAGCCGCTTCACCGATGCCTCCACCTTGTGCCAGTCATTACACTGGTTACCCATTCGCTACAGGGTCCAATATAAACTCATTGCTCTCACCCACAAAGCTCTCCACAGTTCTGCACCACCTTATATCTCCTCTCTCATCTCAGTCTATCGTCCTACACGTGCCCTACATTCCACAAATGACCTAAGACTAACATCCCCCATAATCCGAACCTCGCACCTCCGTCTCCAAGACTTCTCTCGTGCGGCGCCAGTTCTCTGGAATGCTCTACCCTAGACGATCCGATTGATGCCTAGCCCCGATGTCTTCAAGTGCGCTTTAAAAACTCATCTCTTTAAACAAGCCTACCACCTCAAATACCCAGTAATCTAACTTTCCCCTGTTCCCTCCTAAATACTATTCAGAATCTGCTCCCTACTGTTCATCTGTCTCTACACCCTGCATGCACACGATAACTGCACTCGGTAATTGAGTATTGCACTTAAACATACAGGCTGATGACCGGATCATACAGCTTTATATGATAATCCCGACTTATTATAATTGCCAGACCTGAAATAACAAGCAATTGTCACCTATTGTGTCTTCCCTTTTCCTTGTAGATTGTAAGCTTGCGAGCAAGGACCTCACTCCTGATGTAACTGTTTAAACTGTCTCACCTTGTATTGAATTTATTGTCTGTACATGTCCCCGCTTAATTGTAAAGTGCTGCGGAATATGTTGGCGCTATATAAATAAAAATGATTATTATTATTATTCTGTAGATCCTGTGTAGCTTGTCCAAAAAAATGTGAACATTATGAGTTGTCTGATTTTCAAATGCTGTGTATTTTGTTTTTAGCGTTTGCATATCTGCATAGATGTTGGTAAGCAAACAGTTCATCTTAGTTACACGCACCTCCAATTTTTCTCCCTCAGCAGCGTCCATGATGAAGGCTTGAGTATCCTGTTACAATACTGGCGTAGTACTGCTGGAAACCAGTGGCTGAAGGAACCCAAGCAGGAACAGCAAGCGGTAGTAGAAGTTCTTGGAGATAGCAAGGAGTTGTAGGAAACAATCCATAGATAAATTAGAACAGACTGGCTAAAAATGTTCAGGAGCTGGAGACTGAAGCTAAGCTAACAGCTAGACACAATACTCAAGCAATGAGTGTGAGATCCCTGCAGCTTTAAGTAGGCCCAAACAGGAAACAAGATGGATTCCATAGATTCAGAATGCGCCATCTTGGAAAAGGGCAATTGTAGAACTCAACAGCTGCCTCCAGTGGTAAGGAGTGAAACTGCAGCACAATTATTAAAGTGAACAAGCAGCCACTAGTGGTCAAACTGTAGAAGGCAACAAAATTGAACTCTGGGTGAAATAAGAAACACCATGTTTGGAGACCAAAAGGCACTACATATCATCCCAAAAACACCATACCAACAGTGAAGTTTGGAGGTGGGAACACCACAGTGTGGGGTTGTTTTTCAGCATACTACACTGGCAAACTTCATATGATTGAAGGAATGCTCTTCCTTCAATCATATGTTGTGAGTGCGCCCGGTGGAACATGACAGTGACGTCATAAGCCGGCGACGTCAGACGCACAATCGTCAGCTTTATCGAGATGTGCAATGCGGTGGTTCAGGTAATGAACGCTGCATGCACGCCCCTGCACATACTCTGCCTGCGCTTTTAAAGGGCATGTGCCCCTAAAAAACGCAGGCTTTTTTTTATAAACATTTTTAACACAAGTGTGCCTGACAAAAAAATGGCACCAGGAGAGCAGGTAGGTAAGAGGAATCTTTTTTTGTGTGTGGATGCGCTCTGGGATGGGGGCTAGGATGGATATATGGCATGGAGGCCAGGATGGATATATGACATGGGGGCCAGGATGGATATATGGCATGGGAGCCAGGATGCATATATGGCAAAGGAGCCAGGATGCATATATGGCATGGTGTCCTGGATGAATATATGGCATGAGGGCCAGGATATATATATAGCAAGGCACTGGAGGACACAGACAGAAAAGGACCCCTGTGCAAGAACAATATATGGGCCCTTTGCAGCCCAAGAGCTCCTAAAAATGCAAAATTGCACCTGCTTTGAAGGTAGAAATGGGACCACTTACCTCTTAGGCCCCTGTGCGGCTGCACAGGTTGCACCAATGATATGTCCGTCCCTGAGCATGGGGGCCAAAATGGATATATGGCATGGGGGCCACGATGGATATATGGCATGGGTGGGCAAATGCACATATGGGGCCCAGGACAAGGGACATATGGGGGCCAGGATGGATATATGGGATGGGGGCCAGGATGGATATATGGGATGGGGAGCCAGGATGGATATATGGGATGGGGGCCAGGACGAATATATGGGATGGGGGCCAGGACGAATATATGGGATGGGGGCCAGGATGTACATATGGGGGAGGGAGCAGGACAAGGGACATGTGGGGGCAGTATATGTATACTACACTGATGAGCAAAAGGGTAACAATGTTTTGAACTTTTGACTTTCAGGCTCCATATCTCACCATCCACTAGTGCTTTGAACGTGAGACTACCATAATTTTTTAGCCAATAATTTTGGCTTTCTCATACATAAATTTGACTTCCAACTATTTTGCATATGATTAGTTATGCAGATTATTGTCATGTGACTGTATTGTTATTGTCATGTGACTGTATTGTTATTGTTTTGCTCCTAAAAATCTAAATTTTAATTTTTATTATTTTGCTAATATTTTGTAAATCCACCTTTGGTTTTCAACACTGCCTGAATCCTTCTGGGCATGCTCTCCATCAGATTCAAGCATGTCTTGATTGAAATCTGATCCTAGGTCTCTTCTACACATTCCACATTCCCAAAGTTGGTGCATACTGGTCAACTCAATTGGGTAGGTATACAGCTTTTTCTTCAACTCTACCCACAAGTGTTCGATTGGGTTGAGGTCCAGCACCTCAACTTCATTGTTATTGAACCATTTCTTGCCAATCTCAACTTATGCTTCTGGTCATTTTCCTGCTGAAACGCTATGTCCTCCTTTTCATACCGATAATACTCAAGTGTACGAAGTAACTCGTCTTGTAGGATACTCACATATAGCTCAGCATTGAGACTACCATTGATCCTGGTCAAGTACCCAATGCCTTTGGCTGTGAAAGAATCCCATATCATCAGGCTTCCTCTACCGAACTTGACAGTTCCTTCAATTTCTTGATCCGTTAGTCCCATTTTCTCTTGTTTCTTCCACACCTATTTGCACCCATCAGAGCTCAGTCTATTGACCTTCGTCTCATCAACCCAAATCACCCCTTTCCAATCTTCTACTGTCCACTTTTTGTACTTTTTTTGCAAACTCGAGCTGACGCTTCTTATGATGATATTGCAGTCGATGCTTCTTCACCTTTTTTCGGGCCACCATTCCAGACTTGTGTAACGTGCGTTGAACAGTGCTTGCATGGATGTCTGTGACCTCACTATTACAAAGCATAAGAGCCACCTCCACTGCCATGTTTGTCGTGCCAGAACTGATAGACCTTGGGATGAGCCGACTTTTTGACTCTGATATTTTGCCTGGAAGTCCAACTCTTCCCTCTTATATGGATTGGTTGACTTCGTTTCATACACTACTAACTGTCATGGCACTCAAATGATGCAGTTTGGCAATTTTCTTGGCTGAGAGACCGCTATTGATGAGCTGGATAATGCTGTTTCTCTTTTCCTGGAAAATCTTCTTCATGGCTGCTCCTCAATTCAAACAAGTGACCTTTCACTTCGGAATAAGCTTAATAACATACTAAGGTGTTAGGGAATGTGAGAACAGGTTGCAATTTGTAGTATACAGTAAAATAAAAATTTCCACCACCCACCAGAAGAAAAACAGTAACAATGACAAGAATCTGCATAACTAACCATATGCAAAATAGTTGTAAGTCAAATTTATGTATGAGATAGCCAAGATGATTGTCTATAAAATGATGGTAGTCAAACGTTCGAAGCAATAGTGGATGGTGACATATGGAGCCTGAAAGTCAAAGGTTCAAAACATTGTTATCCTTTTGCTCATCAGTCTATATACAGAGCTCTTGTGTATAATGTCACTGGTGGTAATAACAGTGTTGTTAGTATTGTTGAACATTGCAAAAGGTTTTCTGCTACATGGTTTGTCAAGGCATTTCACTAGAGAACATGATAAATGTTTCAGTAATCTACAGATTACATCAATGGAACATACAGTATACCCCCTGACACTCCCAATCGGAGAGATCAGCTCAACAGGAAAGAGGTATTTTGGATATACAAGCTCAGTACTGTGAAACCCCATGGCCTGAATGAACTTACAGATACTTTTTATCAATATATATATTTTAATAATAATTTTATTAATATAATAATTTTGTTAATATAGCTCCTTTTAATGATTTATTTTATAGCTGTTTCCAATATTTTAATAATTCTCCATTAAACTTTGTTTTTCTTTTATTACTGCACCTCATGAATGATTCCTCAGCACCTTCAGCTTTTATATGGCAGTTCTTCTTTTTTATATAAATCTATTAATATATATACTACTATGTTTATTAAATCACTTACCTCTAACTTGAGAATTATTTCTGAGTGCGGGGGCACATCTTCCACCTGGTTATCAGGCTGTCGTTTTGAGTGCTGAACCAGCATCCAGCCAGCATGCACAGCTGTTCTCTGCAATGAATCATGCATGCAAATTAGTTTCCCACAGCAGTGAACTTGTTTGACAACTAGATTGGAGTAGTGGTACTGCAACCAGTAGGGACAGCATCGATAGTTAGCATAGTCAGAGGAAGCCAGGAATCGGTACACAGGAAAGAAGTATAATCTTGAAGGGTTTAGCAGGTAGCTTAGTCAGAGGAAGCCAGGTACCGGTACGCAGGAAAGCAGTATAATCTTTGTATGAAGGAGAAGGGAGCGCTTGACTAGAGGCTTGGATCTCAATAATCTCGCAAAGAGGAGGCGCTGGCCAGGTTTAAATAGGGTGTGCAATCAAGAACTCAAAGGATTAAGGCAATCAGAAGCAACCCAGGGTAGAGCCGCTCAGGAACAATACAGGTACTAGAGTTTACTTTAGCCAGGAACTTTCCAGCAAGCAAAATAGCTCAGAGGGAAGAGCTGCCGCCTGGTGAACCAAGAGCTGCTGGATTCGAGTCCTGACAGTAGTCCCCTCCTTCCAAGATGGCCTCTGGACATCTCAGGTGCTGGTTTCTCTGTATGTCTCTAATGAAAATCTCTTGTAAGCTTGGGTGCATGGACATTGCACTCCGGTTCCCATGCATTTTCTGCTGGTTTACCTTAGGCTCAGAAGACTTTTGGGTGGAGTAGAACCTATGTAGTGCTGGATAACCCATGCTGTTGGGAGTGGGAGTGGTGAATATTCATGGCCTTTATTAGCAGGCACGCTGACAGCCGAGCGCAGCAGGAGCCGCGCTGCGGCTACAGCGTGCGCGCTATTAGGGAGAATGAATGGTCACTGCTCCCCACACACGTAGTCCCGGCGTGGGGAGCAGTGACTATTCCGGCACAGAGCTGGACACAGCGCTGGAGGAGAGAGGAGGTGAGTATGAAAGTTTATTTTTTTACTGTACAGCGAGGGGGGATCAGGGGGTGCCAAGCATACCAGGATGAGGGGGCCATGCATACAGGGATAAAGGGGGCCATGCATAAAAGGATGAGGGGGGCATACATACAGGGATGAAGGGTGCCATATATGCTGGAATGAAGGGTGCCATACATACCAGGAGTCGCTCTGTGGGCACACTGTGCCGGTTATTAAGGAAAATTAATATTCACTGCTCCCCACGCCCATGGGCGTGGGGACCAGTGAATACTCATTTTCTTTAGTAGCAGGCACAGTGTAGGCTACAGCAGGCGACTGCTGTTTCCTGTGCCCCCCTACTCGGCCGCTGTCGCTTCCCCCACATCTCCCACCACCCACAGTCACAATATTTATGTACATCGGACTATAAGACACACCCCCCACTTTCCTCCAAAGTCATCCACAGACTTGTTTTTTTCACTGTTAGCCAGATACTTAGCAAAATTTTTTACTCCTTTGATAAAGATAACTAAATGTCAAGTACTTAGACAACTAAGTAATTGACAATTCAGACTTCTTATCTATTTTACGTACACTTACTAATTTACCATCTGATATCCTGTTAATTACACTTGACGTTTATAGCATATATACGTCTATTAGACATGACAGAAGCATTTCTGCAGTTACACAGCTATTGAGGTCCACTACGTTCTCCTCTGATCAAATTTCATTCTGTATTGACTAGTTACATCTAATTTTTCATGAGAACTACTTCCTCTTTGGGGATCAGTTTTACCTGCAAAGGAAGGGAACTGCCATGGGATCTAATGTGGCTCCACCTTATGCAAACTGCTTCATGGCCAATTTTGAAAATTAATTTGTATATCCACATCCTCTGTTCCTATATGTCATTGTATGGCTCCGTTATATAGATGACAAATTCTGTATCTGGAATGGTGATTTGCATGTATTTAGCAATTTTTTTAACTTCATTAACTCATGTAACCCAGATATGCGATTTACTCAGAACATTGACACCACGCAGATCAACTTTTTAGATGTCTTAGTGATTAAAAATATGATGGGCTCTCTGACTACAGATCTTTATAGAAAATCTAACGACTGTAATAGCTTATTGATGTTTAAAAGCAATCACCCCAAAGTAACCAAACTTTCATTACCAAGGTCCCAATTCTGGGGAGTTGATCAGATTGTGAGAGATAGGTCCACTAAGCAAATACGTTTTAATGAAATGAGCGCACTGTTTCAAAACTGTTTCAAAACCTTTATCTACATTACATCATTTATCATCATTTAGATGAGTCGACTAATATTCATCACCAGCAGTCCTCTCCTTTTTCCCGTGTTGCCTTTGTGAACAGTTATCATCCACTTATGCCTAGGGTTCATGCAATTTTGCATAGACATTGGTCTATTTTGTCTCTTTCATATCCACAGGTTACTAAATATAATTTTTTTCCATTAACCTGCTATAAACTTGTTACGGATCCAGGTGGTGGAACCTCTGTGCTGCGGTGCAAGGAGGGACCAGAGGGGCGTGACTAAGTATCTACTCGGCCTGACCAAGGTCGCACGACGGCTCAGTCGACTCCGTGAACCAGGGAGGGACCGAGCAGAGGGACCAGGTGCCACTCTGGGACCAACCTTGTATGAGAGCAGGTGACTCCCACGGGTCAGAAGGTTGGAGCTGACCGGTACAGCGAATGGGCAAGGCAGGCAGGCTGACGGGTGGTCCCGGTAGACAGGCAGGCTGATTCGGCTCATAGCCAGATGGGTGCTCCGTGTAGGCAAGCTGGCAGGCAAAACAGGTAACAGGCAGGTGCTTCCAGGTAAGCAGGCTGGCGAGCACAGCAGGTAACAGGCAGGTGCTTCCAGGTAAGTAGGTTGGTGGGCACGGCAGGTGCTTCCAGGTAAGCAGGCTGGTGGGCACAGTAAGTAACAAGCAGGTGCTTCCAGGTAAGCTGGCGGGCAGAGCCCATGGACAGACTGGCAGACTGGACTGTAGACAGACTGTCGGGCTGGAGAGTAGTCAGACTGGCGGACTGGACTGAAGAACAGACTGGCGGACAGGACTGACTTGCAGAGGACCTGAGGGCTGAAGCAAAGTAAGTATAACAGAGCAACAACCTTGTATGGGCATCTCCATATTGGAGGAGGTGCCTTTTATAGGGAAAGTCCTCCGGCCATTGCCCGGGGACTTTTTAGGACGGCGCGCGCGGCCCCTTTAAGAGGGGGGGAGCGCACGCGCGTGTGCCCTAAGCACAGAGCCAGGGAAGCTGCGAGCACAAGCAGCCGCAGCAGGGAGGCCGGAAGACGCTGGAGCAGGACCGCGGCGGTAAGGGGGACGCGTCTCTGCCTGGCATGGGGCACAGACGCCGATGCTACAGTACCCTCCCCTTTACGCCCCCTCTTTTTTGGGCCAGCAAGAAATTCTTTAAGAAGAAGAGAGGCATGGATGTTCTCCCTGGGTTCCCAAGACCTCTCCTCCGGGCCAAACCCCTTCCAATTCACCAGAAAAAAGATTTGAGACGGGGCATTATCATGCATGAAATGATCTCGATGGTCCAGATGGATGGAGTGGAGGATGGCTGGTTGATGGACACCCCATGCAAACACGGCTACGGCGCTAACAAGGAGGAGGTGGAGTAATGTTTTGGGATGGAATCATGGGGAGAGAGATTGTCGGCCCTTTTAGGATCCCTGAAGGGGTAAAGATGAACTCCATAATGTATGTTGAGTTTCTCAAACAGCACTTCCTTCCATGGTTCAAGAAGAAGAACCGTGCATTCCGCAGCAAGATCATTTTCATGCATGATAATGCCCCGTCTCATGCTTCACATAACACATCTGCATCTCTGGCTGCTATGGGCATAAAAGGGGACAAACTTATGGTGTGGCACCCATGCTCCCCTGACCTCAACCCCATTGAGAACCTCTGGAGCAGCATCAAAAGGAGTGTCTATGATGGCGGGAGGCAGTTCACATCTAAGCAACAGCTCTGGGAGGGTATTCTGTCCTCATGCAAAACAATTGAAGCAGAAACCATCCAAAACCTGAAAAATTCAATGGACGAGAGAGTTCAGAAGCTCCTTTCGAACAAGCGGTCCTATGTGCAAATGTAACATCACCTAGAATAAAGTTTTGAGTTGAAAACTGTTTGATTTCAGTTTGTAATAACCTGCTAATGCTTATAATTTCAAAAATGACCATTTTTTTGTTCTTTATTAAAATGAAAAGGTTGAAAACTCTGCTGTGCATAATAATTTGGAACATGCATTTTGAGTGCAGTTTGAGTTTTTTATTTTTTTAAAAATCTACTGTTATCATAGGCAGTTTGTACAAAAACCTTTCAATTGTACTCTAATAGTTATTTGACTGGAGAATTACAATGACTGCAATTCATATAGGTAATTTGGGAAAATCTGAGAAAATATTATTTGCATAATAATTTGGAACACAGTGTATATCCCAGGAACGGAAGGGAAGTCTGCTCGAAGAGACATTTCTCAAATTTTGCATAGAGCTAATTCTGCCGGAGCCTTAGCAGAACCTGACGAACATTCCTCCGGTGTGTGGGCAGATATGGAGAGAAGGCCAAGATATCGTCCAGGTACACCACTACGCAAGAATACAAGAGATCACGGAAGGTGTCGTTAACCAGCTCCTGGAAGACGGCTGGGGCATAACAGAGACCAAAGGGTATCACGCGGTATTCAAAGTGACCGTCCCGGGTGTTGAATGCCGTCTTCCACTCGTCTCCCTGGCGGATCCGGACCAAATTGTACGCCCCACGAAGATCGAGCTTGGTGAAGACCCTTGCGCCTTTAAGGCGGTCGAACAGCTCTGAGATGAGAGGCAGGGGGTACTTATTCTTGTTGGTAATCTGGTTAAGACCCCTGTAGTCGATACATGGCCGTAGCGAGCCGTCTTTCTTTTTAACAAAGGAGAATCCTGCTCCAGCCGGGGAAGTAGATTTCTGGATGAATCCCCTAGCAAGATTCTCCTCGATGTACTCAGACATGGCCCGGGTCTCAGCCAGCAATAAGGGATAGATGCGCCCTCAGGGAGGAGAAGCAATGGGTACCAGGTCGATAGGGCAATCATACGGCCTATGAGGTGGTAGTGTCTCAGCTTCCTTCTTGTCGAAGACGTCCGCATAGGACCAGTAGGGTGCCGACAGACCAGGTAGATTAGTCAGAGTAGACGGAGGTCGAGCCGGACGAACCAGAACCAGGCAGGTCTCATGGCAATCCTGCCCCCAACGGAGCACTTCACCAGATCGCCAATTCAGGATGGGTTCATGTCTCTGTAGTGAGGGTAGACATAGCAAAAGGGAGTGAGAGAGTCTGGATAGCACATGAAAGGAGATCCTCTCCGAGTGCAGCATTCCCACCTGAAGGGTTACAGGCCCTGTGATGAGCAAGATGGTCTCTGCAAGGAGTCTCCCATCCATGGAAGTGACTGCCAATGGTTCGGCCAGACGTTTGGTGGGAATCTGATACTGCTTCACAAGGGCCTGAGAAATGAGATTCCCATCGGCTCCAGAATCCAGGTGGGCGGTCTCAAAGAAGCGGGTCTCACCACTGGAAATAGAAATGGATAGAGTCAAGAACAGAGAAAATTTACTATTGCCTAGGACGACCTCTCCGAGCGGTCCTAGACACTGGAGTTTCCCGGCTTCACTGGGCAGGAACGGATCAGATGCTCCTTACTGCCACAGTAGAAGCAGCTCCCCTCGGCTCGGCGCGTCTCTTGGCGAGACTTGACCATCTTGGTCTGGTCAATCTGCATGGGTTCAGGCGAGCGTGCCCGGGGAATTGCTGGTTGGGAGGCAGGTTTCTGGAATACAGGAGCGAGACGAGGAAATCTTCTCTCCCGAGTAGTCTCCTAACTCGTTCCAAGAAACAGATGTCAATCCGGGTAGCTAATGACACCCGGTCATCCAGGGTGGAAGGAATGTCCTGACCAGCTAGCTCATCTTTGATCCGTCCGGAAAGACCCTCCCAGAAGGTAGACACCAGGGCCTCGTTCCAGGCAAGCTCAGATGCAAGAGTGCGGAAATGTATGGCATACTGGCCCACGGTGAGACTCCTTTGGGGGAGACGGAGAAGAGAGGAAGCAGTAGAAGTCTTTCGTCCGGGCTCATCGAAGACCTTCCGGAAGGCAGTGAGGAAAGCTGGAAGATCGGACACCAGGGGATCCCCTCTCTCCCATAGAGGGTTAAGCCATGCCGATGCTTCCCCGGTGAGACTTGATGAACGCCACCTGGGCCCGGTCGAAGGAAAACTGATGGGCCAGGAGTCCAAAGTGCAGCGTCCACTGGTTTAGAAAACCCCGGCATAAGATGGGGTCACCACCAAAACGTGGAGGCGCAGAGAGCCGGGGACCAGGGCCGGGTGTCATGGCATTAGTAGGCCGAGGAGAACCCGGAGCGGGTGCCGCTCGGCTCGAGATGGACACAGGTGGGATGGACAGAATGTCCAGGCAGGAGTTGACAGACCACAGGTAGGTCAGGATAGTTTCCTGATGGGATCTCTGACGAGAAACCTCCTGGTACAGGTGAGCAAGCGAAGGAGTCTGGGGGACACCGGGTTCCATGGCCCGTGCAAACTGTTACGGATCCGGGTGGTGGAACCTCTGTGCTGCGGTGCAAGGAGGGATCAGAGGGGCGTGACTAAGTATCTATTCGGCCTGACCAAGGTCGCACAGTGGCTCAGTCGACTCCGTGAACCAGTGAGGGACCGAGCAGAGGGACCAGGTGCAACTCTGGGACCGACCTTGTATGAGAGCAGGTGACTCCCACGGGTCAGAAGGCTGGAGCTGACCGGTACAGCGGATGAGCAAGGCATGCAGGCATGCTGATGGGTGGTCCCGGTAGACAGGCAGGCTGATTCGGCTGATATCAGATGGGTGCTCCGTGTAGGCAAGCTGGCAGGCACAACAGGTAACAGGCAGGTGCTTCCAGGTAAGCAGGCTGGCGGGCACAGCAGGTAACAGGCAGGTGCTTCCAGGTAAACAGGCTGGCGGGCACAGCAAATAACAAGCAGGTGCTTCCAGGTAAGCTGGCGGGCAGAGCCCATAGACTGGTGGACTGGACTGTAGACAGACTGTCGGGATGGAGAGTAGTCAGACTGGCGAACTGGGCTGAAGAACAGACAGGCAGGCTGATTCAGCTGATAGCCAGACGGGTGCTCCGTGTAGGCAAGCTGGCGGGCACAACAGGTAACAGGCAGGTGCTTCAGGTAAGTAGGCTGGCGGGCACGGTAGGTAACAGGCAGGTGCTTCCATTTAAGCAGGCTGGCGGGCACGGCAGGTAACAGGCATGTGCTTCCAAGTAAGCAGGCTGGCGGGCACGGCAAATAACAAGCAGGTGCTTCCAGGTAAGCTGGCAGGCAGAGCCCATAGACTGGCGGACTGGACTGTAGACAGACTGTCGGGCTGGAGAGTAGTCAGACTGGCGGACTGGACTGAAGAACAGACTGGCGGACAGGACTGACTTGCAGAGGACCTGAGGGCTGAAGCAAAGTAAGTACTGTATAACAGAGCAACAACCTTGCACGGGCACCTCCATATTGGAGGAGGTGCCTTTTATAGGGAAAGTCCTCTGGCCATTGGCCGAGGACTTTTTAGGACGGCCCGCGCAGCCCCTTTAAGAGGGGGGGAGCGCGCGCGCCCTAAGCACAGAGCCAGGGAAGCTGCGAACACCAGCAGCTGCAGCAGGGAGGCCGGAAGACGCCGGAGCAGGACCGTGGCGGTAAGGGGGACAGCAGACGCCGATGCTACAAAACGAAGTAAAAATTTAAGTGATTCCTTGGTACAGGTGGACATTGGCCCCCTCAAGTCAGGTACACATCAATCTCTTTTATTTCCTAGTAAATTGGGTACTTTCTCATGCCTCAATTGTAGTCAATGTGCAAATGTAATAAAAGGGGATCATATTGTACATCCACATACTGGTCATATTTTCCACACAAAAGGTTTTTTTAATTGTGAATCTTCCTTTGTGGTGTATTCTATCAGGTGTCCATGTGGTCTCGTATACGTTAGTGAGACCACTCAGTATATATGGGACAGCATATCCAAACACAAATCAACTATCAGACGTAAACTTTGTGAATTACCCATTTCACACCATTTTATTTCCAATAATCATATCATCAACTCTATTCGCTATCAGGTTCTGGAATAAGTCTTACACTCTCATTGCAGAGGTAACCAGATATTTCAAATAAAATTACGTGAATCCTTTTGGATCCATAAATTACAGACTTTGACCCTAAAAGCCAATAATATTAAATATGGCTGTTTTATCTGATACATCATTTAACTCTATAATGGCCTCTGGTTCTCCTTTCCTTAACCCTTTTATATTATTACCTTATTATTTAGTCTAATACACAGTTGAAACCAGAAGTTTACATACACTATATAAAAAGACACATATGCATGTTTTTCTCAATATCTGACATGAAATCAGAATAAACCATTCCCGTTTTAGGTCAATTATGATTTGCCAAATGCCAGAATAATGAGAGTGAGAGAATGTTTTAAGGTATTTATATTACTTACTGAAAAGTCAAAAGTTTACATACACTAAGATTACTATGCCTTTAAACAATTCTGGACTGCCCATATGATGATGTCATATGTTTGGCAACATCTGAATTAATTAGAGACACACCTGTGTAAGCATTTTAATGCACACCTGAAACACACTGATTCTTTGTGTAGCATCATGGGACAGTCTAAAGAAATCAGCCAGTATATCAGGAAAAGAATTGTGGACTTGCGCAAGTCTGGCTCACCCTTGAGAACAATTTCAAGATTCCTGAAGGTGCCTCGTTCATCTGTACAAACAATTATTTGCAAGTACAAACAAGATGGGAATGTTCAGCCATCATACCACTCAGGAAGGAGACAGGTTCTGTGTCCCAGAGATGAACATGCTTTGGTCCGACATGTGCATATCAACCCAAGGACAAAAGCAAAAGACCTTGTGAAGATGATGGCAGAAGCTGGTAAGATTGTGTCAATATCCACAGTGAAACGAGTACTGTATCAACATGGGCTGAAAGGCCACTCTGCCAAGAAGAAGCCATTACTCCAAAAGAAACATAAAAAAAGCCAGATTAATGTCTGAAAATGCACACAGGAACAAAAACCTTAATTTTTGGAGACATGTCCTGTGGCCTGATAAACTAAAATTTTACTTTTTGGGCATAATGACTATCGTTACATTTGGAGGAAAAAGGGAGAAGCTTGGAAGCCTAAAACACCATCCCAACTGTGAATCACGGGGGTGGCAGCATCATGTTGTGGGGTTGTTTTGTTGCAGGAGGGACTGGTTCACTTCACAAAATAGATGGCATCATGAAAAAAGAATATTATGTGGCAATATTGAAGCAACATCTCAAGACATTAGCCAGGAAATTAAAGCTTGGGTGGAAATGGGTCTTCCAAATGGACAATGACCCAAAGCATACTGCCAAAATGGTAACAAAGTGGCTTAAGGACAACAAAGTGTCACACACAGTGTAGGAAAGACAAAGTGCAGCACAAAGGGATGAGTAGAAGGGAGCCTAAACACTAGGGAAGGGGGAGTGAAGACCTCCTAGGCTGATCTAATATCACCCTGTCTCCCCTACCATCCCTATATTGGTTATTCACCAATCACCGAACAGGAAACCTAAGCCCTGTATATCCCTAGAGCTAGGCCCTGGATAGGGAAGAAGGGTGAGTTCTGGTCAGTCCCCACTATAAACTAAAGACAACAAGGGAGACAAGCACAGGGGGGAGAAACTTAGCTTGAGCAGACTTTAGAGAGATTACACCAAATGTCCTCCAGAGCACCAAAGAGGAAGTAAGCTGACTGCAATAGCTCCAAGCCTTCACAAGGGAACATGTGAATACCACTGGCCCCTCCCTGCAGTAAACTGAAAATATTTAAACACCCAGGCCAGGGTGTCAATCAGAGCAGGAGGGAGGTGTTATGATCTGCTACAGAGACTAAGGAAACACAGGAGATCTGTCCCTACAATAGAACTAAACTAGATCCCTACGATGTAACGGGGAACCTGATCCTGCGATCAGACCCGCTAAAGTCCTCGGCTAGTCTGTACGAAGACCTATAGATGTGAGGGAGGAATCCCTACAAGAACTAGGGACTGGGAAAGGTTGGACACCTCCTAGCAGAAATCGTAGCAGTCAAAGACAAACACACAACAAAAAGTAAAGAGGTGAGAAGACCTAGCAAAACTAACAGAGAACGGCAACAGAGCACCAAGCTAGCTCAACAGTAGTAAATACAAATGAAGTCCAGCAATGCCAGGAGGGCAGAGCCGGATTAAATAGGCAAAACTGGTCATGTGACCAGCAAACTAAAAAAAACCTAACAGGAGAGTTGTAACAGTACCCCCTCTTCTAAGAGGATCCTCCGGATCCCCTAGGCCCAGGCTTACCAGGAAACCTCCTGTGAAATGCTCGGACAAGTCTGGAAGCAGAAACATCATCCGCCCTCACCCATGAGTTATCCTCAGGTCCGAAACCCTTCCAAGCGACGAGATACTGCAAACTCCCTCTATACCGTGTAGAATTTAGGATGCGGGAAATTTCATATTCCCCGTCCTCTACCACCGGAGGAACAGTGGCAGAGGCGTCACCATCCGACACATCAGTTTTTTTCAACAGAGAAACATGAAACACCGGATTAATCCTCCAGGACGTAGGAACCTCCAGCCTAACAGCAGATTGGTTAACTATCTGAAGCACCTTAAAGGGCCCTACGAACTTGGGACCCAATTTTTTAGAAGGAATCCTCAATCGCTGATTCTTAGAGGACAACCAAACCATGTCACCAACAGCAAACAAAACCTCTTGCCGTTTCCTATCAAAGTACCTCTTAGATTTTTTGTTAGCCTCCTGAAGATTACCACGCACATCCGTCCAAACTCTCTCCAAATCACCGGAAAAACTCTCCTCCTCAGGCACAGCCGAAACCAATTTGGAGAATGACCCAAAAGACGGATGTCTCCCAGAACAACAAAAAAAAGGCGAACACCCAGCAGAAGAGGATGTATGGTTGTTAAGAGCAAATTCAGCAAGTGGCAGAAACTCAGACCACCCCTCTTGATTGTCTGCCACAAAACAACGCAAGAACTGCTCAACATCCTGGTTCTTCCTTTCTGTCTGGCCATTAGACTCAGGATGATATCCGGATGAAAACGACAAATGGACTCCCAACCTGTCACAAAAGGCACGCCAAAAACGAGCCACGAACTGAGGTCCCCTATCAGAAACAATGTCAGTAGGAACACCATGTAGTCTGACAATCTCCTTGACAAAGGCCTTAGGGAGTGTCTTAGCGCAAGGCAGTTTGATAAAGGGAACCAATTGACACATCTTGCTAAAACGGTCCACGACCACCCAGATGACCGTGAAACCTTCAGAGGGAGGAAGGTCAGTAATAAAGTCCATAGCCAGATGTGTCCAAGGTGCACTAGGAACCTCCAGAGGGCAAAGCAACCCCGCAGCAGGAGCATGCGAAGACTTGGATCTAGCACACACAGTACATTGGCGCACCCACTTAATGACTTCCTTCTGCCATCCAGGCCACCAAAAACTGCGACCCACAAGTCTCTTGGTCTCAGAAATTCCTGGATGACCTGCCAACCGAGACTCATGACACTCAACAAACAAATCTCTCCTAAAGGTCCTAGGCACAAACAACCTCCCATGGGGAGTGTTAGATGGGGCATTCTCCTGTGCTTTAAGAATCTCATCCTCCAAAACGGAGTCCAAAGTAGCAATCACAACACCTTCTTGTAAAATGGTCTCCTCTTCCTCTTCAACACCGACCATGGGAGAAAAGCTGCGAGACAAAGCATCCGCTTTAACATTCTTGGTACCCGGGATGTAAGTAACGGAAAAATTAAACCGCTAGAAAAAAAGTGCCCACCTAGCCTGACGGGCATTCAAGCGCTTGGCAGCATCAAGATAGATCAGATTTTTATGATCAGTGAAAACCTGAATGGGAAAATCAGCACCTTCCAAGAGGTGACGCCAGTGTTCAAATGCGAGTTTAATCGCCAGCAATTCCCGATTACCAATATCGTAATTAAGTTCAGTCTCGGAAATTTTTTTTGAAAAAAAGGCACAGGGATGTACTCCATCCTTGTTTTCCTGAGACAACACCGCACCAACCCCCACCGAAGAAGCATCAACCTCAACCAAAAACGGCTTAGTCACATCAGGCTGCATAAGGATGGGAGCAGAGGTGAACCTCTCCTTTAAAAACACAAAAGCTTCAATGGCCTCAGAAGTCCACTGAACCACATTAGCACCTTTCCTGGTGAGATCGGTCAGCGGTTTGACAATAATAGAACATTTTTTTATGAATTTTCTGTAATAATTGGCGAAACCCAAAAATCTCTGTATCGATTTCAAACCAATAGGCCTAGGCCATTCCTGTACAGCCTGAACCTTCACCGGGTCCATCTCAAAACCTTCACTGGAGATAATGTAGCCCAAAAAACTAATTCTCTGTACAGCGAACTCACATTTCTCCAGCTTAGCAAAAAGCGAATTGTCCATTAATAACTGTAATACCTCACGTACACTCCGCCAATGAGACTCCAGATCAGGCGAATAAATCAAAATGTCATCCAAATACACAACCACATTTTTGCCGATTAAAGGTCTAAGGATATCATTAATAAGATTCTGAAAAAATGCTGGAGCATTGGTGAGACCAAAAGGCATAACCAGATTCTCAAAATGACCCACAGGAGTGTTAAAAGCAGTCTTCCATTCATCACCCTCCTTCATGTGCAACAAATTGTATGCCCCCCGGAGATCAATTTTAGAGAACCACTTGGCCCCCACTAACTGGTTAAATAAATCAGGAATCAATGGCAGTGGGTAAGGATTGCGTACAGTAATTTTATTAATCTCACGAAAGTCCAGACAAGGACGTAAACCGCCATCTTTTTTTTTACAAAAAAAAATCCAACAGCCACAGGAGACTTGGAAGGCCTAATGTGACCAGCGGCCAAGCTTGTCTGTATGTATTCCTCCAAAGCCTTTCTCTCAGGAATAGTAAGATTAAATAAACGACTCTTAGGAAGAGTCGCTCCAGGGACAAATTCAATGGTACAATCATAGTCTCTATGGGGAGGCAAAACCTGCGACTCCTCCTCAGAAAAAACTCTCCAAAAATCCTGAATAGGTACAGGCAATTCCCCTCTATCCACAGCAGCAATGCGCCCATTACAGCACTTGTCATAACACTTAGGGCTCCAGGACTTAATTTCATTGGTAGACCAATCCAGTACAGGATTGTGCAATTTTAACCAGGGTAACCCCAATATTACTGGAGAAGGCACATTATCCAATACCACCAAATCCAAATTCTCTTGATGAATACCATTAATAGTGAGGGGAAATTCACAGACCTTGTGAGTAACACTCTTCAAGGGAGAGCCATCGACAGAAACCACAGCAATAGGGGATGACAAAGTTTTAGGTTCTAATCTAAGTTTTTCCAAGAATCCCCCATCAATCACATTCAGAGTAGATCCACAATCCACAAATACCCGAAATTCAATTAATTCATCCTGAGCAGCAGTAGTGGCAGATAGGAATACTCCCTTAGAATTTAAACAGGCAATACGGGCATGACTGACCATTTTTTTTTCTTTCTTCATACGAAGCACACAGCTCTTAATCAAATGACCAGAATTTCCGCAATAGAAACACAAGCCTTCAGAAAGTCGGCGGGCTTTTTCCTGAGAGCGGGGTGTCATCGCCCCAATTTCCATCGGCTCACCATTGTCAGCACTGAACCTCTCAGGACTCGAAGCTGACATAGCAGAGGATTTGCTCTCATTAACCCTTGCACGCAGTCTCCTGTCCACCCGTATAGCTAATTGCATTGCCTCCTGCAAGTTTCCAGGTGTGGGATAAGCAATCAGTAAATCCTTAACCCTTTCACCTAGCTCTGCAAGAAACAAGCTTTTCAAAGCTGAATCGTTCCACCCCACCTGGGCAGACCACCGACGGAAGTGAGAACAATATTTTTCCACATTACCTGATCCCTGCCTCAAACATCTTAATTCAGACTCAGCAGATGAGACACGATCAGGATCATCGTACAATAAACCCAAAGCAGAAAAAAAACTATCCACTGATCTAAAGCACGGATCACTAGGTTGGAGAGAGAAGGCCCATCCCTGAGGATCTTTGCGCAAAAGTGACATTATGAACCCTATGCGCCGTGATTCATCACCAGAGGATCCGGGTCTCAAACGAAAATATAATAGACAAGCATTTTTAAAAGAAAAAAAATCTTGTTGTTCGCCAAAAAATAGATCAGGCAGACGTACCTTTGGTTCCACAAAATGCGCTCCAGAACAGCTACTCACGTGTTGTTGGAGCTTGGCCACCTCCAGAGAGAGTCCCTGCAAGCGTTGAGCCAAATCTTGCACCGAGATCATGATGGAAAACTGGAGGTCTTTCCTTAGAGAAATTTTTTTTTTTTTTTTATGGCTGGACTTACTGTTATGATCTGCTACAGAGACTAAGGAAAGACAGGAGATCTGTCCCTACAATAGAACTAAACTAGATCCCTACGATGTAACGGGGAACCTGATCCTGCGATCAGACCCGCTAAAGTCCTCGGCTAGTCTGTACGAAGACCTATAGATGTGAGGGAGGAATCCCTACAAGAACTAGGGACTGGGAAAGGTTGGACACCTCCTAGCAGAAATCGTAGCAGTCAAAGACAAACACACAACAAAAAGTAAAGAGGTGAGAAGACCTAGCAAAACTAACAGAGAACGGCAACAGAGCACCAAGCTAGCTCAACAGTAGTAAATACAAATGAAGTCCAGCAATGCCAGGAGGGCGGAGCCGGATTAAATAGGCAAAACTGGTCATGTGACCAGCAAACTAAAAAAAACCTAACAGGAGAGTTGTAACAGGAGGTAGCCGCTGGGTCCTAAAGTAAGACAGATTTAAGAAGGCGTCTCTAATGCCAAACGAAGTGACCTTCTGCAACTAGCTACAGAACAACTGTCTTCTACATCTGACACACCCGTGACACAAAGTCAATGTTTTGGAGTGGCCATCACAAAGCGCTGATCTCAATCCTATTAAAAATTTATGGGCAAAGCTGAAAAGGCAGGTGCGAGCAAGGCTATCTACAATCCTGGATCAGTTATACCGATTTTGTCAGGAGGAATGGGCCCAAATTCCGACCAACTATTGTGAGAAGCTTGTGAAAGGATAACCCAAACGTTTGACCCAAAGCATTCAGTTTAACCCCTTTTTGACATTTGTGGTAACAGTACGTCCTTGTGTCCTGGGCCTATTGGACCATAGAATCATAGAATAATAGAATGGTAGAGTTGGAGGGGACCTCCTAGGTCATCTGGTCCAACCCCCTGCTCAAAGCAGGATTCACTAAATCATCTCAGACAGATATCTGTCCAGCCTCTGTTTGAAGACGTCCATTGAAGGGGAACTCACCACCTCTCGTGGCAGCCTATTCCACTCACTGATCACCCTAACTGTCAAAAAGTTTTTTTCTAATATCTAATCTGTGTCTCCTCCCATTCAGTTTCATCCCATTGCTTCTAGTCTTTCCTTGTGCAAATAAGAATAAAGATGATCCTTCTACAATGTGACAGCCCTTGAGATATTTGTAGACAGCTATTAAGTCTCCTCTCAGTCTTCTTTTTTGCAAGCTAAACATTCCCAAATGCCTGTAACCGTTCCTCATAGGACATGGTTTGGAGACCGGTCACCATTCTGGTCGCTCTTCTCTGAACTTGCTCCAGTTTGTCGATGTCTTTTTTAAAATGTGGTGCCCAAAACTGGACACAGTATTCCAGATGAGGTCTGACCAAAGAGGAGTAAAGTCCGATAATGACCAAGGACGTACTATTACGCAGAATGTGATTGCTCCCGCACACAAGCTGTGCGGGGCAATCGCCACCGGGTGTCAGCTGATTCTCACAGCTGACACCCGGAGCTATGTGCAAGGAGCGGTACTGCATCGCTCCCAGCACATTAACCCCCGAAATGCTGCGATTGAAGTCAATCGCAGCATTCCGGGAGCAAGGGGAGGTAAGCGCCGTTACTTACCTCCTCTCGTCCCACGCTCGTTGTCCTCTCGTCCCACGCTGTCTCTGCCAGTGGTTGTCATGGTGACCTAATGTCGTCAAGAAGACATTCGGGTCACCAGACAGCAGGAAGTTAGGTAGATTGTGCTCAGTGCACGGTCTAACTAACTTGTGTGCGCAGGACTGCAGCCTGCAAAGCATAGAGATGCTGCTGCAGCATTTCTATGCTATGCAAGCGATCTGGGTTAAAAAAATGAAAGTCTCATAGTGGGAAAAAGCGTAAAAGTTAAAAATGTGTCATAAAGTGAAAGAAAATTTTTTAAAAAAGGGAAAAAATATAAAAAAAAAATGAAAAAAATAATCCCCAAAAATTAAAAATATATTGTACCCATGAATAAATATTATTCTGAAAAAAAACAACAAATAAAAGTAAACATATTTGGTATCGCCGCGTCCGGAACGACCTGATCTATAAAACTGTCCCACTAGTTAACCCCTTTAGTGAACACGGTAAAAAAAATTAATAAAAAGCCAAGCAAAAAACGATACTTTATCATCATACCGCCAAAAAAAAATGGAATAAAACGCGATCAAAAAGACTAATGTATATAAAAATGGTACTGCTGAAAACGTCATCTTGTCCCACAAAAAACAAGCTGCCATACTGCTCCATGATCCAAAAAATAAAAAAGTTATAGCTATCAGAATAAAGCGATGCAAAAAAAATATTTTTCTATAAAATAGCTTTTATTTTGTAAAAGCGCCAAAACATAAAAAAAGCTATAAATGTGGTACCGCTGTAAACGTACTGACCCAAAGAATAAAACTGTCTTATCAATCTTAACACAAGCGGAATGGCATAAAAACAAAAAACAAAACACAACTCCTGAATTGTTGTTTTTTGTCTGTTCTGCTTCCCAAAAATCGGAATAGAAAGCGATCAAAGATCAAAATGGTACCAATAAAAACGTCAACTCGTCCCGCAAAAAACAAGCCGTCACATGACTGTCGGCCGAAATATGGAAAAATTATAGCTCTCAAAATATGGTGATGAAAAAATTAGTCTTTGCAAAAAAAAGCGTCTTTTAGTGTGTGACAGCTGTCAATCATAAAAACCCGATATGAATCTGGCATTGCTGTAATCACACCGACCTGAAGAATAAAGTCTTCTAATCACTTACACACGCATAAAGAATAAACTCTAGGGTTAGGGTTGTGCTAGGGTTAGGGTTGGGGTTGTGCTAGGGTTAGGGTTGTGCTAGGGTTAAGGTTGGGATTTTTTCAAAAGTAATTAAAAAAAATGATGATGATATGGCGACTAGTGTTGAGCGCAAGTGCTCGCTACTTGAGCTTGCATCAGGTGCTCGGGTATGCACAGAGTATTCCAGGTGCTCGAGTGACATGCTCGAATCTCCGCCCCATATGCTTTGCGGCGAAAAAAAACTAGCGGGGATTGCCTGCCATGAACGAGCGATCCCCACATGTTTTTTTGGGTGTCTAACAACCGTGAAACCTGCGGGGCGGGGACTCGAGCATGTCACTCGAGCACCAGCGATACTTGCTTCATACCCAAGTACCCGATGCAAACTTAAGTAGCGAGCACTTGCGCTCAAGACTAATCATAACTTATTCAATATGATGACCTAATGTTATCAATTTAGGTGTCGTACCTCTGGGTTCAAAATGTTCACTATACCCCTTGATAAAATTCTTGAGGGGTCTAGCTTCCAAAATGGAGTCACTTGTGGGAGGTTTCCACTATTTAGGTGCATTAGGGGCTCTACAAACGTGACATGGCATCCGCTCTCAATTCCAGCCAATTTTGCGTTCAAAAATTCACACAGTACTCCTTCCCTTCGGAACCCTGCAGTGCGCCCAAACAGTATATTTTCCCCACATATGCAGTATCGGCATACTCCGGAGAAATTGCACAAAAGTTTTTGGGGTCCATTTTCTCCTCTTACCATTGTGAAAATAAAAAAAATTGGGGCTAAAACATCATTTTTGTGGAAAAAGTTTGATTTGTTTATTTTCACAGCTCTACGTTATAAACTTCTGTAAAGCACCTGGGGGTTCAAGGTGCTCACCACACATCTAGATAAGTTCCCTGAGGCGTCTAGTATCCAAAATGGTGTCACTTGTGGGGGGTTTCCACTGTTTAGGCACATCAGGTGCTCTTCAAACGCAACATGGTGTCCGCTAATTATTCAAGCAAATTTTACATTCAAAAAGTCAAATGGCGCTCCTTCTCTTCTGAACCCTGCCGTGCACCCAAACAATGGTTTTCCCCAACAAATTTTGGGGTCCATTTTTTCCTGTTACCCTTGAAAAAATAAAAAAATTGGGGTCTAAAGTAACATTTGGGGTCTAAATGTTCATTTTTTTCTTCCACATTCCAAAAATTCTTGTGAAGCACCTGAAGGGTTAATAAACGTTTTGAATGTGGTTTTGAGCACCTTGAGGGGTGCAGTTTTTAGAATGGTGTCACTTTTGGGTATTTTCTGTCATTAAGTCCCCTCAAAGTCACTTCAAACGTGATGTGGTCCCTAAAAAAATGGTTTTGTCAATTTTTTTGGAAAAATGAGAAATTACTGGTCAACTTTTAACACTCATATATACCTACTATATATATTTTCATTTTCATGCCTTTAAGTCTACTTTACATCACCACAATTTTGGAACCAACATTTTTTTTGCTAGGAAGTTATAAGGGTTAAAAGTTGAATAATTACAGCAAAATTCAAGGGGAGGTAATATACGTGAGTTGTCTCTCCCGCCAAGTCCACAATTCAGAATCATATATAGCAACTATAGTGAATTTAAAACTTAACAGATATATTAACACATAACAGATATATTAAAAACTGAAAAAATTGCCTATGTCCCTGCATAGGATCATACCCTGACAGTAGTCAAAAAGTGGCAAAAGGCATCAGTAAATACCTATATATATAACATGTTTTAACAGGCCCAGACAATGAAGTCCAGAGACAATTATGTACGGTAGGGCCAATGGATACAAGGAAAGATCTCACCAAATTTGTTGGTCTCCGAGTTCCTCCAACAGATCCTCATCCATAAAGGCCCATATCAAGGAGTCAACTCTCCCTGTCAGTCCCTATTAACTTGACTGACCCTTCAGACCCCAAGGCTCCCGCCCTTACAAGGGCAGTCCACAGCTGACCCTATAGATCTGGACAGCCCTGAACTGACCCTGTGCGCCTCCTGACGCGTTTCTTCAAAAATCTTGAGTCATCAGGGGATTGGCACAAAGAACTGTAGAACACAAGCCTGGATACCCTGTATCTGGATTGTATTTTAGGCGGTGGCAGATACCATAGGGACTGCCATCCATTTAAAGCATGTCTAAATTAGGGAGTGAGGACACCTGTAGAATGGTGCCCCTCCCCTTAGTTATGCAGATATGTCGTGATTGGTACATTCAAAAATAAACTGATCAAGTGAACCAATCCAGAACATTCTCACCTCAATTGGTCAAGTGAGAATTGTCAGACCACATTATACCTCCTCACATCTGTGCCCCTGCCCATAAGCAGAGGGTATTCCCCTCTAAAAAGTCTGCTACTGCGCCTCATGATTGCGGACCACCGGTTAGTTCCGGGATGTGTACACCATTATGATATTGTGGAGTGCAGTATGCGCTCCACGGTCATCCTATGCTTCCGAGGGAGCCGCAGACCTCATTTCTGGTGCGTCGGCACGTCGCTTCCAGTGCACTGGACCGCAATCTACGTTCCAAGGCGATGAGCGCACCAACAGCGACGTGCATGCATGTCACTTTCGGTGCGCTGAAGCGCAGAGTGCGCTCCAAGACAGCGCATCATTATAAGCGCCCATCCATGTCGCTTCTGGTGCGCCGGACCGCAAGATGCATTGCAGGATGCATCATTACGGAACACTCTCACTCCCAAACACACTGTGCATTCACAGTGGCCCAACAACAAGGGCCCACAACAACAGCCCCAGGCACCTGTAAATCAGGTATATGGCACAATATGTCACGTGGTGTTCCATAAATTAAAAGAGCTAACTCAAGTGGAGGTATTCCCAGAATCAATGTCCAATAATAATGGTTCACTTGCAAAGGTAGAATAAAGGACGAACAAAGAATGAGGTATATAGGCTGAGTTAAGAACTGTAGGCAAAGATCATAATTTAAATAAAGCAACTGTATGTCAGCTGCTGGTTCAAACCTCGCAGAGACACGGTTTTCAACATAAAGATCCCCCTCGCCAGGGTTTATTCACTTTCTCAATACCCATGAATTTGATAATGTTTTTATTACCACCATGGAATCTGTTAATATGTCTGGAAATGGGAGTATCTCTATTGTGTTCAATATCACCTAGGTGCTCACCAATCCTACGCCTCAATTCACGTCTATAGGAAGGGATGCTCGTTGCGTGACAGATTGGTTGCAGAGTCACTATCTAGCACCACGGAGTGAGTCTTGGTTGAAATCAAATCTTAAGGGCTGTTTTAGGTGTGGCAATTGCATAAAATGCCCTTCCATTGAAAACACTAAAGTCTTTAGAGGTACCTATGTTGACAGAGAATTTATCATCAAGGATTTCATTAACTGCCGAACGCAGGGAGTTATTTATAGAGGCAGAGTCGGCGTGAGCACCCGGCGCAAACGGGCAAGTGCCGGGGCCCTGAGCAGGTGGGGGGGCCCACTCTCTGTCGGGCACACTGTCACGCTATGGGACCCGTGAGTGGAGGAGAGCGGTGCCAGCGCCCGCTCCCCCCACTTGCTCAGGGCCCTGGCAGCCGGCGCAATACTTACCTCTCCCCATGCCTCCGCAGCAGCTCCTGTCTCTTCCGCGTCCTCTGATTGTGACATCTCAGGTCAGAGGGCGCGGTGACATCTGTACACCGCGCTCTCTCCTGAGCCGTCACAGCGCAGAGCCGGAAGACGCCGGCGTGCGTGAGGAGTCCGGAGCAGCGGCAGCAGGTGAGAAGTGAGGTGAGAATTTGATTTTTTTTTTTATTGTATGGATGCATGGGGCATTATAAGGGAGGTGTGGTGGGGTGGTGTAACATCCTGCATGGGGCATTATAAGCGAGGGGGGTGTATGACATCCTGCATGGGGCATTATAAGGGAGGGGGTGTATGACATCCTGCATGGGGCATTATAAGGGAGGGGGGGTGTGTGACATCCTTCATGGGGCATTATAAGCGAGGGGGAGGTGTGTGACATCCTGCATGGGGCATTATATGGGGGTGTGACATCCTGCATGGGGCATTATAAGAGAGGGGGGTGACATCCTGCATGGGGCATTATATGGGGGTATGACATCCTTCATGGGGCATTATAAGTGAAGGGGGTGTGGCATCCTGCATGGGGCATTATAATGGAGGGGGGGTGACATCCTGCATGGGGAATTATAATGGAGGGGGGTGTGACATTCTGCATGGGGCATTATAATGGAGTGGGGGGGTGACATCCTGCATGGGGAATTATAATCGAGAGGGGTGTGTGACATCCTGCATGGGGCATTATAATGGAGGGGGGTGACATCCTGCATGGGGCATTATAAAGGACTGGTGAGGTGTGACATCCTGCATGGGGAATTATAATGGAGGGGGGTGTGTGACATCCTGCATTGGGCATTATAATGGAGGGGGTGTGTGACATCCTGCAAGGGGCATTATAAGGGAGGGGGGGTGTGTGACATCCTACATGGGACATTATAAGGGAGGGGGGTGACATCCTGCATGGGGCATTATAAGGGGGTGACATCCTGCATGGGGCATTATAAGGGGGGAGGTGAAATCCTGCATGGGGCATTATAAGGGGGGGGGGGTGTGACATCCTGCATGGGGAATTATAAGGGAGGGGGGGGTGGCATCCTGCATGGGGCATTATAAGGGAGGGGGTGTGACATCCTGCATGGGGCATTTTAAGGGTGGGGTGTTACATCCTGCATGGGGCATTATATGGGGGGAACAGCCTGCATGGGGCATTATGTGGGGAGAACAGCCTCTGTGGGGCATTATGTGGTGAGAACAGCCTGTGTGGGGCATTATGTATGGGGAACATCCTGCATGAGGCATTATGTGGGGGGAACAGCCTGCATGAGGCATTATGTGGGGGGAACAGCCTGCATGGAGCATTATATGGGGGCCAGTATACTGTTTGGAGCGATTCTGAGCTATTGTGGAATTTACTATAGATATCGCTCATGTAATGTAAGAAGTGAAATCTTCGGCATTGTACTATACATATATTTCTCTGCGGTATCTGTGCATCATGAATCGTGGTATGTGTTAAATGGGCCCACTGAGACTCTTTCGCCCAGGGCTCACAAAAACCTGAAGCCGGCCCTGTATAGAGGTATATGCCAATGCGACCTGGAATACATAGGCAAGACCAGACGTGAATTGAGGCGTAGGATTGGTGAGCACCTAGGTGATCTTAAACACAATAGAGATACTCCCATTTCCAGACATATTAAAGGATTCCATGGTGGTGATAAAAACATTATCAAATTCATGGGTATGGAGAAAGTGAATAAATCCCGGCGACGGGGAGATTGAGACCGCCTATTAGTACAAAAGGAGACAAGGTGGATCTGTGGCGCCCCTGAGGGTTCAGTCGCCACAGGGGTACTGCACCTCAAAACAAGGTGTGGTATCTCCTTTCCTAGGTAAGAATGGAGTACTACACTGGACCCCAACCACACTCTCAACACTTCACCACTCCAGTTCTGAAGGGGGCCTAAAGCACCATAGTGCTGCCCCGGGCCTGAATGGGGGAGTTGGGGGGAACCAAAATTAGGGGGAACCACGTAGTGAGTGAGGGTGGAGGAAGCATTTACCTAAGCACTTTACTAGAATTCTATATAACTGGAGGCCAGTTTAATAACAAGGTCTTTGGTCGTGGGTTTTCGGGACGGCAAGTCAGCACAAAGCTGCAGCCGGCTGAGGGTCCATGGTCCCCGGTCTCAGGCCTCGAGACGTGGGGTCGGGGCAAAGTTATAACCGGCTCTGTCCCCGGTCAGGGTCCAAGCAAGAAGGCCCAGGAGGGGAGCAGAGGAGATAGGCTCCACAGGCGAAAGGATCTCAGGGGGTGCGGACGGAGCGGAGTCACCACCTGCATACCGTATTCTGGCCCTGCCAGAGAGACCCTGCCACAAGAGGGGGTACCGATCCCCGGTCCCCGATTATCTGACTTTGCACTTTATGTCTCTGTTGGAAAAGTCCGGAGGCTTATGTGGATCCCAGGGGGATACGGACAGAGTGGAGTCGCCACCTGTATGCCCTAATCTGAGTTTATCCAGAGGGACCCGGCCTTACACCACGTTCTCACCACAAGTCACCAAATAGGGCACCCAGTCGGTCCGGGAACTGCACGTTGCCCACAAGGGACATCGCAGTACCCGTACGGGACTCAGTGGGGGACACAAGGCGGGAGAAGCTGAAAAAGAGAGGAACACACTAGAGCGGGGGGTCCTGTCAAGTGCTCCTGAACTATCTGGAGAGTGCTGAACCCCACCCTGGTGACCGCAGCTCGCCTTGTGACAGCAGAGAGAAGCTCTGAGCTGACTGGACATCAAAGTGAGTAAAGTCTTGGGAGACTTCGGCTACTGCCTCTGTTTGTTCTTTCCTCCGCGACTCTGCACCCGCCAATGCTCTACTCTGCATCCCTATACTTACGCTGCCCTGAGGCCCCGCTCCACCTGTGGGGAGTCGTACCAACTAAGCTGCCTAAACACTGGCATCAGAGGACTGTCGCAGTGCTGGTGATCCTCACAGACACCACGGGTGGTGTCACGAACATTCCCCATCCCATATAACTTCCCCCCTTTCTTTTAAGAGTGACCCCAGGGTACGGGCCCGGGAGCCGACCATCGCGACATCCCCCAAGGTCAGGCAACAACAAGGCCCGGGCGACGAGTCGTCCCCATCCCCTGGGCGCGTCATCTCCTCCTGGCGTCATGAACAGGATTACGTGCCCGCGGCAACGGCAGAAATCTATGCCCATTGCCACCGGGTACTGGGCGCCTTTCCTAAAGACTGTATTTCCACATTTAAGAAAGAAGAACGGGTGTCATTATGTGCAGGGAAGACAACTTAACACCTCCCATCGTGGGCGAGTTTCTCCAATGGCGCCAAAAACACAGACCACCCCTTGCAACAGAGACTGTCCGCATAGTTGTGTCCGTCAAGACGGATGGGACGTCCCAAGGAGTGAACGTCTACAAGCAGCCACTGAACCGCCCCCGAAAGAGGAGGAGAAAGAGAGGGAGACAAGGTGTGTGTTAGAACCCTCCTGTTAGTTTTTTTCTATTTTGTGGTCACGTGACCTGCTGCCTATTTATTCCAGCTTTGCCCTTCTGGTTTTGCTGGACTTCAGTGTTACTTTGACTCTTAATCTAGCCAGGTGCTTTGTACCTATCTCTATAGTTTGCTTGGTCCTTGGACCTATAAGTATTTTGTCTGCTTGTCTTTTTGCTCCGCTACAACTTCTGCTAGGAGGGGTCCAATTTTGTCCCAGTCCTTAGTACTTTCAGGGACCCCTCCCTTATATCTATAGGTCTGCGTTCAGACTAGTTGAGGACGAAGGCGGGTCTGTTCACAAGGAACAGGTTGTCCGCTGCATCGTAGGGAATCAGCTTAGTCCTATTGTAGGGACAGTTTTCTTATCTTTCCTTAGTTCTTGTAGCAGATCATAACAGTAAGTCCAGCCCAAAATCAAAAAAAAAAAAAAACCTAAGGAACGAAATCCGGAGATCAGCATGGTGTCTGTTCAGCAATTGGCTCAACGCCTACAGGGATTGTCTCTTGTAGTGGCCGAGCTCCAGCAACACGTGAGTAGCTGTCCTGGAGCGCATTTTGTTGAACCCATGATAGGACTGCCTGATTTTTTTTATGGTAAACAACAAGGTTTTTTTTCCTTTAAAAATGCTTGTTTATTATATTTTCGTTTGAGACCCAGGTCCTCTGGGAATGAATCACAGCGCATTGGGTTTATCATGTCACTTTTGCGCAAGGAACCACAGGGATGGGCCTTTTCTCTCCAACCTAATGATCCGTGTTTCAGATCAGTTGAAGATTTTTTTTCTGCTATGGGGTTGCTGTATGACGATCCTGATCGAGTCTCTTCTGCTGAGACACAACTGAGACGTTTAAAGCAGGGGTCAGGGGATGTTGAAAATTATTGTACACACTTCAGAAGGTGGTGATTGGGGCGATGCCACTCCGCTCTCAGGAAAAAGACCGCAGGTTTTCCAAGGGATTGTGTTTTTACTGTGGTAAATCTGACCATTTTGTTAAGAGCTGTGAGCTTCTGTTAAACAAAGAAAAAAAAAGGTCAGTTATGCCCGTATTGCTTGTTTAAATTCTAAGGGAGTATTTCTTTCAGGGAGTACCTCATTGCAGGAGGAGTTGATTGAATTTCAGGTATTTGTGGATTGTGGTTCTACACTGAATGTGATTGATAAGGGATTTTTGGAAAAACTTAAATTGGAACCTAAACCTTTGTCATCTCCTATTTCTGTGGTTGCTGTTGATAACACTCCTTTGAAATGTGTTAATCACAAGGTTTTTGAATTTACCCTCACTATTAATGGTATTCACCAAGAGAATTTAGATTTAGTGGTATTAAATAATTTACCTTCTCCAGTAGTGTTAGGTTTGCCTTGGTTAGAACTGCACAATCCTTTACTGGACTGGGCTACTAATGAGATTAAATCTTGGAGTCCTAAGTGTTATGATAAATGTTGTAATGGTCGCATTGCTGCTGTGGAAAGAGGGGAATTACCTGTACCTATTAAGGATTTTTGGAAGGTTTTTTCAGAGGAGGAGTCACAAATTCTGCCTCCTCATAGGGACTATGATTGCACCATTGAGTTTGTTCCTGGAGCTACTCTTCCCAAGAGTCGCTTATTTAATCTTACTATCCCTGAAATAAAAGCCTTGGAGGAATACATACAGACGAGCTTGGCTGCTGGTCACATTAGACCTTCTAAGTCACCTGTGGCTGTTGGATTTTTTTCTGTAAAAGAAAAAGACGGCGGTTTACGTCCATGTCTGGACTTTTGAGAAATTAATAAAATTACCGTACGCAATTCCTACCCACTGCCGTTAATTCCTGACTTGTTTAACCAGTTAGTGGGGGCCAAGTGGTTCTCTAAAATTGATCTCCGGGGGGCATACAATTTGTTGCGAATGAAGGAGGGTGATGAATGGAAGACTGCTTTTAACACTCCTGTGGGTCATTTTGAGAATCTGGTTATGCCTTTTGGTCTTACCAATGCACCAGCATTTTTTCAGAACCTTACTAATGACATCCTGAGACCTTTGATTGGTAAGAATGTGGTGGTGTATTTGGATGACATTTTGATTTATTTGCCAGATCTGGAGTCTCATTGGCAGATCGTACGTGAGGTATTGCAGTTATTAAGTGACAATTCACTTTTTGCTAAGCTGGAGAAATGCGAGTTCGCTGTGCAGAGAATTAGTTTTTTGGGCTACATTATCTCCAGCGATGGCTTTGAGATGGACCCGGTGAAGGTTCAGGCTGTGCAGGAATGACCTAGGCCTATTGGTTTAAAATCGATACAGAGATTTTTGGGTTTCGCCAATTATTACAGAAAATTCATTAAGAATTTTTCTATAATTGTTAAGTCGCTGACCGATCTCACCAGGAAAGGTGCGAATACGGTCCAGTGGACTACTGAGGCCATTGAAGCTTTTGTGTATCTCAAGGAGAGGTTCAGTTCTGCCCCCATCCTTATGCAGCCTGATGAGACCAAGCCTTTTTTGGTCGAGGTTGATGCTTCTTCGGTGGGGGTCGGTGCAGTTTTGTCTCAGGAGAACAAGGATGGGGTTCATCCATGTGCTTTTTTTTCGAAAAAATTGTCTGAAACTGAACTTAATTACGATGTTGGTAATCGGGAATTGCTGGCTATCAAACTCACATTTGAATATTGGCGTAATTTCTTGGAAAGTGCTAAATTTCCCATTCAGGTTTTCACTGATCATAAGAATCTGATCTATCTAGATGCTGCCAAGCGCTTGAATGCCCGTCAGGCTAGGTGGGCTCTTTTTTTTTCTGTTACTTACATCCCGGGTACTAAGAATGTTAAAGCTGATGCTTTATCTCGCAGCTTTTCTCCCATGGTTGGTACCGAGGAGAAGGAGAGCATTTTACAGGAAGGAGTTGTGATAGCAGCATTGGACTCCGTTGTGGAAGATGGGATTCTGAAAGCCCAGGAGGATGCCCCATCTAACACTCCTCATGGGAGGTTGTTTGTACCTAGAACCTTTAGGAGAGAGTTGTTTGTGGAGTATCATGAGTCTCGGTTGGCAGGTCATCCAGGAATTTCTGAAACTAAGAGACTGGTAGGTCGCAGTTTTTGGTGGCCTGGGTGGCAGAAGGAAATCATTAAATGGGTGCGTCAATGTACGGTGTGTGCTAGATCAAAGGCTTCACATGCTCCTGCTGCGGGGTTGCTTTGCCCTCTGGAGGTTCCTAGTGCACCTTGGACGCATCTTGCAATGGATTTTATTACTGACCTTCCTGTGTCCGAGGGTTTCACTGTCATCTGGGTGGTCGTGGACCGTTTTAGCAAGATGTGTCACTTGGTTCCTTTCATTAAACTACCCTGCGCTAAGACACTCGCTAAGGCTTTTGTCAAGGAAATTGTCAGACTCCATGGCGTTCCCACCGACATTGTTTCTGATAGGGGACTTCAGTTTGTGGCTCGTTTTTGGCGTGCCTTTTGTGACAGGTTGGGAGTCCATTTGTCATTTTCATCTGGGTATCATCCTGAGTCTAATGGACAGACAGAAAGAAAGAACCAGGATGTTGAGCAGTTTTTGCATTGTTTTGTGGCAGACAATCAAGAGGGGTGGTCAGAGTTTCTGCCACTTTCTGAATTTGCTCTTAACAACCATACATCCTCTTCTGCTGGGTGTTCTCCGTTTTTTTGTTGTACTGGGAGACATCCGTCGTTTGGTTCGTTCTCCAAATTGGTGTCGGCTGTGCCGGAGGAGGAGAATTTTTCCGGTGATTTGGCGAGAGTTTGGACTGATGTACGTTGTAACCTTCAAGAGGCTAACAAAAAGTCTAAGAAGTATTTTAACAGGAAACGTCAAGAGGTTTTGTTTACTGTTGGTGACATGGTTTGGTTGTCCTCAAAGAATCTGCGGTTGAGGATTCCTTCTAAGAAATTGGGTCCGAAGTTTGTGGGACCATTTAAGTGGTTAACCTGTCTGCTGTTAGGTTGGAGGTTCCCTGCTCCTGGAGGATTAATCCGGTGTTTCATGTTTCCTTGTTGAAAAAAGCTGATGTATCGGATAGGGATGCCACTGTCACAGTTCCTCCGGTGGTGGAAGACGATGAATATGAAATTTCTCGTATCCTGAATTCCAGAAGGTATAAAGGGAGATTGCAGTATCTCGTCGCTTGGAAAGGTTTCAGTCCTGAGGATAACTCCTGGGTAAGTCTCTGCTCCTAGACTTATCAGAGCGTTTCACAGGAGGTTTCCTGATAGGCCTGGGCCTGGAGGATCTGGAGGATCCTCATAGAAGGGGGGGTACTGTTAGAACCCTCCTGTTAGTTTTTTTCTATTCTGTGGTCACGTGACCTGCTGCCTATTTATTCCAGCTCCGCCCTTCTGGCTTTGCTGGACTTCAGTGTTACTTTGACTCTTAATCTAGCCAGGTGCTTTGTACCTATCTCTATAGTTTGCTTGGTCCTTGGACCTCTAAGTATTTTTGTCTGCTTGTCTTTTTGCTCCGCTATAACTTCTGCTAGGAGGTGTCCAATTTTGTCCCAGTTCTTAGTACTTTTAGGGACCCCTCCCTTATATCTATAGGTCTGCGTTCAGACTAGTTGAGGACGAAGGCGGGTCTGTTCACAAGGAACAGGTTGCCCGCTGCATCGTAGGGAATCAGCTTAGTCCTATTTTAGGGACAGTTTTCCTATCTTTCCTTAGTTCTTGTAGCAGATCATAACAGTGTGGTCTGGGCAAGTCTAGACAGACCACACCTGGCAGCCGCAATAGATGGAGAACAGGATGTGCCCTCCGTCGCTGGCCCACCAGCAGCCACCTCCCTCACCCTGGAAGAATACAGCATCCATCTAAAAGCAGAGGAGGCCGAGTTCCTCCGCGGCGAGACGCAGGACCTGACCCGTCGAGTTGAGACCAGGAGGCCGCGTGCAGCCCAGGAGCAGGTAAGAAAGAAACCCCTGTCCCGGGCGCTGAGTGTGCCGACCTGCTCCTGGACCTCCTACCGTCGCCTCCATCCCCGGGCGCCACCGTTTGGGAGCAGTTACTGGCCCCGGAACCTGAGGCCCAAGCCGCCACTGCCTCCGGAGGCCTGCTATCCCTCTCGCTCCCGGAACCGTCAGCACCTGCCCTCGCCTGGGTGTACACACACCCAAACCCGGACTGGTTCGTGAATGTGGAGGACCAACAGCGGCCTCCGTTAACGCCGTTGCCAGCACCCCCGGTTGCCTTCCCAGGAGGAGAGGAATTTAGATGGGACAACCATGGGGGGGATCTAATGGGGTTTCCCCGGGAGACCCAAGCTGAAGCTCAACAGCGGGAGGAGTTTTGTAAATGAGAGCTCCTCCAGCTAGAGAGGGAAAGACGTGCCCGGAGGGTCCGCTGTGAACGACTGGAGGTGCGGTCAAAAGCCGCCAAGGCCCAAGCCAGACAGGCGGAGGCCTCCCGTCCCAGCCCCTGGGAGGAAGGACTTATCGTCCGGTTTCACCAGGAAGCGGGATGGGGCTTCATCTGCAGCCCCCAGTTCAACCGTGATGTCTTCATTAATCGGCGGGACGTTGAGCCCCAGTTGGAGCAAGGCCACCCTGACCGCAATCTCTATCCTGGAGACTTGGTCTCATACACCCGCCACCACGGAGTACGTGGGTGGTACGCCCTAGAGGTGCACCGGTTGTTTAAGGAAGATGCCCCCCTGCGCACTGCCACGGATGACCAGTCTGGATCTGTAGGCAAGCACGAGCGGTACCCCCGGTGGGGATACCATCACTAGTGCTGCACCCGAGGCTGGACTTCCTTACCTCCCAGTTATTTGTATGTTTTATTAAGACATTGTTCCTGCGGACAGTGAGTAGCCAACAAACTTTATTGTATATAGTTTGCACCTATTAAGGTGCCCCCTATTGGTTTTATACGCACAACACCAGACCTCAGAACAAAAACCTGTCTGGCGTGGCAGAATTTGGGGTCCAACTCAGGATCACCATGCCCTGCAGCCACCCCAGGGCCTACGTTGAGGGTTTGCTTTGGATTGGTCCCTCATGCTGCTGAACTTGCACTTATACAATATTTTCTACTGTTTTCTATATATACAATGCCTTTATATTTATCACGTATAACCTGCAATGTTAAGAAAAGTGCCTCCCATAAAGGGAAGATTGTTATTGTTTAAAAAGCATTTACATTTTTGAATGTCTGAAATATGCCATGTCTATGCTCTATTGCATCCCGCGGACGTGCTGTGTTTCACCAGGGGGGAATGTGGCGCCCCTGAGGGTTCAGTCGCCACAGGGGTACTGCACCTCAAAACGAGGTGTGGTATCTCCTTTCCTAGGTAAGGATGGAGTACTACACGGGACCCCAACCACACTCTCAACACTACACCACTCCAGTTCTGAAGGGGGCCTAAAGCACCATAGTGCTGCCCCGGGCCCGAATGGGGGAGTTGGGTGGAACCAAAGTTAGGGGGAACCACGTAGTGAGTGAGGGTGGAGGAAGCATTTACCTAAGCACTTTACTAGAATTCTATGTAACTGGAGGCCATTTTAATAACAATGTCTTTGGTCGTGGGTTTTCGGGACGGCAAGTCAGCACAAAGCTGCAGCCGGCTGAGGGTTCACGGTCCCCAGTCTCAGGCCTCGAGACGGGGGGGTCGGGGCAGAGTTATAACCAGCTCTGTCCCCGGTCAGGGTCCAAGCAAGAAGGCCCAGGAGGGGAGCAGAGGAGATAGGCTCCACAGGCGAAAGGATTTCGACTACTGCCTCTGTCTGTTCTTTCCTCCGTGGCTCTGCACCCGCCAACGCTCTACTCTGCATCCCTATACTTACGCTGCCCTGAGGCCCCGATCCACCTGTGGGGAGTCGTACCAACTAAGCTGCCTAAACACCGGCCTCAGAGGACTGTCGCAGCGCTTGTGATCCTCACTCGACACCACGGGTGGCATCACGAACTTTCCCCATCCCATATAACTTCCCCCCTTTCTTTTAAGAGTGACCCTAGGATATGGGCCTGGGAGCCAACCACCGTGACATCCCCCAAGGTCAGTCAACAACAAGGCCCCATCCCCTGGGCGCGTCAGATCTTTATGTTGAAAACCGTGTCTCCGCGAGGCTTGAACGAGCAGCTGAAACACAGTTGCTTTATTTAAATTATGATCTTTGCCTACAGTTCTTAACTCAGCCTATATACCTCATTCTTTGTTCGTCCTTTATTCTACCTTTGCAAGTGAACCATTATTATTGGACATTGATTCTGGGAATACCTCCACTTGAGTTAGCTCTTCTAATTTATGGAACATAAATTATTGTGCCATATACCTGATTTACAGGTGCCTGGGGCTGTTGTTGTGGGCCCTTATTGTTGGGCCACTGTGAATGCACAGTGTGTTTGGGAGTGAGGGTGTTCTGTAATGATGCATCCTGCAATGGGTCTTGCAGTGCAACGCACTAGAAGCGACATGGGTGGGCGCTCGTAGTGATTTGCTCTCTTGGAGCGCACTCTGCGCTTCAGCGCACCGGAAGTGACGTGCGTGCACGCTTCTTTTGGTGCGCTCAATCGCCTTGGAACGCAGATTGCAGTCCAGCGCACTGGAAGTGACGTGCTGACGCACCGGAAATGAGGTCTGCGACTCCCTCGAAAGTATAGGAGGATGACCGTGGAGCGCATGCTGCGCTCCACAATATCATAATGGTGTACACATCCCGGAACTAACCGGTGGTCCGCAATCACGAGGCGCAGTAGCAGACTTTTTAGAGGGGCGTACCCTCTGCTTATGGGCAGGGGCACAGATGTGAGGAGGTATAATGTGGTCTGACAATTCTCACTTGACCAATTGAGGTGAGAATGTTCTGGATTGGTTCACTTGATCAGTTTATTTTTGAATGTACCAATCACGACATATCTAAATAACTAAGGGAAGGGGCACCATTCTACAGGTGTCCTGACTCCCTAATTTAGACATGCTTTAAATGGATGGCAGTCCCTATGGTATCTGCCACTGCCTAAAATACAATCCAGATAGAGGGTATCCAGCCCTGTGTTCTACAGTTCTTTGTGCCAATCCCCTGATGACTCAAGATTTTTGAAGAAACGTGTCGGGAGGCGCACAGGGTCAGTTCAGGGCTGTCCAGATCTATAGGGTCAGCTGTGGACTGCCCTTGTAAGGGCGGGAGCCTTGGGGTCTGAAGGGTCAGTCAAGTTAATAGGGACTGACAGGGATAGTCGACTTCTTGGACTCAATGATATGGGCCTTTATGGATGAGGATCTGTTGGAGGAACTCGGAGACCAACAAATTTGGTGAGATCTTTCCTTGTATCCATTGGCCTTACTGTACATAATTGTTTCTGGACTTCATTGTCTGGGCCTGTTAAAACATGTTATATATATAGATATTTACTGATGCCTTTTTCCTCTTTTTGACCGCTGTCAGGGTATGATCCTATGCAGGGACATAGGCAATTTTTTCAGTTTTTAATATATCTGTTATGTGTATTGTCAATTTTGTATTGAGGATTGCCAAAAATCTTTTATTCTTGGTAGTAAAAGTTAAGTTTTAAATTCACTATAGTTGCTATATATGATTCTGAATTGTGGACTTGGCGGGAGAGGCAACTTACGTATATTACCTCCCCTTGAATTTTTCTGTAATTATTCAACTTTTAACCCTTATAACTTCCTAGCAAAAAAAATGTTGGTTCCAAAATTGTGCTGATGTAAAGTAGACTTAAAGGCATGAAAATGAAAAGTTTGAAAATTGCAAAATTTTCAAAATTTTCAACAATTTTCAGATTTTTTAAAAAATAAACACAAGTGATATCGAAAAAATTTTACCACTGTGAAGAAGTATAATATGTCGCGAAAAAACAATCGCAGAAGTAGTGGAATCCGTTGAAGCGTTTTAGAGTTATTACCTCATAAAGTGACAGTGGTCAGAATTGTAAAAAATTGGCCTGGTCATTAGCGTGCAAACCACCCTCGGGGGTAAAGTGGTTACAGGGGTATTTCCATCTTCAAGATCCTATCTCAATATGTAGTAGGTGTAATAATAATAATATTAGCAAATGCCTCCAATTAGAAATGTAGTATAGTATTTTTGATTCGCTATGCCACTTACCTCATGTGCAGGCAATACAGGACCTTAGGTATCCATGCTTACAACCACTAGCAGTTGGCTAGTCACTAACTGTCACTTTATCAGTGGACATAACCATGGATACCTAAGGTCCTCCAATGCCTGCACATGAGGAAAGAGACATAGCGAATCAAAAATACTATATTACATTTATAGTTGGAGGTATTTGCTAATATCTAATAGCTAAGCCCGCTGTCTTGGGGTAATTTTTGATTCAGATCTTTCTTTCACTCCTCACATCAAATCACTCGCTCGTTCATGTCATCTACACCTCAAAAACATCTCAAGAATCAGGACTTTTCTCACCTTTGACTCGGCAAAAACTCTTACTGTCGCTCTTATTCATTCTCGTCTTGACTATTGCAACGCTCTACTAATCGGTCTCCCTCTTACTAAACTCTCCCCTCTCCAATCCGTCCTGAACGCAGCAGCCAGGATCATATTCCTCGCCAACTGCTACTCAGATGCCTCTTCCCTGTGCCAGTCATTGCATTGGTTGCCCATCCAATATAGAGTTCGTTTTAAACTTATCACGCTTACCCACAAAGCGCTCCATGCTTCAGTACCCCCCTACATCTCCTCCCTTGTCTCAGTCTACCACCCTACACGTGCCCTCCGTTCTGCAAATGACTTGAAACTAAAATCCTCCATAATCCGAACTTCCCACTCCCGTCTCCAAGATTTCTCGCGTGCTGCGCCAATTCTCTGGAATGCACTACCCAGGACAGTTCGATTAATTCCCAATACCCACAGTTTCAAGCGAACCCTAAAAACACATTTCTTTAGACTGGCGTATCACCTAAACACACTCTGTCCATCCCAGCTTTCCCCCATATTAAAATCTTCTTCAACTTCGGGTTCAAACCAACCATGCACATAATAGCCTCGGTCAGGACTGCACACATACTGGCTGGCGACCAGTCCATGTATTATTATTTATCCTATTCAGTATATCAAGGCTGCATTATACAATATATGTACTTTTTACCTTTTGTGTCTCCCCCACTTCCTCATAGACTGTAAGCTCGCGAGCAGGGCCCTCACTCCGTTCGATATGAGATATGCTTATTCTGTATTGTCTGTATAAGTCCCCCCTAAAATTTGTAAAGTGCTGCGGAATATGTTGGCGCTATAAAAATAAACTATTATTATTATTATTATTATTATTATTATAGACAGCCATTTTCAGATCTCTCCAGAGATGCTCAATTGGGTTTTAGGTCAGGGCTCTGGCTGGGCCAGTCAAGAATGGTCACAGAGTTGTTCTGAAGCCACTCCTTTGTTATTTTAGCTGTGTGCTTAGGGTCATTGTCTTATTGAAAGGTGAACCTTCGGCCAAGTCTGAGGTCTAGAGCACTCTGGAAGAGGTTTTCATCCAGGATATCTCTGTGCTTGGTGCATTCATGTTTCCATCAATTGCAACCAGTTGTCCTGTCCCTGCAGCTGAAACACACCCCCATAGAATGATGCTGCCACCACCATGTTTCACTGTTGGGATTGTATTGGGCAGGTGATGAGCAGTGCCTAGTCTTCTCCACACATACCGCTTAGAATTATCACCAAAAAGTTTTATCTTCATCTCATCAGACCAGAGAATCTTATTACTCATAGTCTGGGAGTCCTTCATGTGTTTTTGCAAACTCTATGCGGGCTTTCATATGTCTTGCACTGATGAGAGGCTTCTGTTGGGCCACTCTGCCATAAAGGCCCGACTGGTGGAGGGCTGCAGTGATAGTTGACTTTGTGGAACTTTCTCCCATCTCCCTACTGCATCTCTGGAGCTCAGCCGCAGTAATCTTGGGGTTCTTCTTTACCTCTCTAACCAAGGCTCTTCTCCCACGATTGCTCAGTTTGGCTGGACGGCCAGGTCTAGGAAGACTTCTGGTGGTCCCAAACTTCTTTCATTTAAGGATTATGGAGGCCAGTGTGCTCTTAGGAACCTTGAATAATGCCGAAATTCTTTCGTAACCTTGGCCAGATCTGTGCCTTACCACAATTCTGTCTCTGAGCTCCTTGGGCAGTTCCTTTGAGTTCATGATTCTCATTTGGTCTGACATGCACTGTTAGCTGTGAGGTCTTATATAGACAGGTGTGTGCCTTTCCAAATCAAGTCCTATCAGTTTAATTAAACACAACTGGACTCCAATAAAGGAGTAGAACCATCTCAAAGAGGATCACAAGGAAATGGACAGCATGTGACTTAAATATGAGTGTCTGAGCAAAGGGTCTGAATACTTATGACATGTGATATTTGTTTTTCTTTTTTAATAAATTTGAAAAAATTTCTACATTTCTGCTTTTTTTTCAGTCAAGATGGGGTGCAGAGTGTACTTTAATGAGAAAAAAAAATGAACTTTTTAGAATTTACCAAATGGCTGTAATGAAACAAAGAGTGAAAAATTTAAAGGGGTCTGAATACTTTCCGTACCCACTGTACAATAATAGACCTTTCTTTCTGCCATTCAGTCTCTAATCTGTTATTTCTCCTTTTTTTTTTACCAAATATTGTTTTTCCCCTTTCCTCATCTATATTATTGTTTCACTTTTAGTCCTAGCTTTGCCCCACTTCCATCCTTTTGCCTCGTCCTGTTCCTATTTTCTATAGAACAGCACTTCTGCCACACATCCGTCCATTCTTGGATTAGTGTGACATCACTTCTACCTACTATGCCCCACTTCCATCCAGCGCTTAGTGTTTCTCTTGCCACACTTCCGGTTTCATGTCAGATAGGCGCAACATCACATCCGCACAGCCCAGTCTATTTAAAGTCACATGCGGTTTGACGCCGCACACCAAGAAGCTTCTCCCTGTCTGTCTTACTTAATGGTAAGCGTAAGTCTACTGATCTCTCCTGGGCTATAAAATAGGAATGGGTATGTGCTATGGCTTTACTGGTGCTACTCTGCATGGATTATCATGACTCTTTTACTACATATGGGTATTCATGTTATTCCTTTTCTTATGAGGCTGAAAACATAAAACCCTATATGCCTATCTTATTATTCCTGCTCTCCTCTCTTTCATTAATTTTTTTTTATTTATTTTTTCAGTGCTTTCTAAATTACCTCTTTTTTCTCTGTTTTTTTCCCTTTTTTATTTTCTTTGAAATATTTGTGTACTCTGTTTTATGTGTACTCTATGTGTTATGTGATCATATGTTTTTCTTTCCTTTTTCTTTCTTTTGTTCTGCTTTTGTCACACCCTATATCTTCATAAATTTTATTATTTTTTTATTCTTCTCTTTATTTTATTTCTTTTTTTTTCTTCTTTTTTTCTTTTCTCTCCTTTTTTGTGCTTTCCTCTTTCTTAAGACATATTCTGGCTTTTGCTATCATGATACTGTTTTTCTTTTTTCCCTCCTTTTTTTATTTGATATTTAGTCTGTCCAGTTTAATCCTAGGCAGTAATATTTTTTTCATATTTTGCACATTGTGTATATATATTTATTTTTGCCATTTATACGTTTTTGCATGACCTGATAAAGGTCATTCTTACCGAAACATTGGCCTGCTTTTTTGTACAGATTTTTTGCTGCACTAAATAAAGTTTGTGTGTTTCACCTGCAAACATTTCAGTGCCGCTGTATTTATGTGATATACATTTTGGGAGGGATTGTCCAGAAGGGGTAAGGACAAACTAATTGGTCGAGTCATCCCTGCTACTTTAGAAGACCTGCTTTCCCTGGCAAACCAGATCGATCTCAGGTTCTAAGAACGGTCCAGAAAGGTAATGCACAAGAGGAAACAGTTGAGTCTGGCTCCGTCATTCCAGAAACAGCTCGTTCCCCAGCCTTCTGAGACAGCTGTCTTCTCTGAAAATATGCAAGTTGACCATGTTAAGCTAGTTGAGCAACAGCAGGAACATCGTCATGTCAAGTGATTGTGCTACTATTGTGGTAGCACGGAACATCTCATCCATTCTTGTCCTGAGAAGTCAAAAAAACTCCAATGCCTAAGGTCTGTAGGAGAGTCTTCCCTGGGCGAGAGTAATTCCTCTCCACAGTTAACTCTGAATGTATCGGTATCATGTGGAGGCTCCCAGTTTGTTGAGGCAGCCTACCTTGACTCAGATTCGGTGGGATATTTTTTGCAGCCAGCTGTGGTGGATCAGTATCAGATTCCCGTCCAAAGCCTCCAAAGTCCTTTGATGGTGTCCTCCATCAAGGGAAAGGCCTTTTCTGAAGTCGTTCAAGTTGTTACCAAGCAGGTTGAGCTTCAGGAAGGAGTGCTGCATACGGAGAAGATCGATTTTTATGTTTTCCCAGGTCTGTTGCACCCACTCCTCCTGGGCCTTCTGTGGCTACGCGCTCATGAGCTCGTCCTAAACTGGAGATCCGGTGAGGTGCTTAGTTGGGGACAGTCTTGTCGCAAGAGGTGTCTGATCTCTGTACGTCCAGTTTGGCCGCCGGTGATGCCATTTTCTCTGCCGAGTCTGCCATCCGCTTATTGGTCGTGCACTCAATAGGAAGGAAGAGGAGACGTTACCTCCATGCAAACCGTACGATTGTTCCATTGATCTGCTTCCAGGATCCTCATTCCCTCAACAGCGTATCATCCCAGACATCAGTTTGACGATGTACCCGGAGACGGTATCTTCAATTCTTTTCCTAAAACAGGTCTTCTCTTCTGCTTCTGTGCTCCAGAAGCATGAAGGTAAAACCTATTTTCTAGTGGCCTGGAGAGGACTTGGCCTTGAAGAGAGATCGTGGGAGTCCAATGAGAATATTTGTGCCCCACTTCTTCTGCAGATATTCCTTACGGCTTGAAGAAGAGGGGGCGTAAGGACGGGGGGGACTGTGACGCCAACATACTCACCGCCATGGCCGCTCTATGGTGTCTCCCTGTCTTGCCGTGGCTTCCTGCTCTCAGGGCCTGCACACGTCACGCAGGTCTCACGGCAGCGCTCTTAGGGCACGCGTTCTCTGCTTCCTAAAGGGGCAGCACGCACTCCGGATATGTTCCCAGCCAGAAGCTGGGAGGCAACAGGTACTTAAGGCTTCCTTCCCTGTAGGGAGGTGCCTGAACAACTTCTTTAGTTCTACTTTGAGTTTGTACCTGCTAGTCTGTTGTCAGGTCCCTGATTCCTGAACCTATCCCTGTCTGAGCCTAAACCTATCCCTCAATCTGTTCTATCTGAATCTGAAACTATTCCTGAGTTCATCCCATTTGAACATCCTGTTCTGTCCAAGCCCGATCCTCTTCCGTCTGAACCTGCTCCGACATCCAGTCTACCCATGATTCCGAATCCTGTCCTGCCAGCGACTCCGAGTCCGTGTCCGACACTGTCCGACACTGTCGGACACTATCCTGACTCTTGGGGTCAGCTGCTGCAGTACTGGGGACTGCCCTTGGAGTGGTACCTGGTGGCTACCTGCAGCTTAAGCCTAACTCCACCATCAGGAGCTCTAGTGAAAACCAGGTAGCCGCTTAGCCGTGGCCCTCCAGGATAAGCCCGGTCCATGATCCACTAGTGTGACAACTGGATCTCATTTTTACCTCTTGTTGAGTTTGCCTCTAACAGTCGGGTTAACACTGGAACCGCACTTTTTTATGGTTTTCATCCTCATTTTGGTGAATTCTCTAGGATGAGTTCTAGGTGTCTTGGAGTAGACTTTGCTATATAGAAACTTGGGGAAGTCTGGAGGGAGGTTCAAAAGAATATTGGGTGGCTCAGCTTTGTCAGATACGGAAGGCCAATAGGAAACGTTCGGCGGATCCCATATGCAAAGTACAGTAGGTGATAAGATTCTGCTGTTATAAAAAAATATTAAGTTGAAAGTGCCATTAGCGAAGTTGTGTCCTAAGTTTATTGGCCCATAAGAAATTTTGGAGGTAGTTAATCCAGTGGCCTTTAGATTAAAACTCCCTCGGTCTTATTGAATCCCAAATGTTTTCCATACATCACTGCTAAAGGAGTTTGTCCCTTTGGTTTTGTCAACCTCATCCCTGCCTCCTCTGGCTTCTGTCAATGACAATATAGATGATGGATAATGGGAATGGGTGATCGATAGTGCTGCTCATTCCCATCATCCGTCGTCCAAATTTCTGTACTCTCCTTGGAACCCAGTGGGTGAAGCTGCAGCTCTCAGGGAGCATCTTATTTCCTACTTGGGCAGAGTTGTGCCTGAGCGCACGACCTCACAGGGTGAGTAATTATCACCTTAAAGTGTTCCATCCACCTTGTATGATTTGCGCTAGGGGCGCTTCCCCTTTTTTTCTTTAGTGACAGTATAGAGTATGAGGTACAAAAGATTGTTGATTCTTGGAAAGTCCATAATTCCCTGCAGCATCTCATCCATTGGAAGAGATATGGACAGGAGGAGAAATCCTGGGTGCCAGATCAAGCTGTGAAGGTCGATTATCTGGTCAGGGCCTTCCATCATAGGTTTCCTGGGAAGCCTGGGGGTCCAGAAGCCCTCTAGAAGAGGGGGTACTGTCACTATTCCACCACTCATGGTGTCCTATGGATGCTGTGAATGACAGCTCTGCTGCCCTATGGGATCAAGGGCTTGCTGAGCTGTCAGGATTGTGAGTGACAGCCCTACCACCCCATATGAGGAAGAGGTGTGAGTATTGTGATAGGATGGCTGAGCTGTCAGTCTCCTCCAGGTGTCATCCATTCTGGGTGATTACAGGGCTATTTAGCACTCTGACAATTGTCAGACCATTGCCAACTATAGCTTTGCCTAAGTGGTATGTGTGTTTGCTCTGTGCTCTGTGTTGTATTCTGATCTCCATTGCCAACCTTGGATTTACATTTGACCATCTGTTTGACTTACCCCTTTATTTTGATCTGCTACCTTCCTGATACTCTAACCTCAAACTGTTACCTGATTACGCTTTTGTCTTTTTCCTTTGTCTGTTACGAGTCCTCTTGGTACTGACCCCGTACTTCTTGACTATCCTGCCTCATGGTAAGTCCGTGAGTAGTGATTTGTGTCACATTGAGTAGTGACTAGCGTTACAATAGGTTTCTCTAATATAGTGACCTGGCCATTCAATGTATACTTTATACAGTGCCCATGGCTTGCTACTTGCCATAGCCTTAATCAGAACATCCAACTACCCTTCCTGGCACAGGGTGGGTGGTCGTATCAAAGAGTTTTCACTCTAGTTTCGATAAATATTCACCATTGACAAGTGCCATGGGTGAATTAATAGCAATTGCAGCTTGGTTTACTACCCAGTCCTCACAATCTTAGTCTATAGTCTATAGCCTTGCTCCATCTGCCCATAGACTTGTTAGAACAAGTGTTTCCTGGAAACTATAATTACTTGTGTTGAGCGAGCACTAAAATGCTCAGGTGCTCGAAGCTCGGGCCGAGCTCACCGTGATACTCGGGTGCTCGACCACCTGAGCAACTAGCCCAATGTTAGTCTATGGGAGACCCGAGCATTTTTGCGGCGGCACCCCCGGCAATCTGTAGAAAGCCTAAAAAGTGCCCAAAACAATAGTGACAGTGCTAAAAAAACATGGGGACAGCATGGGCATCACCCCAGGAAGCATTTCTGACCCCCAGGTCACTGCTGTCAACAACGTGGTCAGAGGTATTAAACCACTTTAATGGGCTCACAATAAAATGTTCAAAAAAGAAACTGAAGTGGTTTTCCCGTGAAATATGTTAAGGAACTTCCTTTCCAGGGTAAAGACTTGTGTATAAGGTAAAATAAATAACCAAAAACAAAAATACTCCTCCACACCTTGGGCTATATTCACAAGCAGCATTTTTTATGCGTTTTTGCACTTTTGTATTGCTTTCAACCGTGACAAATGCATTCACCGGGAAATGTCATTTTAACATTTTACAATCTTATCTGGCCATGTGCTATGTGACACATGCATACAGTGCTGAAAAGACATGGGAACAGCATGGGGAAGACCCCTGGAAGCACCTCTGACACCCAGGTCACTGCCTAAAAGTGTGCCCATCGGAAGTGATCCTTTCCGCATCAGAAGATGCAGACTAGCAACTATCCCCGTGCAAGTCCTTGTCCCAGCTCAGTGTTCAATTGTACCTCCCCCATTCCTTGCAATGCAAGCGCAAGTATGCAACCTGCCACCCACCCACCCCAAGGCTGCAATACCATACTTTTGGCTTGCACTTGAAATGAAGCCTTTTAGTTTGGAGGAGGCTGAAGCTGGCCAATACCTCATGTCTGCTTCGGCAATGAGGTTTCCATACTCAGTCCGCAGCCGCCCGGCGGACGGGTGTCCACGCTCGGTCCCCAGCCGCCAGGTGGGGTCCCCAGCCGCCCCGCGGCCGAGTGTCCATGCTCGGTTCCCAGCTGCCTGGGGGCGGCCAGGTGTCCATAAACGGTCCCCAGCCACCCCTATTTCTCCTTGAAAATTCCCCCCCCACACTTTTCTTAGCCTCGCCTGCTTTAGGGCAGCATTGGACGAGCCGACCAGAGAACCAGACTCCTCTGGTGGGCACTGGCTTCTCCATCAGGGGAGTTGAGAGTGCCAAGGTGAGGAGCATGATGATGATGATAGAAGTTAGCATCTGCTTTGTTTTCTTGGAATCCAAGTGTAAGTGTGCAACCTGCCACCCACCCTCCCCCAGGCTGCAATACCATACTGCTAGCTTGCACTTGAAATGGGGCCTTTTAGTTTGGAGGAGGCCGAAGCTGGCCACTACCTCATGGCTGCTTCGGCAGCGAGGTATCCATACTCAGTCCCCAGCCGCCCGGCAGCCGGGTGTCCACGCTCGGTCCCCAGCCGCCAGGGGGCGGCCGGGTGTCCATGCTCGGTCCCAAGCCACCTGGGGGCAACCGGGTGTCCATAAACAGTCCCCAGCCGCCCCTATTTCTCCTTGAAAATTCCCCCACACTTTTCTTAGCCTGGCCTGCTTTAGGGCAGCATTGGACGAGCCCACCAGAGAACCAGACTCCTCTGGTGGGCCCTGGCTTCTCCATCAGGGGAGTTGAGAGTGCCAAGGTGAGGAGCATGATGATGATGATAGAAGTTAGCATCAACTTTGTTTTCTTGGAATGCAAGCGTAAGTGTGCAACCTGCCACCTACCCACCTCCAGGCTGCAATACCATACTGCTAGCTTGCACTTGAAATGGGGCCTTTTAGTTTGGAGGAGGCCGAAGCTGGCCACTACCTCATGGCTAATTCGGCGCGAGGTATCCATACTCAGTCCCCAGCCGCCAGGCGGCCGGGTGTCCACGCTCGGTTCCCAGCCGCCAGGGGGCGGCCGGGTGTCCACACACGGTCCCCAGCCACCTGGGGGTGGCCGGGTGTCCACATGCGGTCCCCAGCTGCCTCTATTTCTCCTTGAAAATTCCCCCAAACTTTTCTTAGCCTGGCCTGCTTTAGGGCAGCATTGGACGAACCCCCCAGAGAACCAGACTTCTCCGGTGGGCCCTGGCTTCTCCATCAGGGGAGTTGAGAGTGCCAAGGTGAGGAGCATGATGATGATGATAGAAGTTAGCATCTGCTTTGTTTTCTTGGAATGCAAGCGCATGTATGTATTAGCGGCTAGGCCTGAGGTGGTCAGCGTTTTGGCGCATATCCTACCTCCTCCGAGGATTGCTGGATGTTTTCCTGCTACTATCCAAGTGATATGACTCCCGTTAAAACAAAGCTTCAGGTGATGAATGATGGATGAGGTGGTGGCAAAGGAGAAAGAGCAGGAGGAACAGGTGCCATTCACATCAATATCAGGCCAGTCAACCACACATGTCTTATAGGATATGTTTCTGTACCAAAAGGAGCGGTTCGGCTACATACTGTAGTTATAGGGTGAGGACCACACCATCCAGACTGAAGTCTTTAGAAAACCCACCTCGGTCAACTCTTTAATACATGCTGCCTCTGCACATGATCCCTCTACAATTCGTGCTGTCCCAGTTGGACAATTCCTAAGGATGAGGCGGATCTGCTCCACTGATCTCAAGTTTGAGAGACAGGCCTCAGATCTGGCGGAACGTTTCAGGCGACATGGGTATAGCAATCGTTGCATCAGCTGTGGCTACTCAAGAGCGCGGAACACACTCTATAATCATCTGATCTATCCTGTGAACTCATCTGACTGGGGGACAAGGGAAATAATCTGCTACATCTCCACATACAATCATGAGTGGGGGAACAAGCGGAAGATCCTTTCACGTCACTGGGGCGTTCTCAGTGCGGAGCCCTCCCTACGTAATTCCCTAGGAAGCTACCCACAAATGATCCCTCGGCGGGCCAAGAACCTGGGTGACATACTGGTGTCCAGCCACTATATACCTACCTTGACGAATTCATTTGGGTCCCTCGGACCCACGGTTGGCTCGTTCCCCTGTGGCCACTGTGCTGCCTGTGCCAATGTCCTGCGCAGTAGCACGTTCACGTCCTCTGATGGCTCTCAACAGTTTAAAATCCGCAATTACATCTCATGCGGTACAACCCATGTCATATTATGCTACATGTGGTTGTCAATTAATCTACGTAGGACTCACTACCAGAGAGCTGAGAATCAGGGTTCGTGAGCACGTGCGGGACATTGGCGCGGATCGGACGGTGGCCGACCCTAGAGAGCTCAAAACATTGCCGCGGCACTTCAAGGCAGTCCACAACTGCGATCCGCGAACACTAAAATTTCGCGGCATCGATGTCATACATTTGGGCTCCCGGGGTGGAAATGGCAAGCAACTTCTGTCCCAAAAAGAGGCCAGATGGATCGTTACCCTAGACACCTTGGCTCCGCGGGGCCTCAATGAGAACTTGGGGTTCTTGTCCTTCCTCTGAAGGGAAGTGATGAATTTTTACGATACATCCAGTGTTTTTGTTCTCCTGCAGACCATGATGTGTTTAGTTTTGGACCATGGCTCTATGTTTTTAATTGTAATATATTTTTCTTTTTAATTTCTCACTTTTTCCTTTCCATTTTTTTGTACTTACCTTCTCCCTTATAGTGATTGTGCTCCAGGACATATTTTCTTGGATGAACATCTACGGCAGATGATTTGTATCCTGAACTTCTTTGTCTTTTGATGCCTATAAGAGAGTAATGAAGATCCCGATACACACGCTGCTATTGCACCTTTGATTATTGGCCGGGATGTACATCTCATCTGTGAAACCCCCCCTCCTCTTTTTTTGATCCTCGGGACTTAAGACTGATTGAAACCATGTTGTGAAATCTATAGTTGTGCATTCCTAGGTATTATATATTTATTCTTATAAGGGGATCTATGCTGATACAATGTGAACTGCTTAGACATATGTACTTTTTTGATCCTGATATAATGCATTATCCCCTCCTTTTACATTTTCCTATTGGGCTGTAATTCAATGACCAGCAGTAAATGCGATTTTACAGTATAATGACATTAGGTCCCATATAACAATAATATGGTGCTGGCTGGCTGGAATACCCATGCAGTTTTGATTGGTGGGGATACTGCTCCATCCTATGTGGTCCCACTCCTGTTACTAGTATCCAGTCCTAGGCTCACCTCCCACACAGATGTAGTGCGCATGCGCCCGGTCTGTCCTATGCGGTGCCGCGCCCGGCCGTCTCTATGCCTTTGGCGCGCCGCCGGGAATAGCACTCTTTTGCATTTCCGGCCGTGCGCTGACGTCATGATGGCTCAGGCGCGTGCGCGGGATACGTGAAGGCCGGAGCGCATGCGCCGCCAATCATCTCTTACTCGGCGGCCATCTTGGACGATCACATGATGCGCCATGTGAAACATCTGTGCGTATTTAAAGGTCCTGGAAGTACCACCATACACACCTCTTGATAAAGCTGCATTACATCACTGGCAAAACGCGCATCAAGGCTTCTCTCATTTAGTGTCTGGTCTCCGTGTGGTCTCCTATCGGTTTGGGGCCCTCCTATACCAGGGTAAGTCAGGTGCAAATATGACCTCTGGGTTTTTTCGGACCACATGGTCCATATGGAATTGATCCCCTGATTTATTGATTTTTATGTCCTGACCGGGCTCCCCTATCTCCGCTCTTGAATGAGCATGCACCTTTTGATTCCAGTGGTGAACCCTCTGGAGAGACCCACTTACAACATACGGGACCATGTGTCTGTTTTGTCTTAATTATGTGCTATCACTATTAATGTTTTGCATTGTCTTTTAATGAATCATCTATATAATAAAGATTCTTTATGCCAATTCACTCAGTTGCTTCTCTCAGTTTTACATTAGTTTTGAGTGGGCTATGTGGAGATGGAGTCGTAATTTTTCTGGAGACCTCTAACCCACATTATTTACTATGCGGGTCGCAGTCTGTTTATTATTTTTTTTTATAGTTATAGGGCATGCAGTGAGTGCAATGCCTAACAAAAATTTCGAGGCACTCCAATGCCCCTTGGAAGTGACATGGAGGTCAAAGGGCCTTAACTAAACTGTTTTTTCCATTTATAGCAACTGGGTCTCCTGTGCACTGTTGGCCTAAGCAGTGAATGGAAGGCTTTCCAAAAATTATGAGGAACTGCAATGCTCCTTGAAACAGACGTGGATTACAGCATACTAAAAACCTTCTACCCATTATTGGGGAGTGGGTCTCCCTTAATGTTCGCCTATGCATTGAAAAGCAAAAGCTGACAAAAATTAGGAGGAAATGCAATGCCCGTTGGAAGAATGGGGGAGGTCGCAGTGGAATAAAAAGACAATATCAATACCCCTTGGAAAAGTGGTGGAGGTCGCAGTAGCTTAACAAGACGGTTTTAATGCCCCTTGGAAGAGACGTGGAGGTCGCAGTAGCTTAACAAGATGGTTTTAATGCCCCTTGGAAGAATGGTGGAGGTCGCAGTAGCTTAACAAGACAGTTTTAATGCCCCTTGGAAGAGATGTGGAGGTTGCAGTAGCTTAACAAGACAGTTTTAATGCCCCTGGGGAAAGTGGTGGAGGTCGCAGTAGCTTAACAAGACGGTTTTAATGCCCATTGGAAGAGACATGGAGGTTGCAGTAGCTTAACAAGACGGTTTTAATGCCCCTTGGAAGAGACGATGAGGTTGCAGTAGCTTATCAAGATGATTATAATGCCCCTTGGAAGAATGGTGGAGGTCGCAGTAGCTTAACAAGACGGTTTTAATGCCCCTGGGAAAAGTGGTGGAGGGCGCAGTAGCTTAACAAGATGGTTTTAATGCCCCTTGGAAGAATGGTGGAGGTCGCAGTGGAATAAAAAGACAATATCAATGCGCCTTGGAAGAGACGTGGAGGTTGCAGTAGCTTAACAAGAAGGTTTTAATGCCCCTTGGAAGAGACGTGGAGGTTGCAGCAGCTTAACAAGACGGTTTTAAAGCCCCTTGGAAGAATAGTGGAGGTCGCAGTAGCTCAACAAGATGGTTTTAATGCCCCTTGGAAGAGACGTGGAGGTTGCAGTAGCTTAACAAGATGGATTTAATGCCCCTTGGGAGAGACTTTGAGGTGGCAGTAGCTTAACAAGATGGTTTTAATGCCCCTTAGAAGAGACGTGGAGGTTGCAGTAGCTTAACAAGACGCTTTTAATGCATCTTGGAAGAGACATGGAGGTTGCAGTAGCATAACAAGACGGTTTTAATGCCCCTTGGAAGAATAATGGAGGTCGCAGTAGCTTAACAAGATGGTTTTAATGCCCCTGGGGAAAGTGGTGGAGGGCGCAGTAGCTTAACAAGATGGTTTTAATGCCCCTGGGAAGAATGGTGGAGGTCGCAGTGGAATAAAAAGACAATATGAATGCCCCTTGGAAGAGACGTGGAGGTTGCAGTAGCTTAACAAGACGGTTTTAATGCCCCTTGGAAGAGACGTGGAGGTTGCAGTAGCTTAACAAGACGGTTTTAATGCCCCTTGGAAGAGACGTGGAGGTTGCAATAGCTTAACAAGACGGTTTTAATGCCCCTTGGAAGAATGATGGAGGTCGCAGTAGCTTAACAAGACGGTTTTAATGCCCCTGGGGAAAGTGGTGGAGGTCGTAGTAGCTTAACAAGACGGTTTTAATGCCCCTTGGAAGAGACGTAGAGGTTGCAATAGCTTAACAAGACGGTTTTAATGCCCCCTGGAAGAGACGAGGAAGTCGCAGAGTAATAGAAAGACAAAATTAATGCCCCTGGAAAAAGTGGTGGAGGTCGCAGTAGCTTAACAAGACGGTTTTAATGCCACTTGGAAGAGACGTGGAGTTCGCAGTAGCTTAACAAGACGGTTTTAATGCACCCTTGGAAGAATGGTTTTGGTCGCAGTAGCTTAACAAGACGGTTTTAATGCCCATGGGGAAAGTGGTGGAGGTCGCAGTAGCTTAATAAGACGGTATTAATGCCCCTTGGAAAAGACGTGGAGGTTGCAGTAGCTTTACAAGATGGTTTAATGCCCCTTGGAAGAGACGTGGAGGTTGCAGTAGCTTAACAAGACGGTTTTAATGCCTCTTGGAAGAGACGTGGAGGTTGTAGTAGCTTAAAAAGATGGTTTTAATGCCCCTTGAAAGAGACGTGGAGGTCGCAGTGAAATAAAAAAACAATATCAATGCCCCTGGGAAAAGTGGTGGAGGTCGTGGTAGCTTAACAAGACGGTTTTAATGCCCCTTGGAAGAATGGTTGAGGTCGCAGTGGAATAAAAAGACAATATCAATGCCACTGGGAAAAGTGGTGGAGGTCGCAGTAGCTTAACAAGACTGTTTTAATGCCCCTGGGGAAAGTGGTGGAGGGTGCAGTAGCTTAACAAGACGGTTTTAATGCCCCTTGGAAAAATGGTGGAGGTCGCAGTGGAATAAAAAGACAATATCAATGCCCCTTGGAAGAGACGTGGAGGTTGCAGTAGCTTAACAAGACGGTTTTAATGCCCATTGGAAGAGACGTGGAGGTTGCAGTAGCTGAACAAGACGGTTTTAATGCCCCTTGGAAGAATAGTGGAGGTCGCAGTAGCTTAACAAGATGGTTTTAATGCCCCTTGGAAGAGAAGTGGAGGTTGCAGCAGCTTAACAAGACAGTTTTAATGCCCCTTGGAAGAGACGTGGAGGTTGCATTAGCTTAACAAGACGGATTTAATGCCCCTTGGAAGAGACTTGGAGGTTGCAGTAGCGTAACAAGACGGTTTTAATGCCCCTTGGAATAGACGTGGAGGTTGCAGTAGATTAACAAGACAGTTTTAATGCCCCTTGGAAGAATGATGGAGGTCGCAGTAACTTAACAAGACAGTTTTAATGCCCCTGGGGAAAGTGGTGGAGGTCGCAGTAGCTTAACAAGACAGTATTAATGCCCTTGGAAGAGACGTGGAGGTTGCAGTAGCTTAACAAGACGGTTCTAATGCCCCTTGGAAGAGACATGGAAGTCGCAGTGGAATAAAAAGACAAAATTAATGCCCCTGGTAAAAGTGGTGGAGGTCGCAGTAGCTTAACAAGATGGTTTTAATGCCCCTTGGAAGAATGGTGGAGGTCGCAGTAGCTTAACAAGACGGTTTTAATGCCCCTGGGAAAAAATGTGGAGGTCACAGTAGCTTAACAAGATGGTTTTAATGCCCCTTGGAAGAGACGTGCAGGTCACAGCAGCTTAACAAGACGGATTTAATGACCCTTGGAAGAATGGTGGAGGTCGCAGTAGCTTAACATTACGGTTTTAATGCCCCTGGGGAAAGTGGTGGAGGTTGCAGTAGCTTAATAAGACGGTATTAATGCCCCTTGGAAGAGACGTGGAGGTTGCAGTAGCTTAACAAGACAGTTCTAATGCCCCTTGGAAGAGACGTGGAAGTCGCAGTCGAATAAAAAGACAAAATTAATGCCCCTGGGAAAAGTGGTGGAGGTCGCAGTAGCTTAACAAGATGGTTTTAATGCCCCTTGGAAGAATGGTGGAGGTCGCAGTAGCTTAACAAGACTGTTTTAATGCCCCTGGGAAAAGAGGTGGAGGTCGCAGTAGCTTAACAAGACGGTTTTAATGCCCCTTGGAAGAATGGTGGAGGTCACAGTAGCTTAACATGACGGTTTTATTGCCCCTGGGGAAAGTGGTGGAGGTTGCAGTAGCTTAATAAGACGGTATTAATGCCCCTTGGAAGAAACGTGGAGGTTGCAGTAGCTTAACAAAACGGTTTTAATGCCCCTTGGAAGAGACGTAGAGGTCCCAGTGGAATAAAAGACAGTTTTAATGCCCCTTGGAAGAGACGTGGAGATTGCAGTAGCTTAACAAGATGATTATAATGCCCCTTGGAAGAATGGTGGAGGTCGCAGTAGCTTAACAAGACGGTTTTAATGCCCCTGGGGAAATTGGTGGAGGGCGTAGTAGCTTAACAAGACAGTTTTAATGCTCCTTGGAAGAATGGTGGAGGTCGCAGTGGAATAAAAAGACAATATCAATGCGCCTTGAAAGAGACGTGGAGGTTGCAGTAGCTTAACAATACGATTTTAATGCCCCTTGGAAGAGACGTGGAGGTTGCAGTAGCTTAGCATTACGGTTTTAATGCCCCTTGTAAGAATAGTGGAGGTCGCAGTAGCTTAACAAGATGGTTTTAATGTCCCTTGGAAGAGAAGTGGAGGTCGCAGTAGCTTAACAAGACGGTTTTAATGCCCCTTGGAAGAGACGTGGAGGATGCAGTAGCTTAACAAGATGATTATAATGCCCCTCGGAAGAGACGTGGAGGTTGCAGTAGCTTAACAGGACGGTTTTAATGCCCCTGGGGAAAGTGGTGGAGGGCGCAGTAGCTTAACAAGACAGTTTTAATGCCCCTTGGAAGAATGGTGGAGGTCGCAGTGGAATAAAAAGACAATATCAATGCGCCTTGGAAGAGATGTGGAGGTTGAAGTAGGTTAACAAGACGGTTTTAATGCCCCTTGGAAGAGACGTGGAGGTTGCAGTAGCTTAACATTACGGTTTTAATGCCCCTTGTAAGAATAGTGGAGGTCGCAGTAACTTAATAAGACGGTTTTAATGCCCCTGGGGAAAGTGGTGGAGGTCGCAGAAGCTAAACAAGATGGTTTTAATGCCCCTTGGAAGAGACGTGGAGGTTGCAGTAGCTTAACAAGACGGTTCTAATGCCCCTTGGAAGAGACGTGGAAGTCGCAGTGGAATAAAAAGACAAAATAAGTGCCCCTGGGAAAAGTGGTGGAGGTCGCAATAGCTTAACAAGATGGTTTTAATGCCCCTTGGAAGAATGGTGGAGGTCGCAGTAGCTTAACAAGACGGTTTTAATGTCCCTGGGAAAAAGGTGGAGGTCGCAGTAGCTTAACAAGACGGTTTTAATGCCCCTTGGAAGAGACGTGGAGGTTGCAGTAGCTTAACATTACGGTTTTAATGCCCCTTGTAAGAATAGTGGAGGTCGCAGTAGCTTAACAAGATGGTTTTAATGCCCCTTGGAAGAGACGTGGAAGTTGCAGTAGCTTAACAAGACAGTTTTAATGCCCTTTGGAAGAATGATGGAGGTCGCAGAAGCTTAACGAGACGGTTTTAATGCCCCTTGGAAGAGACGTGGAGGTTGCAATAGCTTAACAAGACAGTTCTAATGCCCCTTGGAAGAGACGTGGAAGTCGCAGTGGAATAAAAAGACAAAATTAATGCCCCTGGGAAAAGTGGTGGAGGTCGCAGTAGCTTAACAAGATGGTTTAATGCCCCTTGGAACAATGGTGGAGGTTGCAGTAGCTTAACAAGATGGTTTTAATGCCCCTGGGAAAAGAGGTGGAGGTCGCAGTAGCTTAACAAGACGGTTTTAATGCCCCATGGAAGAGACGTGGAGGTCACAGTAGCTTAACAAGACGGTTTTAATGCCCCTGGGGAAAGAGGTGGAGATTGCAGTAGCTTAATAAGACGGTATTAATGCCCCTTGGAAGAGACGTGGAGGTTGCAGTAGCTTAACAAGACGGTTTTAATGCCCCTTGGAAGAGATGTAGAGATCCCAGTGGAATAAAAAGACAGTTTTAATGCCCCTTAGAAGAGACGTGGAGATGGCAGTAGCTTAACAAGATGATTATAATGCCCCTTGGAAGAATGGTGGAGGTCGCAGTAGCTTAACAAGACGGTTTTAATGCCCCTGGGGAAATTGGTGGAGGGCGCAGTAGCTTTACAAGACAGTTTTAATGCTCCTTGGAAGAATGGTGGAGGTCGCAGTGGAATAAAAAGACAATATCAATGCGCCTTGGAAGAGACGTGGAGGTTGCAGTAGCTTAACAATACGATTTTAATGCCCCTTGGAAGAGACGTGGAGGTTGCAGTAGCTTAACATTGCAGTTTTAATGCCCCTTGTAAGAACAGTGGAGGTCGCAGTAGCTTAACAAGATGGTTTTAATGTCCCTTGGAAGAGACGTGGAGGTCGCAGTAGCTTAACAAGACGGATTTAATGCCCCTTGGGAGAGATTTTGAGGTTACAGTAGCTTAAAAAGACGATTTTAATGCCCCTTGGAAGAGACGTGGATGTTGCAGTAGCTTAACAAGATGATTATAATGCCCCTTGGAAGAGACGTGGAGGTTGCAGTAGCTTAAAAAGACGGTTTTAATGCCCCTGAGGAAAGTGGTGGAGGGCGCAGTAGCTTAACAAGACGGTTTTAATGCCACTTGGAAGAATGTTGGAGGTCGCAGTGGAATAAAAAGACAATATCAATGCGCCTTGGAAGAGACGTGGAGGTTGCAGTAGCTTAACATTACGGTTTTAATGCCCCTTGTAAGAATAGTGGAGGTCGCAGTAGATTAACAAGATTGTTTTAATGCCCCTTGGAAGAGACGTGGAAATAGCAGTAGCTTAACAAGACAGTTTTAATGCCCTTTGGAAGAATGATGGAGGTCGCAGTAACTTAACAAGACGGTTTTAATGACCCTGGGGAAAGTGGTGTAGGTCGCAGAAGCTTAACAAGACGGTTTTAATGCCCCTTGGAAGAGACTTGGAGGTTGCAGTACCTTAACAAGACGGTTCTAATGCCCCTTGGAAGAGACGTGGAAGTCGCAGTGGAATAAAAAGACAAAATTAATGCCCCTGGGAAAAGTGGTGGAGGTCGCAATAGCTTAACAAGATGGTTTTAATGCCCCTTGGAAGAATGGTGGAGGTCGCAGTAGCTTAACAAGACGGTTTTAATGCCCCTGGGAAAAGAGGTGGAGGTCGCAGTAGCTTAACAAGACGGTTTTAATGCCCCTTGGAAGAAACGTGGAGGTCGCAGCAGCTTAACAAGATGGTTTTAATGCCCCTTGGAAGAATGGTGGAGGTCACAGTAGCTTAACAAGACGATTTTAATGCCCCTGGGGAAAGTGGTGGAGGTTGCAGTAGCTTAATAAGACGGTATTAATGCCCCTTGGAAGAGCCGTGGAGGTTGCAGTAGCTTAACAAGACAGTTTTAATGCCACTGGGGAAAGTGGTGGAGGTCGCAGTAGCTTAACAAGACAGTTTTTATGCCCTTTGGAAGAGACATGGAGGTTGCAGTAGCTTAACAAGACGGTTATAATGCCCCTTGGAAGAGACGTGTAGGTTGCAGTAGCTTAACAAAATGATTATAATGCCCCTTGGAAGAATGGTGGAGGTCGCAGTAGCTTAACAAGACGGTTTTAATGCCCCTGGGGAAATTGGTGGAGGGCGCAGTAGCTTAACAAGACGGTTTTAATGCTCCTTGGAAGAATGGTGGAGGTCGCAGTGGAATGAAAAGACAATATCAATGCGCCTTGGAAGAGACGTGGAGGTTGCAGTAGCTTAACAAGATGGTTGTAATGCCCCTTGGAAGAGACGTGGAGGTCGCAGTAGCTTAACAAGACGGTTTTAATGCCCCTTGGAAGAGACGTGGAGGTTGAAGTAGCTTAACAAGACGGATTTAATGCCCCTTGGGAGAGACTTTGAGGTTACAGTAGCTTAACAAGATGGTTTTAATGCCCCTTGGAAGAGACGTGGAGGTTGCAATAGCTTAACAAGACGGTTTTAATGCCCCTTGGAAAAGACGTGGAGGTTGCAGTAGCTTAACAGGACGGTTTTAATGCCCCTTGGAAGAATGGGGGAGGTTGCAGTAGCTTAACAAGGCGGTTTTAATGCCCCTGGGGAAATTGGTGGAGGGCGTAGTAGCTTAACAAGACAGTTTTAATGCTCCTTGGAAGAATGGTGGAGGTCGCAGTGGAATAAAAAGACAATATCAATGCGCCTTGGAAGAGACGTGGAGGTTGCATTACCTTAACAATACGATTTTAATGCCCCTTGGAAGAGACGTGGAGGTTGCAGTAGCTTAGCATTACGGTTTTAATGCCCCTTGTAAGAATAGTGCAGGTCGCAGTAGCTTAACAAGATGGTTTTAATGTCCCTTGGAAGAGAAGTGGAGGTCGCAGTAGCTTAACAAGACGGTTTTAATGCCCCTTGGAAGAGACGTGTAGGTTGCAGTAGTTTAACAAGACGGATTTAATGCCCCTTGGGAGAGACTTTGAGTTTACAGTATCTTAAAAAGACGGTTTTAATGCCCCTTGGAAGAGACGTGGAGGTTGCAGTAGCTTAACAAGATGATTATAATGCCCCTTGGAAGAGACGTGGAGGTTGCAGTAGCTTAACAAGACGGTTTTAATGCCCCTGGGGAAAGTGGTGGAGGGCGCAGTAGCTTAACAAGACTGTTTTAATGCCCCTTGGAAGAATGGTGGAGGTCGCAGTGGAATAAAAAGACAATATCAATGCGCCTTGGAAGAGACGTGGAGGTTGCAGTAGCTTAACATTACGGTTTTAATGCCCCTTGTAAGAATAGTGGAGGTCGCAGTAGATTAACAAGATTGTTTTAATGCCCCTTGGAAGAGACGTGGAAATAGCAGTAGCTTAACAACACAGTTTTAATGCCCTTTGGAAGAATGATGGAGGTCGCAGTAACTTAACAAGACGGTTTTAATGACCCTGGGGAAAGTGGTGGAGGTCGCAGAAGCTTAACAAGACGGTTTTAATGCCCCTTGGAAGAGACTTGGAGGTTGCAGTACCTTAACAAGACGGTTCTAATGCCCCTTGGAAGAGACGTGGAAGTCGCAGTGGAATAAAAAGACAAAATTAATGCCCCTGGGAAAAGTGGTGGAGGTCGCAATAGCTTAACAAGATGGTTTTAATGCCCCTTGGAAGAATGGTGTAGGTCGCAGTAGCTTAACAAGACGGTTTTAATGCCCCTGGGAAAAGAGGTGGAGGTCGCAGTAGCTTAACAAGACGGTTTTAATGCCCCTTGGAAGAAACGTGGAGGTCGCAGCAGCTTAACAAGATGGTTTTAATGCCCCTTGGAAGAATGGTGGAGGTCACAGTAGCTTAACAAGACGATTTTAATGCCCCTGGGGAAAGTGGTGGAGGTTGCAGTAGCTTAATAAGACGGTATTAATGCCCCTTGGAAGAGCCGTGGAGGTTGCAGTAGCTTAACAAGACAGTTTTAATGCCACTGGGGAAAGTGGTGGAGGTCGCAGTAGCTTAACAAGACAGTTTTTATGCCCTTTGGAAGAGACATGGAGGTTGCAGTAGCTTAACAAGACGGTTATAATGCCCCTTGGAAGAGACGTGTAGGTTGCAGTAGCTTAACAAAATGATTATAATGCCCCTTGGAAGAATGGTGGAGGTCGCAGTAGCTTAACAAGACGGTTTTAATGCCCCTGGGGAAATTGGTGGAGGGCGCAGTAGCTTAACAAGACGGTTTTAATGCTCCTTGGAAGAATGGTGGAGGTCGCAGTGGAATGAAAAGACAATATCAATGCGCCTTGGAAGAGACGTGGAGGTTGCAGTAGCTTAACAAGATGGTTGTAATGCCCCTTGGAAGAGACGTGGAGGTCGCAGTAGCTTAACAAGACGGTTTTAATGCCCCTTGGAAGAGACGTGGAGGTTGAAGTAGCTTAACAAGACGGATTTAATGCCCCTTGGGAGAGACTTTGAGGTTACAGTAGCTTAACAAGATGGTTTTAATGCCCCTTGGAAGAGACGTGGAGGTTGCAATAGCTTAACAAGACGGTTTTAATGCCCCTTGGAAAAGACGTGGAGGTTGCAGTAGCTTAACAGGACGGTTTTAATGCCCCTTGGAAGAATGGGGGAGGTTGCAGTAGCTTAACAAGGCGGTTTTAATGCCCCTGGGGAAATTGGTGGAGGGCGTAGTAGCTTAACAAGACAGTTTTAATGCTCCTTGGAAGAATGGTGGAGGTCGCAGTGGAATAAAAAGACAATATCAATGCGCCTTGGAAGAGACGTGGAGGTTGCATTACCTTAACAATACGATTTTAATGCCCCTTGGAAGAGACGTGGAGGTTGCAGTAGCTTAGCATTACGGTTTTAATGCCCCTTGTAAGAACAGTGGAGGTCGCAGTAGCTTAACAAGATGGTTTTAATGTCCCTTGGAAGAGAAGTGGAGGTCGCAGTAGCTTAACAAGACGGTTTTAATGCCCCTTGGGAGAGACGTGTAGGTTGCAGTAGTTTAACAAGACGGATTTAATGCCCCTTGGGAGAGACTTTGAGGTTACAGTATCTTAAAAAGACGGTTTTAATGCCCCTTGGAAGAGACGTGGAGGTTGCAGTAGCTTAACAAGATGATTATAATGCCCCTTGGAAGAGACGTGGAGGTTGCAGTAGCTTAACAAGACGGTTTTAATGCCCCTGGGGAAAGTGGTGGAGGGCGCAGTAGCTTAACAAGACTGTTTTAATGCCCCTTGGAAGAATGGTGGAGGTCGCAGTGGAATAAAAAGACAATATCAATGCGCCTTGGAAGAGACGTGGAGGTTGCAGTAGGTTAACAAGACGGTTTTAATGCCCCTTGGAAGAGACGTGGAGGTTTCAGTAGCTTAACATTACGGTTTTAATGCCCCTTGTAAGAATAGTGGAGGTCGCAGTAGCTTAACAAGATGGTTTTAATGCCCCTTGGAAGAGACTTGGAAATTGCAGTAGCTTAACAAGACAGTTTTAATGAGCTTTCCAAGAATGATGGAGGTCGCAGTAACTTAACAAGACGGTTTTAATGCCCCTGGGGAAAGTGGTGGAGGTTGCAGAAGCTTAACAAGATGGTTTTAATGCCCCTTGGAAGAGACGTGGAGGTTGCAGTAGCTTAACAAGACGGTTCTAATGCCCCTTGGAAGAGACGTGGAAGTCGCAGTGGAATAAAAAGACAAAATTAATGCCCCTGGGAAAAGTGGTGGAGGTCGCAATAGCTTAACAAGATGGTTTTAATGCCCCTTGGAAGAATGGTGGAGGTCGCAGTAGCTTAACAAGACGGTTTTAATGCCACTGGGAAAAGAGGTGGAGGTCGCAGTAGCTTAACAAGACGGTTTTAATGCCCCTTGGAAGAGACGTGGAGGTTGCAGTAGGTTAACAAGACGGTTTTAATGCCCCTTGGAAGAGACGTGGAGGTTGCAGTAGCTTAACATTACGGTTTTAATGCCCCTTGTAAGAATAGTGGAGGTCGCAGTAGCTTAACAAGATGGTTTTAATGCCCCTTGGAAGAGACGTGGAAGTTGCAATAGCTTAACAAGACAGTTTTAATGCCCTTTGGAAGAATGATGGAGGTCGCAGAAGCTTAACGAGACGGTTTTAATGCCCCTTGGAAGAGACGTGGAGGTTGCAGTAGCTTAACAAGACGGTTCTAATGCCCCTTGGAAGAGACGTGGAAGTCGCAGTGGAATAAAAAGACAAAATTAATGCCCCTGGGAAAAGTGGTGGAGGTCGCAATAGCTTAACAAGATGGTTTTAATGCCCCTTGGAAGAATGGTGGAGGTCGCAGTAGCTTAACAAGACGGTTTTAATGCCACTGGGAAAAGAAGTGGAGGTCGCAGTAGCTAAACAAGACGGTTTTAATGCCCCTTGGAAGAGACGTGGAGGTCGCAGCAGCTTAACAAGACGGTTTTAATGCCCCTTGGAAGAATGGTGGAGGTCACAGTAGCTTAACAAGACGGTTTTAATGCCCCTGGGGAAAATGGTGGAGGTTGCAGTAGCTTAATAAGACGGTATTAATGCCCCTTGGAAGAGATGTGGAGGTTGCAGTAGCTTAACAAGACGGTTTTAATGCCCCTTGGAAGAGATGTAGAGATCCCAGTGGAATAAAAAGACAGTTTTAATGCCCCTTGGAAGAGACGTGGAGATTGCAGTAGCTTAACAAGATGATTATAATGCCCCTTGGAAGAATGGTGGAGGTCGCAGTAGCTTAACAAGACAGTTTTAATGCCCCTGGGGAAATTGGTGGAGGGCGCAGTAGCTTAACAAGACAGTTTTAATGCTCCTTGGAAGAATTGTGGAGGTCGCAGTGGAATAAAAAGACAATATCAATGCGCCTTGGAAGAGACGTGGAGGTTGCAGTAGCTTAACAATACGATTTTAGTGCCCCTTGGAAGAGACGTGGAGGTTGCAGTAGCTTAACATTGCGGTTTTAATGCCCCTTGTAAGAATAGTGGAGGTCGCAGTAGCTAAAAAGATGGTTTTAATGTCCCTTGGAAGAGACGTGGAGGTCGCAGTAGCTTAACAGGACGGTTTTAATGCCCCTTGGAAGAATGGGGGAGGTAGCAGTAGCTTAACAAGACGGTTTTAATGCCCCTGGGGAAAGAGGTGGAGGGCGCAGTAGCTTAACAAGACAGTTTTAATGCCCCTTTGAAGAATGGTGGAGGTCGCAGTGCAATAAAAAGACAATAACAATGCACTTTGGAAGAGACATGGAGGTTGCAGTAGCTTAACAAGACGGTTTTAATGCCCCTTGGAAGAGACGTGGAGGTTGCAGTAGCTTAACAAGATGATTATAATGCCCATTGGAACAATGGTGGAGGTCGCAGTAGCTCAACAAGACGGTTTTAATGCCCCTGGGGAAAGTGGTGGAGGGCGCAGTAGCTTAACAAGATGGTTTTAATGCCCCTTGGAAGAATGGTGGAGGTCGCAGTGGAATAAAAAGACAATATCAATGCGCCTTGTAAGAGACGTGGAGGTTGCAGTAGCTTAACAAGGCGGTTTTAATGCCCCTTGGAAGAGACGTGGTGGTTGCAGTAGCTTAACATTACGGTTTTAATGCCCCTTGTAAGAATAGTGGAGTTCGCAGTAGCTTAACAAGATGGTTTTAATGCCCCTTGGAAGAGACGTGGAGGTTGCAGTGGCTTAACAAGACAGTTTTAATGCCCCTTAGAAGAATGATGGAAGTCGCAGTAACTTAACAAGACGGTTTTAATGCCCCTGGGGAAAGTGGTGGAGGTCGCAGAAGCTTAACAAGACGGTTTTAATGCCCCTTGGAAGAGACGTGGAGGTTGCAGTAGCTTAACAAGACGGTTCTAATGCCCCTTGGAAGAGACGTGGAAGTCGCAGTGGAATAAAAAGACAAAATTAATGCCCCTGGGAAAAGTGGTGGAGGTCGCAATAGCTTAACAAGATGGTTTTAATGCCCCTTGGAAGAATGGTGGACGTCGCAGTAGCTTAACAAGATGGTTTTAATGCCCCTGGGAAAAAGGTGGAGGTCGCAGTAGCTTAACAAGACGGTTTTAATGCCCCTTGGAAGAGACGTGGAGGTCGCAACAGCTTAACAAGATGGTTTTAATGCCCCTTGGAAGAATGGTGGAGGTCGCAGTAGCTTAACAAGACGGTTTTAATGCCCCTGGGAAAAGAGGTGGAGGTCGCAGTAGCTTAACAAGATGGTTTTAATGCCCCTTGGAAGAGACGTGGAGGTTGCAGTAGGTTAACAAGACGGTTTTAATGCCCCTTGGAAGAGACGTGGAGGTTGCAGTAGCTTAACATTACGGTTTTAATGCCCCTTGTAAGAATAGTGGAGGTCGCAGTAGCTTAACAAGATGGTTTTAATGCCCCTTGGAAGAGACGTGGAAGTTGCAGTAGCTTAACAAGACAGTTTTAATGCCCCTTGGAAGAGACGTGGAAGTCGCAGTGGAATAAAAAGACAAAATTAATGCCCCTGGGAAAAGTGGTGGAGGTCGCAGTAGCTTAACAAGATGGTTTTAATGCCCCTTGGAAGAATGGTGGAGGTCGCAGTAGCTTAACAAGATGGTTTTAATGCCCCTGGGAAAAGAGGTGGAGGTCGCAGTAGCTTAACAAGACGGTTTTAATGCCCCTTGGAAGAGACGTGGAGGTCGCAGCAGCTTAACAAGACGGTTTTAATGCCCCTAGGAAGAATGGTGGAGGTCACAGTAGCTTAACAAGACGGTTTTAATGCCCCTGGGGAAAGTGGTGGAGGTTGCAGTAGCTTAATAAGACGGTATTAATGCCCCTTGGAAGAGACGTGGAGGTTGCAGTAGCTTAACAAGACGGTTTTAATGCCCCTTGGAAGAGATGTAGAGATCGCAGTAGCTTATCAAGATGATTATAATGCCCCTTGGAAGAATGGTGGAGGTCGCAGTGGAATAAAAAGACAATATCAATGCGCCTTGGAAGAGACGTGGAGGTTGCAGTAGCTTAACAATACGATTTTAATGCCCCTTGGAAGAGACGTGGAGGTTGCAGTAGCTTAACATTGCGGTTTTAATGCCCCTTGTAAGAATAGTGGAGGTCGCAGTAACTTAAAAAGATGGTTTTAATGTCCCTTGGAAGAGACGTGGAGGTCGCAGTAGCTTAACAAGACGGTTTTAATGCCCCTTGGAAGAGACGTGGAGGTTGCAGTAGCTTAACAAGATGATTATAATGCCCCTTGGAAGAGACGTGGAGGTTGCAGTAGCTTAACAAGACGGTTTTAATGCCCCTGGGGAAAGTGGTGGAGGGCGCAGTAGCTTAACAAGACATTTTTAATGCCCCTTGGAAGAATGTTGGAGGTCGCAGTGGAATAAAAAGACAATATCAATGCGCCTTGGAAGAGACGTGGAGGTTGCAGTAGCTTAACAATTCGGTTTTAATGCCCCTTGTAAGAATAGTGGAGGTCGCAGTAGATTAACAAGATTTTTTAATGCCCCTTGGAAGAGACGTGGAAATTGCAGTAGCTTAACAAGACAGTTTTAATGCCCTTTGGAAGAATGATGGAGGTCGCAGTAACTTAACAAGACGGTTTTAATGCCCCTGGGGAAATTGGTGGAGGAAGCAGAAGCTTAACAAGACGGTTTTAATGCCCCTTGGAAGAGACGTGGAGGTTGCAGTAGCTTAACAAGACGGTTCTAATGCCCCTTGGAAGAGACGTGGAAGTCGCAGTGGAATGAAAAGACAAAATTAATGCCCCTGGGAAAAGTGGTGGAGGTCGCAATAATAGATGAGCATTGTTCTACTCGAACTGTTCGCCAATCTCAAATTCGAGCTGTTTTGGGCAGTGTTCGAGCCGTTCGGCGAACACGAACAATTTGAGAAAAATTCGGCTGTTCGAGGTTATGTTCTATAACTGTTCGTGCACCAAAATCATAACTGGATTTTTTCTCAGTAATGATGAAAATTAATGTTAATACGCAGTTTGAGTGTACAGCGGGGTGGGGGGAGGGGCAGGGGATGGATCTCTGCAGGAACAATGAAGATCTCCATTTTTTTTTCTCTTTCCCGCATTTGCAGTGGGGAGGTGCAATCTGTCAGCCTATCAGCAGCGCACACACGGAGCGAAGTGCTTTTTTTCACACAAGCAAGGGCATGTGTCATTGGCAGTGTATGTCACATGTCCTTGCCCTATAAGACCAAGCCATTTTCCCCGTCGCCACCATTTTCTCACTGCTGCAGCTGCGTGTTAGACGGCACCGCTGTTGCTGTGTGCGCTATACCTTGTTAATTTCAAGCCAATTTTCGCACAAATATACAGATAGCTTGGGAGTAGGGAATAGTTGTGATTGCAGTCCTTTTAAGGACTAGGTTACAGCATTTCCTACGACTTTTATCAGGGAGGTCTGTGCTCTTAAATAGATAGATTGTGGGAGTAAAGACTAATTGTAATTGGAGACCTTTTCAGGACTAGGTTACATCAGTTCCTATCAGTTTTTGCCAGGCAGGTCTGTGCCAGTGCTGTGCAAGTTTTTTTCACAGCATTTGGCTGAATCTAGCAAAGCTAATCCTTTTTGGCCTATTGCAGAGTGTGTTAGTCAGTGGAGTAGCCTATCTGTGTTGCAAGATATACCACCTGTGTATAGAATACCAATTTTTTTACTGCACCTAGTGAAGTAAAATCTTTTGGGCATAGCATCATTCTATTAGTCCATCTATACTGACCTCCATCAGGTTGCAAACTGAATATAATTTTTTTCTGCATCTAGCTCTGAAAAAATATTTGGCCTTCTAGCAGTGTGTCGGACTTTCTCTATTAGTCCATCTATACTGACCTCCATCAGGTTGCAAATTAAAAATAATTTTTATCTGCATCTACAGTACCTCTGAAAAAATATTTGGGCTTCTAGCTGTGTGTGGGACTTGTTGTATTAGTCCATCTATACTGACCTCCATCAGGTTGCAAACTGAATATATTTTTTTCTGCATCTACCTCTGAAAAAATATTGGGCTTCTAGCTGTGTGTGGGACTTGTTGTATTAGTCCATCTATACTGACCTCCATCAGGTTGCAAACTGAATATATTTTTTTCTGCATCTACCTCTGAAAAAATATTGGGCTTCTAGCTGTGTGTGGGACTTGTTGTATTAGTCCATCTATACTGACCTCCATCAGGTTGCAAACTGAATATATTTTTTTCTGCATCTACCTCTGAAAAAATATTGGGCTTCTAGCTGTGTGTGGGTCTTGTTCTATTAATCCATCTATACAGACCTCCATCAGGTTGCAAACTGAATATAATTTTTTTCTGCATCTAGCTCTGAAAAAATATTTGGCCTTCTAGCAGTGTGTGGGACTTTCTCTGTTAGTCCATCTATACTGACCTCCATCAGGTTGCAAACTGAATATAATTTTTTTCTGCATCTAGCTCTGATAAAATATTTGGCCTTCTAGCAGTGTGTCAGACTTTCTCTATTAGTCCATCTATACTGACCTCCATCAGGTTGCAAATTAAAAATAATTTTTATCTGCATCTACAGTACCTCTGAAAAAATATTTGGGCTTCTAGCTGTGTGTGGGACTTGTTGTATTAGTCCATCTATACTGACCTCCATCAGGTTGCAAACTGAATATATTTTTTTCTGCATCTACCTCTGAAAAAATATTGGGCTTCTAGCTGTGTGTGGGACTTGTTGTATTAGTCCATCTATACTGACCTCCATCAGGTTGCAAACTGAATATATTTTTTTCTGCATCTACCTCTGAAAAAATATTGGGCTTCTAGCTGTGTGTGGGACTTGTTGTATTAGTCCATCTATACTGACCTCCATCAGGTTGCAAACTGAATATATTTTTTTCTGCATCTACCTCTGAAAAAATATTGGGCTTCTAGCTGTGTGTGGGTCTTGTTCTATTAATCCATCTATACAGACCTCCATCAGGTTGCAAACTGAATATAATTTTTTTCTGCATCTACCTCTGAAAAAAATATTGGGCTTCTAGCTGTGTGTGGGACTTGTTGTATTAGTCCATCTATACTGACCTCCATCAGGTTGCAAATTGAATATAATTTTTTTCTGCATCTAACCCAGCCAATAGTTTTGGCCTAATACCACAGTTTGGCCACTCAGCTCTGCTCGGTTACCATCCATTGTTTTTTTGTGCAAACAACTCCAGAGTTGTGAATTAGTTAACCACCAAAATGAGTGGAAAAAGGCCTGCTGCTGGTGGAAAGGGGAATAGGCGTGTTGGGAAGGGGAAAAAAGGTTGTGTCCGTGGGGTAGGTGTTAAAGCAACAGTAACATCTGCAGAAGAAAGACCATCTTCCAGCCAAACTAAAATGTCTACTTCTTTTAGCGGACAATGTGATAAGATCCCTTTCTTACGGCCACGCCAATCGCTACAAATTCCAGATGAGGCACAAAAACAGAAGGTGCTTCAACGGATATCAAGTGTTCCTTTAAGTGGGCTCTCCTCCACATCAACTTCAACATCACAAATACTCCAGTCCTCAAAGGTGTCACCCCAATCGCACTTGCTTCCTCACAGCTCCCAAATCTCCAGCTGCCCGTCTGAGTATGAGGTAGAACAGATGGTTGAGTCTGCAGAGCTGTTTACTCATACTATAGCCTGGGAATCAGAGGTCGACTCCAGCGCTTCTGTGAATCCAGACGAGGAAATGATCTGCACTGATGCCCAGAATCTTTATGAGTCGGATCCAGGACCAGACGCAGAAGGTTCTGACCATAATGTAGACCCTCATTCCCAAACTGTAACTCCTGTTGGTGGAGACAATGAGGAAGACGATGATAAGACTCAAATACCTGATTGGAGCGACAACTTTAGTTTTTTGTCAGGGCAGGAACAGGTTGGCTCTGAGGACGACGGGTGTGATAACGCACAGGGTGATGATGATGAGGTTGGAGATCCCACTTACTGTCAACCCACAGTCAGCCAAGAGATGAGATCAGCAGAGGAGGTGGAGGAAGATGCTAGTGACGACGAGGTCAGGTTGCGCCTTCCTGGATAGAGACGTAGTACTGGAAGCATGTCAACAACTGCATCCTCAAACACAACTCTGCCTCTCACCACAAGTCGTGGTGGCTCTTCAGGTCGCATGGGTGCTAAGCCTTGCATAGCCTGGGCATTTTTTCAGATCGATAAAGATGACCCAACTCGTGTTATCTGTAACATTTGTCAGCAAAAGCTAAGTAGAGGCCAAAAAATACATAGTTTGAGTACTTCATGCATGAACCGGCACATGGACATGAAGCATAAGTTGCAGTGGGAAGCTCAGTGTGCTACAATGTGGCCTAGCCGGCCGGGCCAACCACCGTCTGCCATATCTTGTGCATCCGCGGCCTCTTCATCCTCTGTGACTGGGGGGACAGCAGTCACACCTGTTTTGGGGCGCAGACCTGCCACCTCTTTACCCGCAACAGCCAGCGTGATTGGCAGGTCATCATTTTCTTTGGAGGTGGTAACACCAGCTGGTGTTGAGCGCTGTCCGACATCGATAGCACCACCTTTGGATCAAGGCAACCTAACATGTCCGCCTGCATCTTCCTCACAGACCGGCAGTTTGCCGGGGACACCCTTATCAACCCCGTCTAAGCACAATAGCCAGCCCTCGGTCCCTCAGATGTGGACAAGTAAAAGACCATTTCCTCCTAGCCATGAGAAAGCTAAGAGGTTGAATTTCACCATCTGCAAGCTCTTGGCTACAGAAATGCTGCCTTTCCGCCTGGTGGACACAGAGGATTTTCGAGACCTTATGTCCGTCGCAGTGCCCCAGTACCAGATGCCCAGTCGGCACTACTTCTCAAAGAAAGGTGTGCCTGCACTCCACCAGCATGTCGCACACAACATCACCGCTTCTTTGAGAAACTCTGTGTGTGACAGGGTGCATTTCACCACAGACACCTGGACGAGTAGGCATGGACAGGGGCGTTACATGTCGCTGACTGGGCACTGGGTAACTATGGTGACAGCAGGACAAGGGGCTGCTGTCCAAGTCTTGCCGTCCCCACGAGTTGTGCGTCAATCCTCTTTATGTCAAAGTTCCTCCACTGCTTCTGCCTCCTCAACCTCCTCTCGGTCTTCCACCTGCACCCAAAGCCTGTCTGGTCATGCCACAAGCTTTCTAACTGCGCAGAAGGGATCCTGCACACCTCCTTACTATGCTGGCAGTAGGGCTCAACGTCATCAGGCGGTTTTTACATTGAAATGTCTGGGAAATGTGAGTCACACAGCTGAGGAGTTGTGGTCAGCTCTGGAGAACCAATTTCATGAATGGTTGTCTCCACTGGACCTGAAACCAGGGAAGGCCGTGTGCGACAATGCTGCAAACCTGGGTGCGGCCCTTCGCCGGGGCAATGTCACACACGTGCCTTGTATGGCTCACGTGTTGAACCTGGTTGTCCAGCAATTTTTAGCCCACTATCCCAGACGAGATGGCCTTCTGCAGAGGGCACGGTCGCTGTGTGCTCACTTCCGCCGTTCGCATCCCGCAGCTCAGCGACTTACATCTCTACAGAAGTCGTTGGGCCTGCCACTTCACCGGCTAAAATGCGATGTGCCTACCCGGTGGAATTCAACTCTGCACATGTTGCAGCGACTGTGGCAGCACCGACAAGCCCTGGTGCAATACGTTCTGACGTATAGCCTGGGCCAACGAGATTCAGAGGTGGGGCAAATCACGCTGGAGGAGTGGTCTCAGATCAGGGACCTATGCACCCTTCTGCACAGTTTTGAAATGGCGACGAAGATGTTTAGTGCTGACGATGCCATTATCAGCATGACTATTCCGGTGATTTACATGCTGGAGCACATGTTAAACAGAATTCAGAGTCAGGTGGTGGCACAAGAGGAGGTGGAGGAAGTAGAGGAGGAGGAGTTGTATGCGCAAGAGCTAACATCTGCAAGGTCCAGACGGTCGGCAGCACCAAGGCGGCAGGCATGTGAGGGTGGGGGAGATGGTTTTACCAGGGCGCATGGTAGCAGCCAAACTAGTGAGGAAGGTGCAGGAGCCCAGGAATAAGTGGAGGACGAACTGATGGAAGACTCATCAGATGAGGGAGACCTTGATCACATTTCTGTTGTGCGAGGTTGGGGGGAGAGGACAGAGGAAGGAAGCATGATTGTTACCTCGCCACCAACACAACAGGGACTTGGTGCTCCTGGATGCGCAACACACATGAGTGCCTTCTTGCTGCACTACCTGCAACATGACCCTCGAATTGTGAGAATTAGAAATAATCCTGACTACTGGGTTGCCACACTGTTAGATCCCCGGTACAAAAGTAAATTTGCAGAAATTATTCCTGCCATAGAAAGGGATGCACGCATGCAGGAGTATCAGCAGAGACTGTTGCAGAATCTTACATGTGCTTTTCCACAAAATACCAGTGGTGCACGTAGTGAATCTCACAGTTCCAACTTGCCAACCGTGGGACCGTCAAGTGTTCAGCACTCAAACCGTAACAGAACCACAGTATCTGCTGGTAACATCAATTTTGCGGAATCATTTCACCACTTTTTTAGCCCATCCTTTGCAAGGCCACAGGAGACAAGAAGTCTGACACATAGTCAACGCCTAGAGACGATGGTACAGGAGTATCTCCAAGTAAACATTGAAGCCACGACTGTGTCACTGGACCCTTGCTCTTTTTGGGCTTCCAATCTGGATAAATGGCCGGAGCTAGCCACTTACGCCTTGGAGATCTTGTCATGCCCCGCAGCCAGCGTTCTGTCTGAACGTGTGTTCAGCGCTGCTGGTGGTGTGCTGACAGATAAGCGCACGCGGCTCTCCACTGATAATGTAGACAGACTCACGTTCATAAAGATGAACAAATCATGGATCCGAAACGACTTTTCTACCCCTGTGTCATCCTGGGGAGAGTAAAAGCTTGATGATTGGTTAAAATCACCCTACCAACCGTTTTAAGCTTTCAAATTACTTATCATGTTTATCTGTATCTTGACTGGAAAATAATTTGGGCTTTGTAGCAGTGTGCAGCACTGATCCTATTAGTCCATAAATACTAAAGCTTCACCAGATTTAAAATTAAAAATAATTTTTAGCTGCATCTAGCCCGGAAAATAATTTTGGGGCTCCGAGATGCGCAAGACACATAAGTGCCTTCTTGCTGCACTACCTGCAGCATGACCCTCATATTGTCAGAATTCGAAGTAATCATGACTACTGGGTTGCCACACTCTTAGATCCCCCAAACTTTTCGATCAACCTTTTCATTTTAATAAAGACCAAAAAAATGGTCATTTTTGAAATTATAAGCATTAGCAGGTTGTTAGAAACTGAAATCAAACAGTTTTCAACTCAGAACTTTATTCTAGGTGATGTTACATTTTCACATAGGACCCCTTGTTCGAAAGGAGCTTCTGAACTCTCTCGTCCATTGAATTTGTCAGGTTTTGGATGGTTTCTGCTTCAATTGTTTTGCATGAGGACAGAATACCCTCCCAGAGCTGTTGCTTAGATGTGAACTGCCTCCCGCCATCATAGACACTCCTTTTAATGATGCTCCAAAGGTTCTGAATGGGGTAGAGGTCAGGGGAGCATGGGGGTCACACCATAGGTTTGTCCCCTTTTATGCCCATATCAGCCAGAGATGCAGATGTTTTATGTGCAGCATGAGATGGTGCATTATCATGCAGAAAAATGATCTTGCTGTGAAATACACGGTTCTTCTTCTTGAACCATGGCAGGAAGTGCTGTTTGAGAAAATCCACATACATTATGGAGTTCATCTTTAGCGCCTTCAGGGATCCTAAAGGGGCCGACAATCTCTCTCCCCATGATTCCAGCCCAAAACATTACTCCACCTCCTCCTTGTTGGCGCTGTAGCCGTGTTTGCGTGGGGTGTCCATCAACCAGCCATCCTCCACTCCATCCATCTGGACCATCGAGCGCTGCACGGCACTCATCCGTGAACAAAACTGTTTTGAAATCAGTCTTCATGTAATGTTTGGCCCACTGGAGCCGTTTCTGCTTGTGTGAAGTGGATAGAGGAGGTCGACAGGATGGCGTATGCACAGCTGCAAACCTCTGAAGGACCCTGCATCTTGTTGTTCGGGGAACGTTGGACACACAAGCAGCTTCAAAAACTTGTCTGCTGCTATGACAAGGCTTTTTTGCCGCTGCTCTTTCAACCTGACGTAATTGCCTGTAGGAAAGAGTCCTCAATTTGCCCTTATCAGCACGCACACATGTGTACTGTGAATCAGCTACATACTTCTTGATTGCCAAGACACTTCATCCTGATCATCGCACAATGTTGATTGTAGTCATGCCTTGACCTAAACACTCCACAATTTGTTGCTTCTCAGCAGCCGACACATCCTTTTTCTTTCCCATTTTGGCAGATAATGTAGGCTGCTTAATAATGTGAGAGAGCCTTCTTAAGTAGTCTTGCCTTTCATTGGACACACCTGCCAAACTAATTAGCACAGGTGTCTGCAATTGCTTACAGTGATATAAAGAGCCCTGACACACATCACCATCAATGAGTTTAACTGACAAACAAACAAATTCTTCCCTTATCACTCCTAAACACTTTTTGCATAATAATTTGGAACGCAGTGTACATGTGCTTTTCCACAAAACACCAGCGGTTCACGTAGTGAATCTTACAGTTCTAACTTGCCAACCGTGGTCTGTATGGAGTTGTTCAATAAAGGGCCCAAAATTAAGATAACATAGATGGGAGAGGTCTCTATGAATAGGACTTCCTAAGTATTTGATACCCTGTGAGGGCCAGGCAAAGGGAAAGTTGGACTGGATGGAATCCTATATGGATTTGGGGAGGGAGACATCGAGGGCCTCAGACTTCGCTGCATTGATTTTAAAATTTGACCATGTAACAAAGTGATCTATTTCAGCCATAACAGCATGGATGGATATATGTGATTGAGTGATATATACTAGGACATCATCAGCAAATAGAGAGCACTTGTACTCGGTGCCTCCCACCTCAATCCACCTAATATTGGGGTTATGGCGAATTGATGAGAGCAGGTGCTCCGTCACTAGGATGTATAAGAGAGGGGACAGAGGACATCCCTGCCTTGTCCCATTGGTGATTGTGAAAGGTGATGAAAATGTTCTGACGCACCCCCTGGGCCTTGGGACACCCGGAGCCCGACCCTTTTTGGTGGATGCTGGTGGTTGTAGTCTTCGTGGCGGCGACCCGGTTCCGTGGCTCAGGGCGGTCAAACCAGTGGCGGAACTATTTATGTGGTTTTGATGTTTAAATGTACGACTACGCCACCCGTGGATTGCGGTCAGAGTGAACCGCCGCTACAGGGCAGACCGCTGAGGCTGGTGTTGTGGGTGCAGCAGAGAGTAGCATAACTCCCCACGGGAGGAGTATAGCCTCAGGGCAGTGTATGCGGAGGATGGGGGTGATGGTGCAGGGCAGCAGCAGTAACGACACGGAGTCAGTGATGCAGTTCAGGGCCTTTACTCACAGTTCTTATTATCCAGACCACGTCTGCAGGTAACGGCTGCCCACGTCGTACTGTGCTCACCAGGTGAGGGGCTCAGACAACTCCCAGATAACTTTGGAGCACTTCACAGGACCCCATTTGTGTGTCCTTTGTCTGGCCTTTCTTACCAACACTTCTGTCCGGCTGCCTCGGGCCTCCTCTTGGTAAACTTGGCGCCAGTTTCCCTGACCCTATGTGGTGCCTTCCTAGCGGGTGTAGCGAGGGGCTGCGCCACATAAAATGTCAGAGCCTCCGGTTTCTAGCTGAGGGTCGTTTCCTGCCTCCACTAGTTCGGGGACCGGTCTCCCCCTTTGGCCTGACCCCTCCACGCAGGTGGATTCGGGCGTGCGGTGGCGACTCGCCCGTCCGCACCCCTGGGATCCCTTCATTCCTCGTTCCTGGAGCCTTCTCCGCTCCTCTTCCTTCCTTCTCCCTCTTCCAGGCCTGGGCCTCTGTTACTAAGCCCGCCTTCGGAGCAGAGCTCATGCAGAGCCCCTGCTCCCTGCCACTTCTGCTCAGACTTCTCTGCACTGAACTAAGATGGTGCCCACCTTTTATACTCCCTTCTCAATGCACCCAGGAACTGCTTCCTCCCTGCTCCTGCACTACAGGGTTCCCCTTCCTCAGTGTTCCCTCCCCCCACTCCAGCCAGGGACAGGGACTGTCGTGCCCATCTCAGGGGCATATTGGTCGCCCTGCCCCACGGCAATGTGGTGTAATGCATGCAGGTGTCGGGTCCTGATCCACACTCCATCCTTACCTGAGAGTGAGATATCACACCTCTGGGTGAGGTGCAATACGTCTGTAGCAACCGAGCCCTCAGGGTGCTACAGTTCCATTTATCTTCAGCCTAGGTGACGTATTGTGATACAGGGCCGTGATTTTGGCTATAAAAGGGTCCCCTAGACCCCTACCCCAAGCTTTTTAAGAGAATCATATATGGCGTGCCAGGAGACTCTATGGAATGCTTTCTCAGCATCCAACGAGAGTATCTAATTACAAATTTTTAACTGCATCTAGCCCAGGAAATACTTTGTGCCTAGTAGCAGTGTCTGCTAGTCAGCGGATTATCCCGGCTGTTAAGCAAGCTACACCACCTGTAGTTTAGACACTTAATTTTTTCAAAGGAAATGCTTCGGGACCATGGGATACTTAGTGAAGAGCATCAGGAGGCACCCCAAGGCATAGGGGCTGGGACTGGCAGTAGGATGCCTTGCGGTGGACAGCCGAGCTCGATCCTTATAAAAGCTTTTTAACTGCAGCAGCTTTAGTGGACGCTACTGGAGCTGGAATTACGCGGCTGCTGGCATGAGACTTGCCCTCCAATAGATCCTTGTAAATGGATTTAAAGTGTATTCATTCAAATTAGAGAGACAATTTAAATTAAAAAGCTTAGAGCTGCCTCCACCACAGGGGGGCTCGCTCGACCCACCAGCGGACAGGCACCAGTATTGGGAGAGGGGGGCTGGCCATCAGGGTTCACCGCGGCTCTGGCACAAACCCGGCGACACGGAGGTGGCACGGGCAGGAGCGGACTGGCCGTGTCGGCTTCTCACTTTTTGGATTTTAGAAGGGCATGACATGCCTATATCTGTGTCTCCCCCTCCTTTTACTCCTCCACCTCTTTTATTTTCGCATGACTATATGTACTTGTCACTTTTCCATGTGTTAGTTATTTCTTCTGAGCAGTTTGTCAGCTTTTGGACACCTTTGAAGGTGTTTTCTATGTGTTTCTATGTGTTTTTGTTTGCCTGCCATTGGTTTTAACGGTGTTCGAAGGTGTTCGACGAACAGTTCGACGAACAGTTCGGCGAACACACGGGTGGCTCAACACTAGTCGCAATAGCTTAACAAGATGGTTTTAATGCCCCTTGGAAGAATAGTGGAGGTCGCAGTAGCTTAACAAGACGGTTTTAATGCCCATGGGAAAAGAGGTGGAGGTCGCAGTAGCTTAACAAGACGGTTTTAATGCCCCTTGGAAGAAACGTGGAGGTCGCAGCAGCTTAACAAGTTGGTTTTAATGCCCCTTGGAAGAATGGTGGAGGTCACAGTAGCTTAACAAGAAGATTTTACTGCCCCTGGGTAAAGTGGTGGAGGTTGCAGTAGCTTAATAAGACGGTATTAATGCCCCTTGGAAGAGACGTGGAGGTTGCAGTAGCTTAACAAGATGGTTAGAATGCCCCTTGGAAGAGACGTAGAGGTCCCAGTGGAATAAAAAGACAGTTTTAATGCCCCTTGGAAGAGACGTGGAGGTTGCAGTAGCTTAACAAGACAGTTTTAATGCCCCTTGGAAGAGATGTGGAGGTTGCAGTAGCTTAACAAGACAGTTTTAATGCCACTGGGGAAAGTGGTGGAGGTCGCAGTAGCTTAACAAGACGGTTTTTATGCACTTTGGAAGAGACATGGAGGTTGCAGTAGCTTAACAAGACGGTTATAATGCCCCTTGGAAGAGACGTGTAGTTTGCAGTAGCTTAACAAGATGATTATAATGCCCCTTGGAAGAATGGTGGAGGTCGCAGTAGCTTAACAAGACGGTTTTAATGCCCCTGGGGAAATTGGTGGAGGGCGCAGTAGCTTAACAAGACGGTTTTAATGCTCCTTGGAAGAATGGTGGAGGTCGCAGTGGAAAAAAAAGACAATATCAATGCGCCTTGGAAGAGACGTGGAGGTTGCAGTAGCTTAACAAGACGCTTTTAATGCCCCTTGGAAGAGACGTGGAGGTTGCAGTAGCTTAACATTACGGTTTTAATGCCCCTTGTAAGAATAGTGGAGGTCGCATTAACTTAACAAGATGGTTGTAATGCCCCTTGGAAGAGAAGTGGAGGTCGCAGTAGCTTAACAAGACGGTTTTAATGCCGCTTGGAAGAGACGTGGAGGTTGAAGTAGCTTAACAAGACGGATTTAATGCCCCTTGGGAGAGACTTTGAGGTTACAGTAGCTTAACAATATGGTTTTAATGCCCCTTGGAAGAGACGTGGAGGTTGCAATAGCTTAACAAGATGGTTTTAATGTCCCTTGGAAAAGACGTGGAGGTTGCAGTAGCTTAACAGGACGGTTTTAATGCCCCTTGGAAGAATGGGGGAGGTCGCAGTAGCTTAACAAGACGGTTTTAATGCCCCTGGGGAAAGAGGTGGAGGGCGCATTAGCTTAACAAGACAGTTTTAATGCCCCTTTGAAGAATGGTGGAGGTCGCAGTGGAATAAAAAGACAATAACAATGCCCTTTGGAAGAGACATGGAGGTTGCAGTAGCTTAACAAGACGGTTTTAATGCCCCTTGGAAGAGACATGGAAGTTGCAGTAGCTTAACAAGACAGTTTTAATGCCTTTTGGAAGAATGATGGAGGTCACAGAAGCTTAACGAGACGGTTTTAATGCCCCTTGGAAGAGACGTGGATGTTGCAGTAGCTTAACAAGACAGTTCTAATGCCCCTTGGAAGAGACGTGGAAGTCGCAGTGGAATAAAAAGACAAAATTAATGCCACTGGGAAAAGTGGTGGAGGTCGCAGTAGCTTAACAAGATGGTTTTAATGCCCCTTGGAAGAATGGTGGAGGTCGCAGTAGCTTAACAAGATGGTTTTAATGCCCCTGGGAAAAGAGGTGGAGGTCGCAGTAGCTTAACAAGACGGTTTTAATGCCCCTTGGAAGAGACGTGAAGGTCGCAGCAGCTTAACAAGACGGTTTTAATGCCCCTTGGAAGAATGCTGGAGGTCACAGTAGCTTAACAAGACGGTTTTAATGCCCTTGGGGAAAGTGGTGGAGGTTGCAGTAGCTTAATAAGATGGTATTAATGCCCCTTGGAAGAGACGTGGAGGTTGCAGTAGCTTAACAAGATGGTTAGAATGCCCCTTGGAAGAGACGTAGAGGTCCCAGTGGAATAAAAAGACAGTTTTAATGCCTCTTGGAAGAGACGTGGAGATTGCAGTAGCTTATCAAGATGACTATAATGCCCCTTGGAAGAATGGTGGAGGTCGCAGTGGAATAAAAAGACAATATCAATGCGCCTTGGAAGAGACGTGGAGGTTGCAGTAGCTTAACAATACGATTTTAATGCCCCTTGGAAGAGACGTGGAGGTTGCAGTAGCTTAACATTGCGGTTTTAATGCCCCTTGTAAGAATAGTGGAGGTCGCAGTAGCTTAAAAAGATGGTTTTAATGTCCCTTGGAAGAGACGTGGAGGTCGCAGTAGCTTAACAGGATGGTTTTAATGCCCCTTGGAAGAATGGGGGAGGTCGCAGTAGCTTAACAAGACGGTTTTAATGCCCCTGGGGAAAGAGGTGGAGGGCGCAGTAGCTTAACAAGATGGTTTTAATGCTCCTTGGAAGAATGGTGGAGGTCGCAGTGGAATAAAAAGACAATATCAATGCGCCTTGGAAGAGACGTGGAGGTTGCAGTAGCTTAACAAGGCGGTTTTAATGCCCCTTGGAAGAGACGTGGAGGTTGCAGTAGCTTAACATTACGGCTTTAATGCCCCTTGTAAGAATAGTGGAGTTCGCAGTAGCTTAACAAGATGGTTTTAATGCCCCTTGGAAGAGACGTGGAGGTTGCAGTGGCTTAACAAGACAGTTTTAATGCCCCTTAGAAGAATGATGGAGGTCGCAGTAACTTAACAAGACGGTTTTAATGCCCCTGGGGAAAGTGGTGGAGGTCGCACAAGCTTAACAAGATGGTTTTAATGCCCCTTGGAAGAGACGTGGAGGTTGCAGTAGCTTAACAAGACGGTTCTAATGCCCCTTGGAAGAGACGTGGAAGTGGCAGTGGAATAAAAAGACAAAATTAATGCCTCTGGGAAAAGTGGTGGAGGTCGCAATAGCTTAACAAGATGGTTTTAATGCCCCTTGGAAGAATGGTGGAGGTCGCAGTAGATTAACAAGATGGTTTTAATGCCCCTGGGAAAAAGGTGGAGGTCGCATTAGCTTAACAAGACGGTTTTAATGCCCCTTGGAAGAGACGTGGAGGTCGCAACAGCTTAACAAGATGGTTTTAATGCCCCTTGGAAGAATGGTGGAGGTCGCAGTAGCTTAACAAGACGGTTTTAATGCCCCTGGGAAAAGAGCTGGAGGTCGCAGTAGCTTAACAAGACGGTTTTAATGCCCCTTGGAAGAGACGTGGAGGTTGCAGTAGGTTAACAAGACGGTTTTAATGCCCCTTGGAAGAGACGTGGAGGTTGCAGTAGCTTAACATTACGGTTTTAATGCCCCTTGTAAGAATAGTGGAGGTCGCAGTAGCTTAACAAGATGGTTTTAATGCCCCTTGGAAGAGACGTGGAAGTTGCAGTAGCTTAACAAGACAGTTTTAATGCCCTTTGGAAGAATGATGGAGGTCGCAGAAGCTTAACGAGACGGTTTTAATGCCCCTTGGAAGAGACGTGGAGGTTGCAGTAGCTTAACAAGACAGTTCTAATGCCCCTTGGAAGAGACGTGGAAGTCGCAGTGGAATAAAAAGACAAAATTAATGCCCCTGGGAAAAGTGGTGGAGGTCGCAGTAGCTTAACAAGATGGTTTTAATGCCCCTTGGAAGAATGGTGGAGGTCGCAGTAGCTTAACAAGATGGTTTTAATGCCCCTGGGAAAAGAGGTGGAGGTCGCAGTAGCTTAACAAGACGGTTTTAATGCCCCTTGGAAGAGACGTGGAGGTCGCAGCAGCTTAACAAGACGGTTTTAATGCCCCTTGGAAGAATGGTGGAGGTCACAGTAGCTTAACAAGACGGTTTTAATGCCCCTGGGGAAAGTGGTGGAGGTTGCAGTAGCTTAATAAGACGGTATTAATGCCCCTTGGAAGAGACGTGGAGGTTGCAGTAGCTTAACAAGACGGTTTTAATGCCCCTTGGAAGAGATGTAGAGATCCCAGTGGAATAAAAAGACAGTTTTAATGCCCCTTGGAAGAGACGTGGAGATTGCAGTAGCTTATCAAGATGATTATAATGCCCCTTGGAAGAATGGTGGAGGTCGCAGTGGAAAAAAAAGACAATATCAATGCGCCTTGGAAGAGACGTGGAGGTTGCAGTAGCTTAACAATGCGATTTTAATGCCCCTTGGAAGAGACGTGGAGGTTGCAGTAGCTTAACATTGCGGTTTTAATGCCCCTTGTAAGAATAGTGGAGGTCGCAGTAGCTTAAAAAGATGGTTTTAATGTCCCTTGGAAGAGACGTGGGGGTCGTAGTAGCTTAACAAGAAGGATTTAATGCCCCTTGGGAGAGACTTTGAGGTTACAGTAGCTTAAAAAGACGGTTTTAATGCCCCTTGGAAGAGACGTGGAGGTTGCAGTAGCTTAACAAGATGATTATAATGCCCCTTGGAAAGGACGTGGAGGTTGCAGTAGCTTAACAAGACAGTTTTAATGCCCCTGGGGAAAGTGGTGGAGGGCGCAGTAGCTTAACAAGACATTTTTAATGCCCCTTGGAAGAATGTTGGAGGTCGCAGTGGAATAAAAAGACAATATCAATGCGCCTTGGAAGAGACGTGGAGGTTGCAGTAGCTTAACATTACGGTTTTAATGCCCCTTGTAAGAATAGTGGAGGTCGCAGTAGATTAACAAGATTTTTAAATGCCCCTTGGAAGAGACGTGGAAATTGCAGTAGCTTAACAAGACAGTTTTAATGCCCTTTGGAAGAATGATGGAGGTCGCAGTAACTTAACAAGACGGTTTTAATGCCCCTGGGGAAAGTGGTGGAGGAAGCAGAAGCTTAACAAGACGGTTTTAATGCCCCTTGGAAGAGACGTGGAGGTTGCAGTAGCTTAACAAGACGGTTCTAATGCCCCTTGGAAGAGACGTGGAAGTCGCAGTGGAATAAAAAGACAAAATTAATGCCCCTGGGAAAAGTGGTGGAGGTCGCAATAGCTTAACAAGATGGTTTTAATGCCCTTTGGAAGAATGGTGGAGGACGCAGTAGCTTAACAAGACGGTTTTAATGCCCCTGGGAAAAGAGGTGGAGGTCGCAGTAGCTTAACAAGACGGTTTTAATGCCCCTTGGAAGAAACGTGGAGGTCGCAGCAGCTTAACAAGATGGTTTTAATGCCCCTTGGAAGAATGGTGGAGGTCACAGTAGCTTAACAAGACGATTTTAATGCCCCTGGGGAAAGTGGTGGAGGTTGCAGTAGCTTAATAAGACGGTATCAATGCGCCTTGGAAGAGAAGTGGAGGTTGCAGTAGCTTAACAAGGCGGTTTTAATGCCCCTTGGAAGAGACGTGGAGGTTGCAGTAGCTTAATATTACGGTTTTAATGCCCCTTGTAAGAATGGTGGAGTTCGCAGTAGCTTAACAAAATGGTTTTAATGCCCCTTGGAAGAGACGTGGAGGTTGCAGTGGCTTAACAAGACAGTTTTAATGCCCCTTAGAAGAATGATGGAGGTCGCAGTAACTTAACAAGTAGGTTTTAATGCCCCTGGGGACAGTGGTGGAGGTCGCAGAAGCTTAACAAGACGGTTTTAATGCCCCTTGGAAGAGACGTGGAGGTTGCAGTAGCTTAACAAGACGGTTCTAATGCCCCTTGGAAGAGACGTGGAAGTCGCAGTGGAATAAAAAGACAAAATTAATGCCCCTGGGAAAAGTGGTGGAGGTCGCAATAGCTTAACAAGAAGGTTTTAATGCCCCTTGGAAGAATGGTGGAGGTCGCAGTAGCTTAACAAGACGGTTTTAATGCCCCTGGGAAAAAAGGTGGAGGTCACAGTAGCTTAACAAGACGGTTTTAATGCCCCTTGGAAGAGACGTGGAGGTCGCAACAGCTTAACAAGATGGTTTTAATGCCCCTTGGAAGAATGGTGGAGGTCGTAGTAGCTTAACAAGACGGTTTTAATGCCCCTGGGAAAAGAGGTGGAGGTCGCAGTAGCTTAACAAGACGGTTTTAATGCCACTTGGAAGAGACGTGGAGGTTGCAGTAGGTTAACAAGACGGTTTTAATGCCCCTTGGAAGAGACGTGGAGGTTGCAGTAGCTTAACATTATGGTTTTAATGCCCCTTGTAAGAATAGTGGAGGTCGCAGTAGCTTAACAAGATGGTTTTAATGCCCCTTGGAAGAGACGTGGAAGTTGCAGTAGCTTAACAAGACAGTTTTAATGCCCTTTGGAAGAGTGATGGAGGTCGCAGAAGCTTAACGAGACGGTTTTAATGCCCCTTGGAAGAGACGTGGAGGTTGCAGTAGCTTAACAAGACAGTTCTAAAGCCCCTTGGAAGAGACGTGGAAGTCGCAGTGGAATAAAAAGACAAAATTAATGCCCCTGGGAAAAGTGGTGGAGGTCGCAGTAGCTTAACAAGATGGTTTTAATGCCCCTTGGTAGAATGGTGGAGGTCGCAGTAGCTTAACAAGATGGTTTTAATGCCCCTGGGAAAAGAGGTGGAGGTCGCAGTAGCTTAACAAGACGGATTTTCATGCCCCTTGGAAGAGACGTGGAGTTCACAGTAGCTTAACAAGATGGTTTTAATGCCCCTTGGAAGAATGGTGGAGGTCACAGTAGCTTAACAAGACTATTTTAATGCCCCTGGGGAAAGTGGTGGAGGTTGCAGTAGCTTAATAAGACGGTATTAATGCCCCTTGGAAGAGACGTGGAGGTTGCAGTAGCTTAACAAGACGGTTTTAATGCCCCTTGGAAGAGACGTAGAGGTCCCAGTGGAATAAAAAGACAGTTTTAATGCCCCTTGGAAGAGACGTGGAGGTTGCAGTAGCTTAACAAGACGGTTTTATTGCCCCTTGGAAAAATGGTGGAGGTCGCAGTAGCCTAACAAGACAGTTTTAATGCCCCTTGGAAGAGATGTAGAGGTTGCAGTAGCTTAACAAGACAGTTTTAATGCCACTGGGGAAAGTGGTGGAGGTCGCAGTAGCTTAACAAGACGGTTTTTATGCCCTTTGGAAGAGACATGGAGGTTGCAGTAGCTTAACAAGACGGTTATAATGCCCCTTGGAAGACACGTGTAGGTTGCAATAGCTTAACAAGATGATTATAATGCCCCTTGGAAGAATGGTGGAGGTCGCAGTAGCTTAACAAGACGGTTTTAATGCCCCTGGCGAAATTGATGGAGGGCGCAGTAGCTTAACAAGACGGTTTTAATGCTCCTTGGAAGAATGGTGGAGGTCGCAGTGGAATAAAAAGACAATATCAATGCGCCTTGGAAGAGACGTGGAGGTTGCAGTAGCTTAACAGGACGGTTTTAATGCCCCTTGGAAGAGTCGTGGAGGTTGAAGTAGCTTAACATTACGGTTTTAATGCCCCTTGTAAGAATAGTGGAGGTCGCAGTAGCTTAACAAGATGGTTGCAATGCCCCTTGGAAGAGACGTGGAGGTCGCAGTAGCTTAACAAGATGGTTTTAATGCCCCTGGGAAAAGAGGTGGAGGTCGCAGTAGCTTAACAAGACGGTTTTAATGCCACTTGGAAGAGACGTGGAGGTTGCAGTAGGTTAACAAGACGGTTTTAATGCCCCTTGGAAGAGACGTGGAGGTTGCAGTAGCTTAACATTATGGTTTTAATGCCCCTTGTAAGAATAGTGGAGGTCGAAGTAGCTTAACAAGATGGTTTTAATGCCCCTTGGAAGAGACGTGGAAGTTGCAGTAGCTTAACAAGACAGTTTTAATGCCCTTTGGAAGAATGATGGAGGTCGCAGAAGCTTAACGAGACGGTTTTAATGCCCCTTGGAAGAGACGTGGAGGTTGCAGTAGCTTAACAAGACAGTTCTAATTCCCCTTGGAAGAGACGTGGAAGTCGCAGTGGAATAAAAAGACAAAATTAATGCCCCTGGGAAAAGTGGTGGAGGTCGCAGTAGCTTAACAAGATGGTTTTAATGCCCCTTGGAAGAATGGTGGAGGTCGCAGTAGCTTAACAAGATGGTTTTAATGCCCCTGGGAAAAGAGGTGGAGGTCGCAGTAGCTTAACAAGACGGATTTTCATGCCCCTTGGAAGAGACGTGGAGTTCACAGTAGCTTAACAAGATGGTTTTAATGCCCCTTGGAAGAATGGTGGAGGTCACAGTAGCTTAACAAGACTATTTTAATGCCCCTGGGGAAAGTGGTGGAGGTTGCAGTAGCTTAATAAGACGGTATTAATGCCCCTTGGAAGAGACGTGGAGGTTGCAGTAGCTTAACAAGACGGTTTTAATGCCCCTTGGAAGAGACGTAGAGGTCCCAGTGGAATAAAAAGACAGTTTTAATGCCCCTTGGAAGAGACGTGGAGGTTGCAGTAGCTTAACAAAACGGTTTTAATGCCCCTTGGAAAAATGGTGGAGGTCGCAGTAGCCTAACAAGACAGTTTTAATGCCCCTTGGAAGAGATGTGGAGGTTGCAGTAGCTTAACAAGACAGTTTTAATGCCACTGGGGAAAGTGGTGGAGGTCGCAGTAACTTAACAAGACGGTTTTTATGCCCTTTGGAAGAGACATGGAGGTTGCAGTAGCTTAACAAGACGGTTATAATGCCCCTTGGAAGACACGTGTAGGTTGCAGTAGCTTAACAAGATGATTATAATGCCCCTTGGAAGAATGGTGGAGGTCGCAGTAGCTTAACAAGACGGTTTTAATGCCCCTGGGGAAATTGGTGGAGGGCGCAGTAGCTTATCAAGACGGTTTTAATGCTCCTTGGAAGAATGGTGGAGGTCGCAGTGGAATAAAAAGACAATATCAATGCGCCTTGGAAGAGACGTGGAGGTTGCAGTAGCTTAACAGGACGGTTTTAATGCCTCTTGGAAGAGTCGTGGAGGTTGAAGTAGCTTAACATTACGGTTTTAATGCCCCTTGTAAGAATAGTGGAGGTCGCAGTAGCTTAACAAGATGGTTGTAATGCCCCTTGGAAGAGACGTGGAGGTCGCAGTAGCTTAACAAGACGGTTATAATGCCCCTTGGAAGAGACGTGGAGGTTGAAGTAGCTTAACAAGACGGATTTAATGCCCCTTGGGAGAGACTTTGAGGTTACAGTAGCTTAACAAGATGGTTGTAATGCCCCTTGGAAGAGACGTGGAGGTCGCAGTAGCTTAACAAGACGGTTTTTATGCCCTTTGGAAGAGACATGGAGGTTGCAGTAGCTTAACAAGACGGTTTTAATGCCCCTTGGAAGAGACGTGGAGGTTGCAGTAGCTTAACAAGATGATTATAATGCCCCTTGGAAGAATGGTGGAGGTTGCAGTAGCTCAACAAGACGGTTTTAATGCCCCTGGGGAAAGTGGTGGAGGGCGCAGTAGCTTAACAAGATGGTTTTAATGCCCCTTGGGAGAATGGTGGAGGTCGCAGTGGAATAAAAAGACAAAATCAATGCGCCTTGGAAGAGACGTGGAGGTTGCAGTAGCTTAACAAGGCGGTTTTAATGCCCCTTGGAAGAGACGTGGAGGTTGCAGTAGCTTAACATTAAGGTTTTAATGCCCCTTGTAAGAATAGTGGAGTTTGCAGTAGCTTAACAAGATGGTTTTAATGCCCCTTGGAAGAGACGTGGAGGTTGCAGTGGCTTAACAAGACAGTTTTAATGCCCCTTAGAAGAATGATGGAGGTCGCAGTAACTTAACAAGATGGTTTTAATGCCCCTGGGGAAAGTGGTGGAGGTCGCAGAAGCTTAACAAGACGGTTTTAATGCCCCTTGGAAGAGACGTGGAGGTTGCAGTAGCTTAAAAAGACGGTTATAATGGCCTTTGGAAGAGAAGTGGAAGTCGCAGTGGAATAAAAAGACAAAATTAATGCCCCTGGGAAAAGTGGTGGAGGTCGCAATAGCTTAACAAGATGGTTTTAATGCCCCTTGTAAGAATGGTGGAGGTCGCAGTAGCTTAACAAGACGGTTTTAATGCCCCTTGGAAGAGACGTGGAGGTTGCAGTAGGTTAACAAGACGGTTTTAATGCCCCTTGGAAGAGACGTGGAGGTTGCAGTAGCTTAACATTATGGTTTTAATGCCCCTTGTAAGAATAGTGGAGGTTTCAGTAGCTTAACAAGACGGTTTTAATGCCCCTTGGAGGAAATGTAGAGATCCCAGTGGAATAAAAAGACAGTTTTAATGCCCCTTGGAAGAGACGTGGAGATTGCAGTAGCTTAACAAGATGATTATAATGCCCCTTGGAAGAATGGTGGAGGTTGCAGTAGCTTAACAAGATGGTTTTAATGCCTCTGGGGAAATTGGTGGAGGGCGCAGTAGCTTAACAAGACAGTTTTAATGCTCCTTGGAAGAATGGTGGAGGTCGCAGTGGAATAAAAAGACAATATCAATGCGCCTTGGAAGAGACGTGTAGGTTGCAGTAGCTTAACAATACGATTTTAATGCCCCTTGGAAGAGACGTGGAGGTTGCAGTAGCTTAACATTGCGGTTTTAATGCCCTTTGTAAGAATAGTGGAGGTCACAGTAGCTTAACAAGATGGTTTTAATGTCCCTTGGAAGAGACGTAGATTTCGCAGTAGCTTAACAAGACGGTTTTAATGCCCCTTGGAAGAGACATGGAGGTTGCAGTAGCTTAACAGGACGGATTTAATGCCCCTAGGGAGAGACTTTGAGGTTACAGTAGCTTACAAAGACGGTTTTAATGCCACTTGGAAGAGACGTGGAGGTTGCAGTAGCTTAACAAGATGATTATAATGCCCCTTGGAAGAGACGTGGAGGTTGCAGTAGCTTAACAAGATGGTTTTAATGCCCCTGGGGAAAGTGGTGGAGGGCGCAGTAGCTTAACAACACAGTTTTAATGCCCCTTGGAAGAATGGTGGAGGTCGCAGTGGAATAAAAAGACAATATCAATGCGCCTTGGAAGAGACGTGGAGGTTGCAGTAGCTTAACATTACGGTTTTAATGCCCCTTGTAAGAATAGTGGAGGTCGCAGCAGACTAACAAGATTGTTTTAATGCCCCTTGGAAGAGACGTGGAAATTGCAGTAGCTTAACAAGACAGTTTTAATGCCCCTTGGAAGAATGGTGGAGGTCGCAGTGGAATAAAAAGACAATATCAATGCGCCTTGGAAGAGACGTGGAGGTTGCAGTAGCTTAACATTACGGTTTTAATGCCCCTTGTAAGAATAATGTAGGTCGCAGTAGATTAACAAGATTGTTTTAATGCCCCTTGGAAGAGACGTGGAAATTGCAGTAACTTAACAAGACGGTTTTAATGCCCCTGGGGAAAGTGGTGGAGTTCGCAGAAGCTTAACAAGACAGTTTTAATGCCCCTTGGAAGAGACGTGGAGGTTGCAGTAGCTTAACAAGACGGTTCTAATGCCCCTTGGAAGAGACGTGGAAGTCGCAGTGGAATAAAAAGACAAAATTAATGCCCCTGGGAAAAGTGGTGGAGGTCGCAATAGCTTAACAAGATGGTTTTAATGACCCTTGGAAGAATGGTGGAGGTCGCAGTAGCTTAACAAGACGGTTATAATGCCCCTGGGAAAAGAGGTGGAGGTCGCAGTAGCTTAACAAGACGGTTTTAATGCCCCTTGGAAGAAACGTGGAGGTCGCAGCAGCTTAACAAGATTGTTTTAATGCCCCTTGGAAGAATGGTGGAGGTCACAGTAGCTTAACAAGACGATTTTAATGCCCCTGGGGAAAGTGGTGGAGGTTGCAGTAGCTTAATAAGACGGTATTAATGCCCCTTGGAAGAGACGTGGAGGTTGCAGTAGCTTAACAAGACGGTTTTAATACCCCTTGGAAGAGATGTAGAGATCCCAGTGGAATAAAAAGACAGTTTTAATGCCCCTTGGAAGAGACGTGGAGAATGCAGTAGCTTAACAAGATGATTATAATGCCCCTTGGAAGAATGGTGGAGGTTGCAGTAGCTTAACAAGATGGTTTTAATGCCCCTGGGGAAATTGGTGGAGGGCGCAGTAGCTTAACAAGACAGTTTTAATGCTCCTTGGAAGAATGGTGGAGGTCGCAGTGGAATAAAAAGACAATATCAATGCGCCTTGGAAGAGAAGTGGAGGTTGCAGTAGCTTAACAATACGATTTTAATGCCCCTTGGAAGAGACATGAAGATTGCAGTAGCTTAACATTGCGGTTTTAATGCCCTTTGTAAGAATAGTGGAGGTCACAGTAGCTTAACAAGATGGTTTTAATGTCCCTTGGAAGAGACGTGGAGGTCGCAGTAGCTTAACAAGACGGTTTTAATGCCCCTTGGAAGAGACATGGAGGTTGCAGTAGCTTAACAAGACGGATTTAATGCCCCTTGGGAGAGACTTTGAGGTTACAGTAGCTTACAAAGACGGTTTTAATGCCACTTGGAAGAGACGTGGAGGTTGCAGTAGCTTAACAAGATGATTATAATGCCCCTTGGAAGAGACGTGGAGGTTGCAGTAGCTTAACAAGACGGTTTTAATGCCCCTGGGGAAAGTGGTGGAGGGCGCAGTAGCTTAACAAGACAGTTTTAATGCCCCTTGGAAGAATGGTGGAGGTCGCAGTGGAATAAAAAGACAATATCAATGCGCCTTGGAAGAGACGTGGAGGTTGCAGTAGCTTAACAATACGATTTTAATGCCCCTTGGAAGAGACATGAAGATTGCAGTAGCTTAACATTGCGGTTTTAATGCCCTTTGTAAGAATAGTGGAGGTCACAGTAGCTTAACAAGATGGTTTTAATGTCCCTTGGAAGAGACGTGGAGGTCGCAGTAGCTTAACAAGACGGTTTTAATGCCCCTTGGAAGAGACATGGAGGTTGCAGTAGCTTAACAAGACGGATTTAATGCCCCTTGGGAGAGACTTTGAGGTTACAGTAGCTTACAAAGACGGTTTTAATGCCACTTGGAAGAGACGTGGAGGTTGCAGTAGCTTAACAAGATGATTATAATGCCCCTTGGAAGAGACGTGGAGGTTGCAGTAGCTTAACATTACGGTTTTAATGCCCCTGGGGAAAGTGGTGGAGGGCGCAGTAGCTTAACAAGAAAGTTTTAATGCCCCTTGGAAGAATGGTGGAGGTCGCAGTGGAATAAAAAGACAATATCAATGCGCCTTGGAAGAGACGTGGAGATTGCAGTAGCTTAACATTACGGTTTTAATGCCCCTTGTAAGAATAGTGGAGGTCGCAGTAGACTAACAAGATTGTTTTAATGCCCCTGGGAAGAGACGTGGAAATTGCAGTAGCTTAACAAGACAGTTTTAATGCCCCTTGGAAGAATGGTGGAGGTCGCAGTGGAATAAAAAGACAATATCAATGCGCCTTGGAAGAGACGTGGAGGTTGCAGTAGCTTAACATTACGGTTTTAATGCCCCTTGTAAGAATAGTGTAGGTTGCAGTAGATTAACAAGATTGTTTTAATGCCCCTTGGAAGAGACGTGGAAATTGCAGTAACTTAACAAGACGGTTTTAATGCCCCTGGGGAAAGTGGTGGAGGTCGCAGAAGCTTAACAAGACAGTTTTAATGCCCCTTGGAAGAGACGTGGAGGTTGCAGTAGCTTAACAAGACGGTTCTAATGCCCCTTGGAAGAGACGTGGAAGTCGCAGTGGAATAAAAAGACAAAATTAATGCCCCTGGGAAAAGTGGTGGAGGTCGCAATAGCTTAACAAGATGGTTTTAATGCCCCTTGGAAGAATGGTGGAGGTCGCAGTAGCTTAACAAGACGGTTTTAATGCCCCTGGGAAAAGAGGTGGAGGTCGCAGTAGCTTAACAAGACGGTTTTAATGCCCCTTGGAAGAAACGTGGAGGTCGCAGCAGCTTAACAAGATTGTTTTAATGCCCCTTGGAAGAATGGTGGAGGTCACAGTAGCTTAACAAGACGATTTTAATGCCCCTGGGGAAAGTGGTGGAGGTTGCAGTAGCTTAATAAGACGCGAATTAATGCCCCTTGGAAGAGACGTGGAGGTTGCAGTAGCTTAACAAGACGGTTTTAATGCCCCTTGGAAGAGACGTAGAGGTCCCAGTGGAATAAAAAGACAGTTTTAATGCCCCTTGGAAGAGACGTGGAGGTTGCAGTAGCTTAACAAGACGGTTTTAATGCCCCTTCGAAGAATGGTGGAGGTCGCAGTAGCCTAACAAGACAGTTTTAATGTCCCTTGGAAGAGATGTGTAGGTTGCAGTAGCTTAACAAGACGGTTATAATGCCCCTTGGAAGAGACGTGTAGGTTGCAGTAGCTTAACAATATGATTATAATGCCCCTTGGAAGAATGGTGGAGGTTGCAGTAGCTTAACAAGATGGTTTTAATGCCTCTGGGGAAATTGGTGGAGGGCGCAGTAGCTTAACAAGACAGTTTTAATGCTCCTTGGAAGAATGGTGGAGGTCGCAGTGGAATAAAAAGACAATATCAATGCGCCTTGGAAGAGACGTGGAGGTTGCAGTAGCTTAACAATACGATTTTAATGCCCCTTGGAAGAGACGTGGAGGTTGCAGTAGCTTAACATTGCGGTTTTAATGCCCTTTGTAAGAATAGTGGAGGTCACAGTAGCTTAACAAGATGGTTTTAATGTCCCTTGGAAGAGACGTAGAGGTCGCAGTAGCTTAACAAGACGGTTTTAATGCCCCTTGGAAGAGACATGGAGGTTGCAGTAGCTTAACAGGACGGATTTAATGCCCCTTGGGAGAGACTTTGAGGTTACAGTAGCTTACAAAGACGGTTTTAATGCCACTTGGAAGAGACGTGGAGGTTGCAGTAGCTTAACAAGATGATTATAATGCCCCTTGGAAGAGACGTGGAGGTTGCAGTAGCTTAACAAGATGGTTTTAATGCCCCTGGGGAAAGTGGTGGAGGGCGCAGTAGCTTAACAACACAGTTTTAATGCCCCTTGGAAGAATGGTGGAGGTCGCAGTGGAATAAAAAGACAATATCAATGCGCCTTGGAAGAGACGTGGAGGTTGCAGTAGCTTAACATTACGGTTTTAATGCCCCTTGTAAGAATAGTGGAGGTCGCAGCAGACTAACAAGATTGTTTTAATGCCCCTTGGAAGAGACGTGGAAATTGCAGTAGCTTAACAAGACAGTTTTAATGCCCCTTGGAAGAATGGTGGAGGTCGCAGTGGAATAAAAAGACAATGTCAATGCGCCTTGGAAGAGACGTGGAGGTTGCAGTAGCTTAACATTACGGTTTTAATGCCCCTTGTAAGAATAGTGTAGGTCGCAGTAGATTAACAAGATTGTCTTAATGCCCCTTGGAAGAGACGTGGAAATTGCAGTAACTTAACAAGACGGTTTTAATGCCCCTGGGGAAAGTGGTGGAGTTCGCAGAAGCTTAACAAGACAGTTTTAATGCCCCTTGGAAGAGACGTGGAGGTTGCAGTAGCTTAACAAGACGGTTCTAATGCCCCTTGGAAGAGACGTGGAAGTTGCAGTGGAATAAAAAGACAAAATTAATGCCCCTGGGAAAAGTGGTGGAGGTCGCAATAGCTTAACAAGATGGTTTTAATGACCCTTGGAAGAATGGTGGAGGTCGCAGTAGCTTAACAAGACGGTTTTAATGCCCCTTGGAAGAAACGTGGAGGTCGCAGCAGCTTAACAAGATTGTTTTAATGCCCCTTGGAAGAATGGTGGAGGTCACAGTAGCTTAACAAGACGATTTTAATGCCCCTGGGGAAAGTGGTGGAGGTTGCAGTAGCTTAATAAGACGGTATTAATGCCCCTTGGAAGAGACGTGGAGGTTGCAGTAGCTTAACAAGACGGTTTTAATGCCCCTTGGAAGAGATGTAGAGATCCCAGTGGAATAAAAAGACAGTTTTAATGCCCCTTGGAAGAGACGTGGAGATTGCAGTAGCTTAACAAGATGATTATAATGCCCCTTGGAAGAATGGTGGAGGTTGCAGTAGCTTAACAAGATGGTTTTAATGCCCCTGGGGAAATTGGTGGAGGGCGCAGTAGCTTAACAAGACAGTTTTAATGCTCCTTGGAAGAATGGTGGAGGTCGCAGTGGAATAAAAAGACAATATCAATGCGCCTTGGAAGAGACGTGGAGGTTGCAGTAGCTTAACAATACGATTTTAATGCCCCTTGGAAGAGACATGAAGATTGCAGTAGCTTAACATTGCGGTTTTAATGCCCTTTGTAAGAATAGTGGAGGTCACAGTAGCTTAACAAGATGGTTTTAATGTCCCTTGGAAGAGACGTGGAGGTCGCAGTAGCTTAACAAGACGGTTTTAATGCCCCTTGGAAGAGACATGGAGGTTGCAGTAGCTTAACAAGACGGATTTAATGCCCCTTGGGAGAGACTTTGAGGTTACAGTAGCTTACAAAGACGGTTTTAATGCCACTTGGAAGAGACGTGGAGGTTGCAGTAGCTTAACAAGATGATTATAATGCCCCTTGGAAGAGACGTGGAGGTTGCAGTAGCTTAACAAGACGGTTTTAATGCCCCTGGGGAAAGTGGTGGAGGGCGCAGTAGCTTAACAAGACAGTTTTAATGCCCCTTGGAAGAATGGTGGAGGTCGCAGTGGAATAAAAAGACAATATCAATGCGCCTTGGAAGAGACGTGGAGGTTGCAGTAGCTTAACAATACGATTTTAATGCCCCTTGGAAGAGACATGAAGATTGCAGTAGCTTAACATTGCGGTTTTAATGCCCTTTGTAAGAATAGTGGAGGTCACAGTAGCTTAACAAGATGGTTTTAATGTCCCTTGGAAGAGACGTGGAGGTCGCAGTAGCTTAACAAGACGGTTTTAATGCCCCTTGGAAGAGACATGGAGGTTGCAGTAGCTTAACAAGACGGATTTAATGCCCCTTGGGAGAGACTTTGAGGTTACAGTAGCTTACAAAGACGGTTTTAATGCCACTTGGAAGAGACGTGGAGGTTGCAGTAGCTTAACAAGATGATTATAATGCCCCTTGGAAGAGACGTGGAGGTTGCAGTAGCTTAACAAGACGGTTTTAATGCCCCTGGGGAAAGTGGTGGAGGGCGCAGTAGCTTAACAAGAAAGTTTTAATGCCCCTTGGAAGAATGGTGGAGGTCGCAGTGGAATAAAAAGACAATATCAATGCGCCTTGGAAGAGACGTGGAGATTGCAGTAGCTTAACATTACGGTTTTAATGCCCCTTGTAAGAATAGTGGAGGTCGCAGTAGACTAACAAGATTGTTTTAATGCCCCTGGGAAGAGACGTGGAAATTGCAGTAGCTTAACAAGACAGTTTTAATGCCCCTTGGAAGAATGGTGGAGGTCGCAGTGGAATAAAAAGACAATATCAATGCGCCTTGGAAGAGACGTGGAAGTTGCAGTAGCTTAACATTACGGTTTTAATGCCCCTTGTAAGAATAGTGTAGGTCGCAGTAGATTAACAAGATTGTTTTAATGCCCCTTGGAAGAGACGTGGAAATTGCAGTAACTTAACAAGACGGTTTTAATGCCCCTGGGGAAAGTGGTGGAGGTCGCAGAAGCTTAACAAGACAGTTTTAATGCCCCTTGGAAGAGACGTGGAGGTTGCAGTAGCTTAACAAGACGGTTCTAATGCCCCTTGGAAGAGACGTGGAAGTCGCAGTGGAATAAAAAGACAAAATTAATGCCCCTGGGAAAAGTGGTGGAGGTCGCAATAGCTTAACAAGATGGTTTTAATGCCCCTTGGAAGAGACGTGGAGGTTGCAGTGGCTTAACAAGACGGTTTTATTGCCCCTTGGAAGAGACGTGGAGGTTGCAGTGGCTTAACAAGACGGTTTTAATGCCCCTTGGAAGAATGGGGGAGGTCGCAGTAGCTTAACAAGACGGTTTTATTGTCCCTGGGGAAAGAGGTGGAGGGCGCAGTAGCTTAACAAGACAGTTTTAATGCCCCTTTGAAGAATGGTGGAGGTCGCAGTGGAATAAAAAGACAATAACAATGGCCTTTGGAAGAGACATGGAGGTTGCAGTAGCTTAACAAGATGATTATAATGCCCCTTGGAAGAATGGTGGAGGTTGCAGTAGCTCAACAAGACGGTTTTAATGCCCCTGGGGAAAGTGGTGGAGGGCGCAATAGCTTAACAAGATGGTTTTAATGCCCCTTGGAAGAATGGTGGAGGTCGCAGTGGAATAAAAAGACAATATCAATGCGCCTTGGAAGAGACGTGGAGGTTGCAGTAGCTTAACAAGGCGGTTTTAATGCCCCTTGGAAGAGACGTGGAGGTTGCAGTAGCTTAACATTACGGTTTTAATGCTCCTTGTAAGAATAGTGGAGTTCGCAGCAGCTTAACAAGATGGTTTTAATGCCCCTTGGAAGAGACGTTGAGGTTGCAGTGGCTTAACAAGACTGTTTTAATGCCCCTTGGAAGAATGGTTGAGGTCGCAGTGGAATAAAAAGACAATATCAATGACCCTGGGAAAAGTGGTGGAGGTCGCAGTAGCTTAACAAGACTGTTTTAATGCCCCTGGGGAAAGTGGTGGAGGGCGCAGTAGCTTAACAATACGGTTTTAATGCCCCTTGGAAGAATGGTGGAGGTCGCAGTGGAATAAAAAGACAATATCAGTGCCCCTTGGAAGAGACGTGGACGTTGCAGTAGCTTAACAAGACGGTTTTAATGCCCCTTGGAAGAGACGTGGAGGTTGCAGTAGCTTAACAAGATGTTTTAATGCCCCTTGGAAGAATAGTGGAGGTCGCAGTAGCTTAACAAGATGGTTTTAATGCCCCTTGGAAGAGACGTGGAGGTTTCAGTAGCTTAACAAGACGGTTTTAATGCCCCTTGGAATAGAAGTGGAGGTTGCATTAGCTTAACAAGACGGATTTAATGCCCCTTGGAAGAGACTTGGAGGTTGCAGTAGCTTAACAAGACGGTTTTAATGCCCCTTGGAATAGACGTGGAGGTTGCACTAGCTTAACAAGACAGATTTAATGCCCCTTGGAAGAATGATGGAGGTCGAAGTAAATTAACAAGACAGTTTTAATGCTTCTGGGGAAAGTGGTGGAGGTCGCAGTAGCTTAAAAAGACGGTTTAGTGCCCCTTGGAAGAGACGTGGAGGTTGCAGTAGCTTAACAAGACAGTTCTAATGCCCCTTGGAAGAGACGTGGAAGTCGCAGTAGCTTAACAAGATGGTTTTAATGCCCCTGGGAAAAGAGGTGGAGGTCGCAGTAGCTTAACAAGATGGTTTTAATTCCCCTTGGAAGAGAAGTAGAGGTCCCAGTGGAATTAGAAGACAGTTTTAATGCCCCTTGGAAGAGACGTGGAGGTTGCAGTAGCTTAACAAGACGCTTTTAATGCCCCATGGAAGAATGGTGGAGGTCGCAGTAGCCTAACAACACAGTTTTAATGCCCCTTGGAAGAGATGTGGAGTTTGCAGTAGGTTAACAAGAGAATTTTAATGCCCCTGGGGAAAGTGGTGGAGGTCGCAGTAGCTTAACAAGATGGTTTTAATGCCCTTTGGAAGAGACATGGAGGTTGCAGTAGCTTAACAAGACGGTTATAATGCACCTTGGAAGAGACGTGGAGGTTGCAGTAGCTTAGCAAGATGATTATAATGCCCCTTGGAAGAATAGTCGAGGTCGCAGTAGCTTCACAAGACGGTTTTAATGCCCCTGGCGAAATTGGTGGAGGGTGCAATAGCTTAACAAGACGGTTTTAATGCCCCTTGGAAGAATGGTGGAGGTCGCAGTGGAATAAAAAGACAATATCAATGCGCCTTGGAAGAGACGTGGAGGTTGCAGTAGCTTAACATTACAGTTTTAATGCCCCTTGCAAGAATAGTGAAGTTCGCAGTACCTTAACAAGATGGTTTTAATGCCCCTTGGAAGAGACGTGGAGGTCGCAGTAGCTAAACAAGACGGTTTTAATGCCCCTTGGAAGAGACGTGTAGGTTGCTGTAGCTTAACAAGACGGATTTTAATGCCCCTTGGGAGAGACTTTGAGGTTAAAGTAGCTTAACAAGACGGTTTTAATGCCCCTTGGAAGAGACGTGGAGGTTGCAGTAGCTTAACAAGACGGTTTTAATGCCCCTTGGAAGAGACGTGGAGGTTGCATTAGCTTAACAAGACGGATTTAATGCCCCTTGGAAGAATGATGGAGGTCGAAGTAAGTTAACAAGACAGTTTTAATGCCCCTGGGGAAAGTGGTGGAGGTCGCAGTAGCTTAACAAGACGGTTTTAATGCCCCTTGGAAGAGACGTGGAGGTTGCAGTAGCTTAACAAGACGGTTCTAATGCCCATTGGAAGAGACGTGGAAGTCGCAGTGGAATAAAAAGACAAATTAATTCCCCTGGGAAAAGTGGTGAAGGTCGCAATATCTTAACAAGATGGTTTTAATGCCCCTTGGAAAAATGGTGGAGATCGCAGTAGCTTAACAAGATGGTTTTAATGCCCCTGGGAAAAGAGGTGGAGGTCGCAGTAGCTTAACAAGATGGTTTTAATGCCCCTTGGAAGAGACGTGGAGGTCGCAGCAGCTTAACAAGATGGTTTTAATGCCCCTTGGAAGAATGGTGGAGGTCGCAGTAGCTTAACAAGACGGTTTTAATGCCCCTGGGAAAAGAGGTGGAGGTCGCAGTAGCTTAACAAGGTAGTTTTAATGCCCCTTGGAAGAGACGTGGAGGTCGCAGAAGCTTAACAAGACGGTTTTAATGCCCCTTGGAAGAATGGTAGAGGTTGCAGTAGCTTAACAAGAAGGTTTTAATGCGCCTGGGGAAAGTGGTGGAGGTTGCAGTAGCTTAATAAGACAGTATTAATGCCCCTTGGAAGAGACGTGGAGGTTGCAGTAGCTTAACAAGACGGTTTTAATGCCCCTTGGAAGAGACGTAGAGGTCCCAGTGGAATAAAAAGACAGTTTTAATGCCCCTTGGAAGAGACGTGGAGGTTGCAGTAGCTTAACAAGACGGTTTTAATGCCCCTTGGAAGAATGGTGGAGGTCGCAGTAGCCTAACAAGACAATTTTAATGCCCCTTGGAAGAGATGTGGAGGTTGCAGTAGGTTAACAAGACAGTTTTAATGCCCCTGGGGAAAGTGGTGGACGTCGCAGTAGCTTAACAAGATGATTTTAATGCCCTTTGGAAGAGATATGGAGGTTGCAGTAGCTTAACAAGACGGTTATAATGCCCCTTAGCCTTAGAAGAGACGTGGAGGTTGAAGTAGCTTAAGAAGATGATTATAATGCCCCTTGGAAGAATGGTGGAGGTCGCAGTAGCTTAACAAGACGCTTTTATTGCTCCTGGGGAAATTGGTGGAGGGTTCAGTAGCTTAACAAGACGGTTTTAATGCCCCTTGGAAGAATGGTGGAGGTCGCAGTGGAATAAAAAGACAATATCAATGCGCCTTGGAAGGGACGTGGAGGTTGCAGTAGCTAAACATTACGGTTTTAATGCCCCTTGCCAGAATAGTGAAGGTCGCAGTAGCTTAACAAGATGGTTTTAATGCGCCTTGGAAGAGACGTGGAGGTCGCAGTAGCTAATCAAGACGGTTTTAATGCCCCTTGGAAGAGACATGGAGGTTGCAGTAGCTTAAGAAGACGGATTTAATGCCCTTTGGGAGAGACTTTGAGGTTACAGTAGCTTAACAAGACGGTTTTAATGCCCCTTGGAAGAGACGTGGAGGTTGCAGTAGCTTAACAAGACGGTTTTAATGCCCCTTGGAAGAGACGTGGAGGTTGCAGTAGCTTAACAAGACAGTTCTAATGCCCCTTGGAAGAGACGTGGAAGTCGCAGTGGAATAAAAAGACAAAATTAATGCCCCTGGGAAAAGTGGTGGAGGTCGCAGTAGCTTAACAAGATGGTTTTAATGCCCCTTGGAAGAATGGTGGAGGTCGCAGTAGCTTAACAAGATGGTTTTAATGCCCCTGGGAAAAGAGGTGGAGGTCGCAGTAGCTTAACAAGGTGGTTTTAATGCCCCTTGGAAGAGACGTGGAGGTCGCAGCAGCTTAACAAGACGGTTTTAATGCCCCTTGGAAGAATGGTAGAGGTCGCAGTAGCTTAATAAGACGGTTTTAAAGCGCCTGGGGAAAGTGGTGGAGGTTGCAGTAGCTTAATAAGACGCTATTAATGCCCCTTGGAAGAGACGTGGACGTTGCAGTAGCTTAACAAGACGGTTTTAATGCCCCTTGGAAGAGACGTAGAGGTCCCAGTGGAATAAAAAGACAGTTTTAATGCCCCTTGGAAGAGACGTGGAGGTTGCAGTAGCTTAACAAGACGGTTTAAATGCCTCTTGGAAGAATGGTGGAGGTCGCAGTAGCCTAACAAGACAGTTTTAATGCCCCTTGGAAGAGATGTGGAGGTTGCATTGGTTAACAAGACAGTTTTAATGCCCCTGGGGAAAGTGGTGGAGGTCGCAGTAGCTTAACAAGACGGATTAATGCCCTTTGGAAGAGACATGTAAGTTGCAGTAGCTTAACAAGACGGTTATAATGCCCCTTACAGGAGACGTGGAGGTTGCAGTAGCTTAACAAGATGATTATAATGCCCCTTGGAAGAATGGTGGAGGTAGCAGTAGCTTAACAAGACGGTTTTAATGCCCCTGGGGAAATTGGTGGAGGGTGCAGTAGCTTAACAAGACGGTTTTAATGCACCTTGGAACAATGGTGGAGGTCGCAGTGGAATAAAAAGACAATATCAATGCGCCTTGGAAGAGACGTGGAGGTTGCAGTAGCTTAACATTACGGTTTTAATGTCCTTTGCAAGAATAGTGAAGGTCGCAGTAGCTTAACAAGATGGTTTTAATGCCCCTTGGAAGAGACGTAGAGGTCGCAGTAGCTAAACAAGCCGGTTTTAATGCCCCTTGGAAGAGACGTGGAGGTTGCAGTAGCTTAACAAGACAGTTTTAATGCCCCTTGGAAGAATGATGGAGGTCGAATTAACTTAACAAGACAGTTTTAATGCCCCTGGGGAAAGTGGTGGAGGTTGCAGTAGCTTAACAAGACGGTTTTAATGCCCCTTGGAAGAGACGTGGAGGTTGCAGTAGCTTAACAAGACGGTTCTAATGCCCTTTAGAAGAGACGTGGAAGTCGCAGTAGAATAAAAAGACAAAATTAATTCCCCTGGGAAAAGTGGTGGAGGTCGCAGTATGTTAACAAGATGGTTTTAATGCCCCTTGGAAGAATGGTGGAGATCGCAGTAGCTTAACAAGATGGTTTTAATGCCCCTGGGAAAAGAGGTCGAGGTCGCAGTAGCTTAACAAGATGGTTTTATTGCCCCTTGGAAGAATGGTGGAGGTCGCAGTAGCTTAACAAGACGGTTTTAATGCCCCTGGAGAAAGTGGTGGAGGTTGCAGTAGCTTAATTAGACGGTATTAATGCCCCTTGGAAGAGACGCGGAGGTTGCAGTAGCTTAACAAGACGGTTTTAATGCCCCTTGGAAGAGACGTAGAGGTCCCAGTGGAATAAAAAGACAGTTTTAATGCCCATAGGAAGAGACGTGGAGGTTGCAGTAGCTTAACAAGATGGTTTTAATGGTCCTTGGAAGAATGGTGGAGGTCGCAGTAGCCTAACCATACAGTTTTAATACCCCTTGGAAGAGATGTGGAGGTTGCAGTAGGTTAACAAGACAGTTTTAATGACCCTGGGGAAAGTGCTGGAGGTCGCAGTAGCTTAACAAGACGATTTTAATGCCCTTTGGAAGAGATATGGAGGTTGCAGTAGCTTAACAAGACGGTTATAATGCCCCTTGGAAGAGACGAGGAGGTTGCAGTAGCTTAACAAGATGATTATAATGCCCCTTGGAAGAATGGTGGAGGTCGCAGTAGCTTAAAAAGACGGTTTTAATGCCCCTGGGGAAATTGGTGGAGGGTGCAGTAGCTTAACAAGACGGTTTTAATGCCCCTTGGAAGAATGGTGGAGGTCGCAGTGGAATAAAAAGACAATATCAATGCGCCTTGGAAGAGACGTGGAGGTTGCAGTAGCTTAACATTACGGTTTTAATGCCCCTTGCCAGAATAGTGAAGGTCGCAGTAGCTTAATAAGATGGTTTTAATGCCACTTGGAAGAGAAGTGGAGGTCCCAGTAGCTAAACAAGACAGTTTTAATGCCCCTTGGAAGAGACATGGAGGTTGCAGTAGCTTAAAAAGACGGATTTAATGCACCTTGGGAGAGACTTTGAGGTTACAGTAGCTTAACAAGATGGTTTTAATGCCCCTTGGAAGAGACGTGGAGGTTGCAGTAGCTTAACAAGACGGTTTTAATGCCCCTTGGAAGAGACGTGGAGGTTACAGTAGCTTAACAAGACGGTTTTAATGCCCCTTGGAAGAATGGGGGAGGTTGCAGTAGCTTAACAAGACAGTTTTAATGCCCTTGGGGAAAGTGATGGAGGGCGCAGTATCTTAACAAGACAGTTTTAATGCCCCTTGGAAGAATGGTGGAGGTCGCAGTGGAATAAAAAGACAATAACAATGCCCCTTGGAAGAGACATGGAGGTTGCAGTAGCTTAACAAGACGGTTTTAATGCCCCTTGGAAGAGACGTGGAGGTTGCAGTAGCTTAACAAGATGATTAAATGCCCCTTGGAAGAGACGTGGAGGTTGCATTAGCTTAACAAGATGGATTTAATGCCCCTTGGAAGAATGATGGAGGTCGAAGTAACTTAACAAGACAGTTTTAATGCCCCTGGAGAAAGTGGTGGAGGTTGCAGTAGCTTAACAAGACGGTATTAATGCCCCTTGGAAGAGACGTGGAGGTTGCAGTAGCTTAACAAGACGGTTTTAATGCCCCTTGGAAAAGACGTAGAGGTCCCAGTGGAATAAAAAGACAGATTTAATGCCCCTTGGTAGAGACGTGGAGGTTGCAGTAGCTTAACAAGATGGTTTTAATGCCCCTTGGAAGAATGGTGGAGGTCGCAGTAGCCTAATAAGACAGTTTTAATGCCCCTTGGAAGAGATGTGGAGGTTGCAGTAGGTTAACAAGACAGTTTTAATGACCCTGGGGAAAGTGGTGGAGGTCGCAGTAGCTTAACAAGACGATTTTAATGCCCCTTGGAAGAGATATGGAGGTTGTAGTAGCTTAACAAGACGGTTATAATGCCCCTTGGATGAGACGTGGAGGTTGCAGTAGCTTAACAAGATGATTATAATGCCCCTTGGAAGAATGGTGGAAGTCGCAGTAGCTTAACAAGACGGTTTTAATGCCCCTGGGGAAATTGGTGGAGGGTGCAGTAGCTTAACAAGACGGTTTTAATGCCCCTTGGAAGAATGGTGGAGGTCGCAGTGGAATAAAAAGACAATATCAATGCGCCTTGGAAGAGACGTGGAGGTTGCAGTAGCTTAACATTACGGTTTTAATGCCCCTTGCCAGTATAGTGAAGGTCGCAGTAGCTTAACAGGATGGTTTTAATGCCCCTTGGAAGAGAAGTGGAGGTCGCAGTAGCTAAACAAGACAGTTTTAATGCCCCTTGGAAGAGACATGGAGGTTGCAGTAGCTTAAAAAGACGGATTTAATGCCCCTTGGGAGAGACTTTGAGGTTACAGTAGCTTAACAAGACGGTTTTAATGCCCCTTGGAAGAGACGTGGAGGTTGCAGTGGCTTAACAAGACGGTTTTATTGCCCCTTGGAAGAGACGTGGAGGTTGCAGTAGCTTAACAAGACGGTTTTAATGCCCCTTGGAATAATGGGGGAGGTTGCAGTAGCTTAACAAGACGGTTTAAATGCCCCTGGGGAAAGTGGTGGAGGGCGCAGTATCTTAACAAGACAGTTTTAATGCCCCTTGGAAGAATGGTGGAGGTCGCAGTGGAATAAAAAGACAATAACAATGCCCCTTGGAAGAGACATGGAGGTTGCAGTAGCTTAACAAGATGATTATGATGCCCCTTGGAAGAATGGTGGAGGTCGCAGTAGCTTAACAAGACGGTTTTAATGCCCCTGGGGAAAGTGGTGGAGGTCGCAGTAGCTTAACATTACGGTTTTAATGCCCCTAGTAAGAATAGTGGAGGTCGCAGTAGCTTAACAAGATGGTTTTAATGCCCCTTGGAAGAATGGTGCAGGTCGCAGTAGCTTAACAAGATGGTTTTAAAGCCCCTGGGAAAAGAGGTGGAGGTCGCAGTAGCTTAACAAGGTGGTTTTAATGCCCCTTGCAGAGACGTGGAGGTCGCAGCAGTTTAACAAGACGGTTTTAATGCCCCTTGGAAGAATGGTAGAGGTGGCAGCAGCTTAACAAGACGGTTTTAATGCCCCTGGGGAAAGTGGTGGAGGTTGCAGTAGCTTAATAAGACGGTATTAATGCCCCTTGGAAGAGACGTGGAGGTTGCAGTAGCTTAACAAGACGGTTTTAATGCCCCTTAGAAGAGACGTAGAGGTCCCAGTGAAATAAAAAGACAGTTTTAATGCCACTTGGAAGAGACGTGGAGGTTGCAGTAGCTTAACAAGACGGTTTAAATGCCTCTTGGAAGAATAGTGGAGGTCGCAGTAGCCTAACAAAACAGTTTTAATGCCCCTTGGAAGAGATGTGGAGGTTGCAGTAGGTTAACAAGACAGTTTTAATGCCCCTGGGGAAAGTGGTGGAGGTCACAGTAGCTTAACAAGACGGTTTTAATGCCCTTTGGAAGAGATATGGAGGTTGCAGTAGCTTAACAAGATGGTTATAATGCCCCTTGGAAGAGACGTGGAGGTTGCAGTAGCTTAACAAGATGATTATAATGCCCCTTGGAAGAATGGTGGAGGTCGCAGTAGCTTAACAAGACGGTTTTAATGCCCCTGGGGAAATTGGTGGAGGGTGCAATAGCTTAACAATACGGTTTTAATGCCCCTTGGAAGAATGGTGGAGGTCGCAGTGGAATAAAAAGACAACATCAATGCGCCTTGGAAGAGACGTGGAGGTTGCAGTAGCTTAACATTACAGTTTTAATGCCCCTTGCCAGAATAGTGAAGGTCGCAGTAGCTTAACAAGATGGTTTTAATGCCCCTTGGAAGAGAAGTGGAGGTCGCAGTAGCTAAACAAGACAGTTTTAATGCCCCTTGGAAGAGACATGGAGGTTGCAGTAGCTTAAAAAGACGGATTTAATGCCCCTTGGGAGAGACTTTGAGGTTACAGTAGCTTAACAAGACGGTTTTAATGCCCCTTGGAAGAGACGTGGAGGTTGCAGTAGCTTAACAAGTCGGTTTTAATGCCCCTTGGAAGAATGGGGGAGGTTGCAGTAGCTTAACAAGACGGTTTTAATGCCCCTGGGGAAAGTGGTGGAGGGCGCAGTATCTTAACAAGACAGTTTTAATGCCCCTTGGAAGAAAGGTGGAGGTCGCAGTGGAATAAAAAGACAATAACAATGCCCCTTGGAAGAGACATGGAGGTTGCAGTAGCTTAACAAGACGGTTTTAATGCCCCTTGGAAGAGACGTGGAGGTTGCAGTAGCTTAACAAGATGATTATAATGTCCCTTGGAAGAGACGTGGAGGTTGCATTAGCTTAACAAGACGGATTTAATGCCCCTTGGAAGAATGATGGAGGTCGAAGTAACTTAACAAGACAGTTTTAATGCCCCTGGGGAAAGTGGTGGAGGTTGCAGTAGCTTAACAAGACGGTATTAATGCCCCTTGTAAGAGACGGGGAGGTTGCAGTAGCTTAACAAAATGGTTTTAATGCCCCTTGGAAGAGACGTGGAGGTCCCAGTGGAATAAAAAGACAGTTTTAATGCCCCTTGGAAGAGACGTGGAGGTTGCAGTAGTTTAACAAGATGGTTTTAATGCCCCTTGGAAGAATGGTGGAGGTCGCAGTTATCTAACAAGACAGTTTTAATGCCCTTTGGAAGAGATATGGAGGTTGCAGTAGCTTAACAAGATGGTTTTAATGCCCCTTGGAAGAGACATGGAGGTTGCAGTAGCTTAACAAGACGGTTTTAATGCCCCTTGGAAGAGACGTGGAGGTTGCAGTAGCTTAACAAGACGGTTTTAATGCCCCTTGGAAGAATGGGGGAGGTTGCAATAGCTTAACAAGACGGTTTTAATGCCCCTGGGTAAAGTGGTGGAGGGCGCAGTATCTTAACAAGACAGTTTTAATGCCCCTTGGAAGAATGGTGGAGGTCGCAGTGGAATAAAAAGACAATAACAATGCCCCTTGGAAGAGACATGGAGGTTGCAGTATCTTAACAAGACGGTTTTAATGCCCCTTGGAAGAGACGTGGAGGTTGCAGTAGCTTAACAAGATGATTATAATGCCCCTTGGAAGAATGGTGGAGGTCGCAATAGCTTAACAAGACGGTTTTAATGCCCCTGGGGAAAGTGGTGGAGGGCGCAGTAGCTTAATATTACGGTTTTAATGCCCCTAGTAAGAATAGTTGAGGTCGCAGTAGCTTAACAAGATGGTTTTAATGCCCCTTGGAAGAGATGTGGAGGTTGCAGAAGCTTAACAAGACGGTTCTAATTCCCCTTGGAAGAGACGTGGAAGTCGCAGTGGAAAAAAAAGACAAAATTAATGCCCCTGGGAAAAGTGGTGGAGGTCGCAGTAGCTTAACAAGATGGTTTTAATGCCCCTTGGAAGAATGGTGGAGGTCGCAGTAGCTTAACAAGACGGTTTTAATGCCCCTTGGAAGAATGGTGGAGGTCGCAGTGGAATAAAAACACAATATCAATGCGCCTTGGAAGAGACGTGGAGGTTGCAGCAGCTTAACAAGATGATTATAATGCCCCTTGGAAGAGACGTGGAGGTCGCAGTAGCTAAACAAGACGGTTTTAATGCCCCTTGGAAGAGACGTGGAGGTTGGAGTAGCTTAACAAGACGGATTTAATGCCCCTTGGGAGAGACTTTGAGGTTACAGTAGCTTAACAAAACGGTTTTAATGCCCCTTGGAAGAGACGTGAAGGTTGCAGTAGCTTAACAAGACGGTTTTAATGCCCCTTGGAAGAGACGTGGAGGTTGCAGTAGCTGAACAAGAAGGTTTTAATGCCCCTTGGAAGAATGGGGGAGGTTGCAGTAGCTTAACAAGGCGGTTGTAATGCCCCTGGGGAAAGTGGTGTAGGGCGCAGTAGCTTAACATTACGGTTTTAATGCCCCTTGTAAGAATAGTGGAGGTCGCAGTAGCTTAACAAGACGGTTTTAATGCCCCTTAGAAGAGACGTGGAGGTTGCAGTAGCTTAACAAGATGGTTTTAATGTCCCTTGGAAGAGACGTGGAAGTCGCAGTGGAATAAAAAGACAAAATTAATGCTCCTGGGAAAAGTGGTGGAGGTCGCAATAGATTAACAAGATGGTTTTAATGCCCCTTGGAAGAATGGTGGAGGTCGCAGCAGATTAACAAGAAGGTTTTAATGTCCCTGGGAAAAGAGGTGGAGGTCGCAGTAGCTTAACAAGATGGTTTTAATGCCCCTTGGAAGAGACGTGGAGGTCGCAGCAGCTTAAAAAGACGGTTTTAATGCCCCTTGGAAGAATAGTCGAGGTTGCAGTAGCTTAAGAAGACGGTTTTAATGCCCCTGGGGAAAGTGGTGGAGGTTGCAGTAGCTTAATAAGACGGTATTAATGCCCCTTGGAAGAGATGTGGAGGTTGCAGTAGCTTAACAAGACGGTTTTAATGCCCCTTGGAAGAGATGTGGAGGTTGCAGTAGGTTAACAAGACAGTTTTTGTGCCCCTGGGGAAAGTGGTGGAGGTCGCAGTAGCTTAACAAGACGGTTTTAATGCCCTTTGGAAGAGACATGGAGGTTGCAGTAGCTTAACAAGACGGTTATAATGCCCCTTGGGAGAGACGTGGAGGTTGAAGTAGCTTAACAAGATGGTTTTAATGCCCCTGGGGAAATTGGTGGAGGGTGCAGTAGCTTAACAAGACGGTTTTAATGCCCCTTGGAAGAATGGTGGAGGTCGCAGAGGAATAAAATGACAATATCAATGCGCCTTGGAAGAGACGTGGAGTTTGCAGTAGGTTAGCAAGACGGATTTAATGCCCCCTGGGAGAGACTTTGAGGTTACAGTAGCTTAACAAGACGGATTTAATGCCCCTTGGAAGAGACGTGGAGGTTGCAGTAGCTTAACAAGATGGTTTTAATGGCCTTTGGAAGAAACGTGGAGTTTGCAGTAGCTTATCAAGACGGTTATAATGCCCCTTGGAAGAGACGTAGAGGTCGCAGTAGCTAAACAAGCCGGTTTTAATGCCCCTTGGAAGAGACGTGGAGGTTGCAGTAGCTTAACAAGACAGTTTTAATGCCCCTTGGAAGAATGATGGAGGTCGAATTAACTTAACAAGACAGTTTTAATGCCCCTGGGGAAAGTGGTGGAGGTTGCAGTAGCTTAACAAGACGGTTTTAATGCCCCTTGGAAGAGACGTGGAGGTTGCAGTAGCTTAACAAGACGGTTCTAATGCCCTTTAGAAGAGACGTGGAAGTCGCAGTAGAATAAAAAGACAAAATTAATTCCCCTGGGAAAAGTGGTGGAGGTCGCAGTATGTTAACAAGATGGTTTTAATGCCCCTTGGAAGAATGGTGGAGATCGCAGTAGCTTAACAAGATGGTTTTAATGCCCCTGGGAAAAGAGGTGGAGGTCGCAGTAGCTTAACAAGATGGTTTTATTGCCCCTTGGAAGAATGGTGGAGGTCGCAGTAGCTTAACAAGACGGTTTTAATGCCCCTGGAGAAAGTGGTGGAGGTTGCAGTAGCTTAATTAGACGGTATTAATGCCCCTTGGAAGAGACGCGGAGGTTGCAGTAGCTTAACAAGACGGTTTTAATGCCCCTTGGAAGAGACGTAGAGGTCCCAGTGGAATAAAAAGACAGTTTTAATGCCCATAGGAAGAGACGTGGAGGTTGCAGTAGCTTAACAAGACGGTTTTAGTGGTCCTTGGAAGAATGGTGGAGGTCGCAGTAGCCTAACCATACAGTTTTAATACCCCTTGGAAGAGATGTGGAGGTTGCAGTAGGTTAACAAGACAGTTTTAATGACCCTGGGGAAAGTGCTGGAGGTCGCAGTAGCTTAACAAGACGATTTTAATGCCCTTTGGAAGAGATATGGAGGTTGCAGTAGCTTAACAAGACGGTTATAATGCCCCTTGGAAGAGACGAGGAGGTTGCAGTAGCTTAACAAGATGATTATAATGCCCCTTGGAAGAATGGTGGAGGTCGCAGTAGCTTAAAAAGACGGTTTTAATGCCCCTGGGGAAATTGCTGGAGGGTGCAGTAGCTTAACAAGACGGTTTTAATGCCCCTTGGAAGAATGGTGGAGGTCGCAGTGGAATAAAAAGACAATATCAATGCGCCTTGGAAGAGACGTGGAGGTTGCAGTAGCTTAACATTACGGTTTTAATGCCCCTTGCCAGAATAGTGAAGGTCGCAGTAGCTTAATAAGATGGTTTTAATGCCACTTGGAAGAGAAGTGGAGGTCCCAGTAGCTAAACAAGACAGTTTTAATGCCCCTTGGAAGAGACATGGAGGTTGCAGTAGCTTAAAAAGACGGATTTAATGCACCTTGGGAGAGACTTTGAGGTTACAGTAGCTTAACAAGATGGTTTTAATGCCCCTTGGAAGAGACGTGGAGGTTGCAGTAGCTTAACAAGACGGTTTTAATGCCCCTTGGAAGAGACGTGGAGGTTACAGTAGCTTAACAAGACGGTTTTAATGCCCCTTGGAAGAATGGGGGAGGTTGCAGTAGCTTAACAAGACAGTTTTAATGCCCTTGGGGAAAGTGATGGAGGGCGCAGTATCTTAACAAGACAGTTTTAATGCCCCTTGGAAGAATGGTGGAGGTCGCAGTGGAATAAAAAGACAATAACAATGCCCCTTGGAAGAGACATGGAGGTTGCAGTAGCTTAACAAGACGGTTTTAATGCCCCTTGGAAGAGACGTGGAGGTTGCAGTAGCTTAACAAGATGATTATAATGCCCCTTGGAAGAGACGTGGAGGTTGCATTAGCTTAACAAGATGGATTTAATGCCCCTTGGAAGAATGATGGAGGTCGAAGTAACTTAACAAGACAGTTTTAATGCCCCTGGAGAAAGTGGTGGAGGTTGCAGTAGCTTAACAAGACGGTATTAATGCCCCTTGGAAGAGACGTGGAGGTTGCAGTAGCTTAACAAGACGGTTTTAATGCCCCTTGGAAAAGACGTAGAGGTCCCAGTGGAATAAAAAGACAGATTTAATGCCCCTTGGTAGAGACGTGGAGGTTGCAGTAGCTTAACAAGATGGTTTTAATGCCCCTTGGAAGAATGGTGGAGGTCGCAGTAGCCTAATAAGACAGTTTTAATGCCCCTTGGAAGAGATGTGGAGGTTGCAGTAGGTTAACAAGACAGTTTTAATGACCCTGGGGAAAGTGGTGGAGGTCGCAGTAGCTTAACAAGACGATTTTAATGCCCCTTGGAAGAGATATGGAGGTTGTAGTAGCTTAACAAGACGGTTATAATGCCCCTTGGATGAGACGTGGAGGTTGCAGTAGCTTAACAAGATGATTATAATGCCCCTTGGAAGAATGGTGGAAGTCGCAGTAGCTTAACAAGACGGTTTTAATGCCCCTGGGGAAATTGGTGGAGGGTGCAGTAGCTTAACAAGACGGTTTTAATGCCCCTTGGAAGAATGGTGGAGGTCGCAGTGGAATAAAAAGACAATATCAATGCGCCTTGGAAGAGACGTGGAGGTTGCAGTAGCTTAACATTACGGTTTTAATGCCCCTTGCCAGTATAGTGAAGGTCGCAGTAGCTTAACAGGATGGTTTTAATGCCCCTTGGAAGAGAAGTGGAGGTCGCAGTAGCTAAACAAGACAGTTTTAATGCCCCTTGGAAGAGACATGGAGGTTGCAGTAGCTTAAAAAGACGGATTTAATGCCCCTTGGGAGAGACTTTGAGGTTACAGTAGCTTAACAAGACGGTTTTAATGCCCCTTGGAAGAGACGTGGAGGTTGCAGTGGCTTAACAAGACGGTTTTATTGCCCCTTGGAAGAGACGTGGAGGTTGCAGTAGCTTAACAAGACGGTTTTAATGCCCCTTGGAATAATGGGGGAGGTTGCAGTAGCTTAACAAGACGGTTTAAATGCCCCTGGGGAAAGTGGTGGAGGGCGCAGTATCTTAACAAGACAGTTTTAATGCCCCTTGGAAGAATGGTGGAGGTCGCAGTGGAATAAAAAGACAATAACAATGCCCCTTGGAAGAGACATGGAGGTTGCAGTAGCTTAACAAGATGATTATAATGCCCCTTGGAAGAATGGTGGAGGTCGCAGTAGCTTAACAAGACGGTTTTAATGCCCCTGGGGAAAGTGGTGGAGGGCGCAGTAGCTTAACATTACGGTTTTAATGCCCCTAGTAAGAATAGTGGAGGTCGCAGTAGCTTAACAAGATGGTTTTAATGCCCCTTGGAAGAATGGTGCAGGTCGCAGTAGCTTAACAAGATGGTTTTAAAGCCCCTGGGAAAAGAGGTGGAGGTCGCAGTAGCTTAACAAGGTGGTTTTAATGCCCCTTGCAGAGACGTGGAGGTCGCAGCAGTTTAACAAGACGGTTTTAATGCCCCTTGGAAGAATGGTAGAGGTGGCAGCAGCTTAACAAGACGGTTTTAATGCCCCTGGGGAAAGTGGTGGAGGTTGCAGTAGCTTAATAAGACGGTATTAATGCCCCTTGGAAGAGACGTGGAGGTTGCAGTAGCTTAACAAGACGGTTTTAATGCCCCTTAGAAGAGACGTAGAGGTCCCAGTGAAATAAAAAGACAGTTTTAATGCCACTTGGAAGAGACGTGGAGGTTGCAGTAGCTTAACAAGACGGTTTAAATGCCTCTTGGAAGAATAGTGGAGGTCGCAGTAGCCTAACAAAACAGTTTTAATGCCCCTTGGAAGAGATGTGGAGGTTGCAGTAGGTTAACAAGACAGTTTTAATGCCCCTGGGGAAAGTGGTGGAGGTCACAGTAGCTTAACAAGACGGTTTTAATGCCCTTTGGAAGAGATATGGAGGTTGCAGTAGCTTAACAAGATGGTTATAATGCCCCTTGGAAGAGACGTGGAGGTTGCAGTAGCTTAACAAGATGATTATAATGCCCCTTGGAAGAATGGTGGAGGTCGCAGTAGCTTAACAAGACGGTTTTAATGCCCCTGGGGAAATTGGTGGAGGGTGCAATAGCTTAACAATACGGTTTTAATGCCCCTTGGAAGAATGGTGGAGGTCGCAGTGGAATAAAAAGACAACATCAATGCGCCTTGGAAGAGACGTGGAGGTTGCAGTAGCTTAACATTACAGTTTTAATGCCCCTTGCCAGAATAGTGAAGGTCGCAGTAGCTTAACAAGATGGTTTTAATGCCCCTTGGAAGAGAAGTGGAGGTCGCAGTAGCTAAACAAGACAGTTTTAATGCCCCTTGGAAGAGACATGGAGGTTGCAGTAGCTTAAAAAGACGGATTTAATGCCCCTTGGGAGAGACTTTGAGGTTACAGTAGCTTAACAAGACGGTTTTAATGCCCCTTGGAAGAGACGTGGAGGTTGCAGTAGCTTAACAAGTCGGTTTTAATGCCCCTTGGAAGAATGGGGGAGGTTGCAGTAGCTTAACAAGACGGTTTTAATGCCCCTGGGGAAAGTGGTGGAGGGCGCAGTATCTTAACAAGACAGTTTTTATGCCCCTTGGAAGAAAGGTGGAGGTCACAGTGGAATAAAAAGACAATAACAATGCCCCTTGGAAGAGACATGGAGGTTGCAGTAGCTTAACAAGACGGTTTTAATGCCCCTTGGAAGAGACGTGGAGGTTGCAGTAGCTTAACAAGATGATTATAATGTCCCTTGGAAGAGACGTGGAGGTTGCATTAGCTTAACAATACGGATTTAATGCCCCTTGGAAGAATGATGGAGGTCGAAGTAACTTAACAAGACAGTTTTAATGCCCCTGGGGAAAGTGGTGGAGGTTGCAGTAGCTTAACAAGACGGTATTAATGCCCCTTGTAAGAGACGGGGAGGTTGCAGTAGCTTAACAAAATGGTTTTAATGCCCCTTGGAAGAGACGTGGAGGTCCCAGTGGAATAAAAAGACAGTTTTAATGCCCCTTGGAAGAGACGTGGAGGTTGCAGTAGTTTAACAAGATGGTTTTAATGCCCCTTGGAAGAATGGTGGAGGTCGCAGTTATCTAACAAGACAGTTTTAATGCCCTTTGGAAGAGATATGGAGGTTGCAGTAGCTTAACAAGATGGTTTTAATGCCCCTTGGAAGAGACATGGAGGTTGCAGTAGCTTAACAAGACGGTTTTAATGCCCCTTGGAAGAGACGTGGAGGTTGCAGTAGCTTAACAAGACGGTTTTAATGCCCCTTGGAAGAATGGGGGAGGTTGCAATAGCTTAACAAGACGGTTTTAATGCCCCTGGGTAAAGTGGTGGAGGGCGCAGTATCTTAACAAGACAGTTTTAATGCCCCTTGGAAGAATGGTGGAGGTCGCAGTGGAATAAAAAGACAATAACAATGCCCCTTGGAAGAGACATGGAGGTTGCAGTATCTTAACAAGACGGTTTTAATGCCCCTTGGAAGAGACGTGGAGGTTGCAGTAGCTTAACAAGATGATTATAATGCCCCTTGGAAGAATGGTGGAGGTCGCAATAGCTTAACAAGACGGTTTTAATGCCCCTGGGGAAAGTGGTGGAGGGCGCAGTAGCTTAATATTACGGTTTTAATGCCCCTAGTAAGAATAGTTGAGGTCGCAGTAGCTTAACAAGATGGTTTTAATGCCCCTTGGAAGAGATGTGGAGGTTGCAGAAGCTTAACAAGACGGTTCTAATTCCCCTTGGAAGAGACGTGGAAGTCGCAGTGGAAAAAAAAGACAAAATTAATGCCCCTGGGAAAAGTGGTGGAGGTCGCAGTAGCTTAACAAGATGGTTTTAATGCCCCTTGGAAGAATGGTGGAGGTCGCAGTAGCTTAACAAGACGGTTTTAATGCCCCTTGGAAGAATGGTGGAGGTCGCAGTGGAATAAAAACACAATATCAATGCGCCTTGGAAGAGACGTGGAGGTTGCAGCAGCTTAACAAGATGATTATAATGCCCCTTGGAAGAGACGTGGAGGTCGCAGTAGCTAAACAAGACGGTTTTAATGCCCCTTGGAAGAGACGTGGAGGTTGGAGTAGCTTAACAAGACGGATTTAATGCCCCTTGGGAGAGACTTTGAGGTTACAGTAGCTTAACAAAACGGTTTTAATGCCCCTTGGAAGAGACGTGAAGGTTGCAGTAGCTTAACAAGACGGTTTTAATGCCCCTTGGAAGAGACGTGGAGGTTGCAGTAGCTGAACAAGAAGGTTTTAATGCCCCTTGGAAGAATGGGGGAGGTTGCAGTAGCTTAACAAGGCGGTTGTAATGCCCCTGGGGAAAGTGGTGTAGGGCGCAGTAGCTTAACATTACGGTTTTAATGCCCCTTGTAAGAATAGTGGAGGTCGCAGTAGCTTAACAAGACGGTTTTAATGCCCCTTAGAAGAGACGTGGAGGTTGCAGTAGCTTAACAAGATGGTTTTAATGTCCCTTGGAAGAGACGTGGAAGTCGCAGTGGAATAAAAAGACAAAATTAATGCTCCTGGGAAAAGTGGTGGAGGTCGCAATAGATTAACAAGATGGTTTTAATGCCCCTTGGAAGAATGGTGGAGGTCGCAGCAGATTAACAAGAAGGTTTTAATGTCCCTGGGAAAAGAGGTGGAGGTCGCAGTAGCTTAACAAGATGGTTTTAATGCCCCTTGGAAGAGACGTGGAGGTCGCAGCAGCTTAAAAAGACGGTTTTAATGCCCCTTGGAAGAATAGTCGAGGTTGCAGTAGCTTAAGAAGACGGTTTTAATGCCCCTGGGGAAAGTGGTGGAGGTTGCAGTAGCTTAATAAGACGGTATTAATGCCCCTTGGAAGAGATGTGGAGGTTGCAGTAGCTTAACAAGACGGTTTTAATGCCCCTTGGAAGAGATGTGGAGGTTGCAGTAGGTTAACAAGACAGTTTTTGTGCCCCTGGGGAAAGTGGTGGAGGTCGCAGTAGCTTAACAAGACGGTTTTAATGCCCTTTGGAAGAGACATGGAGGTTGCAGTAGCTTAACAAGACGGTTATAATGCCCCTTGGGAGAGACGTGGAGGTTGAAGTAGCTTAACAAGATGGTTTTAATGCCCCTGGGGAAATTGGTGGAGGGTGCAGTAGCTTAACAAGACGGTTTTAATGCCCCTTGGAAGAATGGTGGAGGTCGCAGAGGAATAAAATGACAATATCAATGCGCCTTGGAAGAGACGTGGAGTTTGCAGTAGGTTAGCAAGACGGATTTAATGCCCCCTGGGAGAGACTTTGAGGTTACAGTAGCTTAACAAGACGGATTTAATGCCCCTTGGAAGAGACGTGGAGGTTGCAGTAGCTTAACAAGATGGTTTTAATGGCCTTTGGAAGAAACGTGGAGTTTGCAGTAGCTTATCAAGACGGTTATAATGCCCCTTGGAAGAGACGTAGAGGTCGCAGTAGCTAAACAAGCCGGTTTTAATGCCCCTTGGAAGAGACGTGGAGGTTGCAGTAGCTTAACAAGACAGTTTTAATGCCCCTTGGAAGAATGATGGAGGTCGAATTAACTTAACAAGACAGTTTTAATGCCCCTGGGGAAAGTGGTGGAGGTTGCAGTAGCTTAACAAGACGGTTTTAATGCCCCTTGGAAGAGACGTGGAGGTTGCAGTAGCTTAACAAGACGGTTCTAATGCCCTTTAGAAGAGACGTGGAAGTCGCAGTAGAATAAAAAGACAAAATTAATTCCCCTGGGAAAAGTGGTGGAGGTCGCAGTATGTTAACAAGATGGTTTTAATGCCCCTTGGAAGAATGGTGGAGATCGCAGTAGCTTAACAAGATGGTTTTAATGCCCCTGGGAAAAGAGGTGGAGGTCGCAGTAGCTTAACAAGATGGTTTTATTGCCCCTTGGAAGAATGGTGGAGGTCGCAGTAGCTTAACAAGACGGTTTTAATGCCCCTGGAGAAAGTGGTGGAGGTTGCAGTAGCTTAATTAGACGGTATTAATGCCCCTTGGAAGAGACGCGGAGGTTGCAGTAGCTTAACAAGACGGTTTTAATGCCCCTTGGAAGAGACGTAGAGGTCCCAGTGGAATAAAAAGACAGTTTTAATGCCCATAGGAAGAGACGTGGAGGTTGCAGTAGCTTAACAAGACGGTTTTAGTGGTCCTTGGAAGAATGGTGGAGGTCGCAGTAGCCTAACCATACAGTTTTAATACCCCTTGGAAGAGATGTGGAGGTTGCAGTAGGTTAACAAGACAGTTTTAATGACCCTGGGGAAAGTGCTGGAGGTCGCAGTAGCTTAACAAGACGATTTTAATGCCCTTTGGAAGAGATATGGAGGTTGCAGTAGCTTAACAAGACGGTTATAATGCCCCTTGGAAGAGACGAGGAGGTTGCAGTAGCTTAACAAGATGATTATAATGCCCCTTGGAAGAATGGTGGAGGTCGCAGTAGCTTAAAAAGACGGTTTTAATGCCCCTGGGGAAATTGCTGGAGGGTGCAGTAGCTTAACAAGACGGTTTTAATGCCCCTTGGAAGAATGGTGGAGGTCGCAGTGGAATAAAAAGACAATATCAATGCGCCTTGGAAGAGACGTGGAGGTTGCAGTAGCTTAACATTACGGTTTTAATGCCCCTTGCCAGAATAGTGAAGGTCGCAGTAGCTTAATAAGATGGTTTTAATGCCACTTGGAAGAGAAGTGGAGGTCCCAGTAGCTAAACAAGACAGTTTTAATGCCCCTTGGAAGAGACATGGAGGTTGCAGTAGCTTAAAAAGACGGATTTAATGCACCTTGGGAGAGACTTTGAGGTTACAGTAGCTTAACAAGATGGTTTTAATGCCCCTTGGAAGAGACGTGGAGGTTGCAGTAGCTTAACAAGACGGTTTTAATGCCCCTTGGAAGAGACGTGGAGGTTACAGTAGCTTAACAAGACGGTTTTAATGCCCCTTGGAAGAATGGGGGAGGTTGCAGTAGCTTAACAAGACAGTTTTAATGCCCTTGGGGAAAGTGATGGAGGGCGCAGTATCTTAACAAGACAGTTTTAATGCCCCTTGGAAGAATGGTGGAGGTCGCAGTGGAATAAAAAGACAATAACAATGCCCCTTGGAAGAGACATGGAGGTTGCAGTAGCTTAACAAGACGGTTTTAATGCCCCTTGGAAGAGACGTGGAGGTTGCAGTAGCTTAACAAGATGATTATAATGCCCCTTGGAAGAGACGTGGAGGTTGCATTAGCTTAACAAGATGGATTTAATGCCCCTTGGAAGAATGATGGAGGTCGAAGTAACTTAACAAGACAGTTTTAATGCCCCTGGAGAAAGTGGTGGAGGTTGCAGTAGCTTAACAAGACGGTATTAATGCCCCTTGGAAGAGACGTGGAGGTTGCAGTAGCTTAACAAGACGGTTTTAATGCCCCTTGGAAAAGACGTAGAGGTCCCAGTGGAATAAAAAGACAGATTTAATGCCCCTTGGTAGAGACGTGGAGGTTGCAGTAGCTTAACAAGATGGTTTTAATGCCCCTTGGAAGAATGGTGGAGGTCGCAGTAGCCTAATAAGACAGTTTTAATGCCCCTTGGAAGAGATGTGGAGGTTGCAGTAGGTTAACAAGACAGTTTTAATGACCCTGGGGAAAGTGGTGGAGGTCGCAGTAGCTTAACAAGACGATTTTAATGCCCCTTGGAAGAGATATGGAGGTTGTAGTAGCTTAACAAGACGGTTATAATGCCCCTTGGATGAGACGTGGAGGTTGCAGTAGCTTAACAAGATGATTATAATGCCCCTTGGAAGAATGGTGGAAGTCGCAGTAGCTTAACAAGACGGTTTTAATGCCCCTGGGGAAATTGGTGGAGGGTGCAGTAGCTTAACAAGACGGTTTTAATGCCCCTTGGAAGAATGGTGGAGGTCGCAGTGGAATAAAAAGACAATATCAATGCGCCTTGGAAGAGACGTGGAGGTTGCAGTAGCTTAACATTACGGTTTTAATGCCCCTTGCCAGTATAGTGAAGGTCGCAGTAGCTTAACAGGATGGTTTTAATGCCCCTTGGAAGAGAAGTGGAGGTCGCAGTAGCTAAACAAGACAGTTTTAATGCCCCTTGGAAGAGACATGGAGGTTGCAGTAGCTTAAAAAGACGGATTTAATGCCCCTTGGGAGAGACTTTGAGGTTACAGTAGCTTAACAAGACGGTTTTAATGCCCCTTGGAAGAGACGTGGAGGTTGCAGTGGCTTAACAAGACGGTTTTATTGCCCCTTGGAAGAGACGTGGAGGTTGCAGTAGCTTAACAAGACGGTTTTAATGCCCCTTGGAATAATGGGGGAGGTTGCAGTAGCTTAACAAGACGGTTTAAATGCCCCTGGGGAAAGTGGTGGAGGGCGCAGTATCTTAACAAGACAGTTTTAATGCCCCTTGGAAGAATGGTGGAGGTCGCAGTGGAATAAAAAGACAATAACAATGCCCCTTGGAAGAGACATGGAGGTTGCAGTAGCTTAACAAGATGATTATAATGCCCCTTGGAAGAATGGTGGAGGTCGCAGTAGCTTAACAAGACGGTTTTAATGCCCCTGGGGAAAGTGGTGGAGGGCGCAGTAGCTTAACATTACGGTTTTAATGCCCCTAGTAAGAATAGTGGAGGTCGCAGTAGCTTAACAAGATGGTTTTAATGCCCCTTGGAAGAATGGTGCAGGTCGCAGTAGCTTAACAAGATGGTTTTAAAGCCCCTGGGAAAAGAGGTGGAGGTCGCAGTAGCTTAACAAGGTGGTTTTAATGCCCCTTGCAGAGACGTGGAGGTCGCAGCAGTTTAACAAGACGGTTTTAATGCCCCTTGGAAGAATGGTAGAGGTGGCAGCAGCTTAACAAGACGGTTTTAATGCCCCTGGGGAAAGTGGTGGAGGTTGCAGTAGCTTAATAAGACGGTATTAATGCCCCTTGGAAGAGACGTGGAGGTTGCAGTAGCTTAACAAGACGGTTTTAATGCCCCTTAGAAGAGACGTAGAGGTCCCAGTGAAATAAAAAGACAGTTTTAATGCCACTTGGAAGAGACGTGGAGGTTGCAGTAGCTTAACAAGACGGTTTAAATGCCTCTTGGAAGAATAGTGGAGGTCGCAGTAGCCTAACAAAACAGTTTTAATGCCCCTTGGAAGAGATGTGGAGGTTGCAGTAGGTTAACAAGACAGTTTTAATGCCCCTGGGGAAAGTGGTGGAGGTCACAGTAGCTTAACAAGACGGTTTTAATGCCCTTTGGAAGAGATATGGAGGTTGCAGTAGCTTAACAAGATGGTTATAATGCCCCTTGGAAGAGACGTGGAGGTTGCAGTAGCTTAACAAGATGATTATAATGCCCCTTGGAAGAATGGTGGAGGTCGCAGTAGCTTAACAAGACGGTTTTAATGCCCCTGGGGAAATTGGTGGAGGGTGCAATAGCTTAACAATACGGTTTTAATGCCCCTTGGAAGAATGGTGGAGGTCGCAGTGGAATAAAAAGACAACATCAATGCGCCTTGGAAGAGACGTGGAGGTTGCAGTAGCTTAACATTACAGTTTTAATGCCCCTTGCCAGAATAGTGAAGGTCGCAGTAGCTTAACAAGATGGTTTTAATGCCCCTTGGAAGAGAAGTGGAGGTCGCAGTAGCTAAACAAGACAGTTTTAATGCCCCTTGGAAGAGACATGGAGGTTGCAGTAGCTTAAAAAGACGGATTTAATGCCCCTTGGGAGAGACTTTGAGGTTACAGTAGCTTAACAAGACGGTTTTAATGCCCCTTGGAAGAGACGTGGAGGTTGCAGTAGCTTAACAAGTCGGTTTTAATGCCCCTTGGAAGAATGGGGGAGGTTGCAGTAGCTTAACAAGACGGTTTTAATGCCCCTGGGGAAAGTGGTGGAGGGCGCAGTATCTTAACAAGACAGTTTTTATGCCCCTTGGAAGAAAGGTGGAGGTCACAGTGGAATAAAAAGACAATAACAATGCCCCTTGGAAGAGACATGGAGGTTGCAGTAGCTTAACAAGACGGTTTTAATGCCCCTTGGAAGAGACGTGGAGGTTGCAGTAGCTTAACAAGATGATTATAATGTCCCTTGGAAGAGACGTGGAGGTTGCATTAGCTTAACAATACGGATTTAATGCCCCTTGGAAGAATGATGGAGGTCGAAGTAACTTAACAAGACAGTTTTAATGCCCCTGGGGAAAGTGGTGGAGGTTGCAGTAGCTTAACAAGACGGTATTAATGCCCCTTGTAAGAGACGGGGAGGTTGCAGTAGCTTAACAAAATGGTTTTAATGCCCCTTGGAAGAGACGTGGAGGTCCCAGTGGAATAAAAAGACAGTTTTAATGCCCCTTGGAAGAGACGTGGAGGTTGCAGTAGTTTAACAAGATGGTTTTAATGCCCCTTGGAAGAATGGTGGAGGTCGCAGTTATCTAACAAGACAGTTTTAATGCCCTTTGGAAGAGATATGGAGGTTGCAGTAGCTTAACAAGATGGTTTTAATGCCCCTTGGAAGAGACATGGAGGTTGCAGTAGCTTAACAAGACGGTTTTAATGCCCCTTGGAAGAGACGTGGAGGTTGCAGTAGCTTAACAAGACGGTTTTAATGCCCCTTGGAAGAATGGGGGAGGTTGCAATAGCTTAACAAGACGGTTTTAATGCCCCTGGGTAAAGTGGTGGAGGGCGCAGTATCTTAACAAGACAGTTTTAATGCCCCTTGGAAGAATGGTGGAGGTCGCAGTGGAATAAAAAGACAATAACAATGCCCCTTGGAAGAGACATGGAGGTTGCAGTATCTTAACAAGACGGTTTTAATGCCCCTTGGAAGAGACGTGGAGGTTGCAGTAGCTTAACAAGATGATTATAATGCCCCTTGGAAGAATGGTGGAGGTCGCAATAGCTTAACAAGACGGTTTTAATGCCCCTGGGGAAAGTGGTGGAGGGCGCAGTAGCTTAATATTACGGTTTTAATGCCCCTAGTAAGAATAGTTGAGGTCGCAGTAGCTTAACAAGATGGTTTTAATGCCCCTTGGAAGAGATGTGGAGGTTGCAGAAGCTTAACAAGACGGTTCTAATTCCCCTTGGAAGAGACGTGGAAGTCGCAGTGGAAAAAAAAGACAAAATTAATGCCCCTGGGAAAAGTGGTGGAGGTCGCAGTAGCTTAACAAGATGGTTTTAATGCCCCTTGGAAGAATGGTGGAGGTCGCAGTAGCTTAACAAGACGGTTTTAATGCCCCTTGGAAGAATGGTGGAGGTCGCAGTGGAATAAAAACACAATATCAATGCGCCTTGGAAGAGACGTGGAGGTTGCAGCAGCTTAACAAGATGATTATAATGCCCCTTGGAAGAGACGTGGAGGTCGCAGTAGCTAAACAAGACGGTTTTAATGCCCCTTGGAAGAGACGTGGAGGTTGGAGTAGCTTAACAAGACGGATTTAATGCCCCTTGGGAGAGACTTTGAGGTTACAGTAGCTTAACAAAACGGTTTTAATGCCCCTTGGAAGAGACGTGAAGGTTGCAGTAGCTTAACAAGACGGTTTTAATGCCCCTTGGAAGAGACGTGGAGGTTGCAGTAGCTGAACAAGAAGGTTTTAATGCCCCTTGGAAGAATGGGGGAGGTTGCAGTAGCTTAACAAGGCGGTTGTAATGCCCCTGGGGAAAGTGGTGGAGGGCGCAGTAGCTTAACATTACGGTTTTAATGCCCCTTGTAAGAATAGTGGAGGTCGCAGTAGCTTAACAAGACGGTTTTAATGCCCCTTAGAAGAGACGTGGAGGTTGCAGTAGCTTAACAAGATGGTTTTAATGTCCCTTGGAAGAGACGTGGAAGTCGCAGTGGAATAAAAAGACAAAATTAATGCTCCTGGGAAAAGTGGTGGAGGTCGCAATAGATTAACAAGATGGTTTTAATGCCCCTTGGAAGAATGGTGGAGGTCGCAGCAGATTAACAAGAAGGTTTTAATGTCCCTGGGAAAAGAGGTGGAGGTCGCAGTAGCTTAACAAGATGGTTTTAATGCCCCTTGGAAGAGACGTGGAGGTCGCAGCAGCTTAAAAAGACGGTTTTAATGCCCCTTGGAAGAATAGTCGAGGTTGCAGTAGCTTAAGAAGACGGTTTTAATGCCCCTGGGGAAAGTGGTGGAGGTTGCAGTAGCTTAATAAGACGGTATTAATGCCCCTTGGAAGAGATGTGGAGGTTGCAGTAGCTTAACAAGACGGTTTTAATGCCCCTTGGAAGAGATGTGGAGGTTGCAGTAGGTTAACAAGACAGTTTTTGTGCCCCTGGGGAAAGTGGTGGAGGTCGCAGTAGCTTAACAAGACGGTTTTAATGCCCTTTGGAAGAGACATGGAGGTTGCAGTAGCTTAACAAGACGGTTATAATGCCCCTTGGGAGAGACGTGGAGGTTGAAGTAGCTTAACAAGATGGTTTTAATGCCCCTGGGGAAATTGGTGGAGGGTGCAGTAGCTTAACAAGACGGTTTTAATGCCCCTTGGAAGAATGGTGGAGGTCGCAGAGGAATAAAATGACAATATCAATGCGCCTTGGAAGAGACGTGGAGTTTGCAGTAGGTTAGCAAGACGGATTTAATGCCCCTTGGGAGAGACTTTGAGGTTACAGTAGCTTAACAAGACGGATTTAATGCCCCTTGGAAGAGACGTGGAGGTTGCAGTAGCTTAACAAGATGGTTTTAATGGCCCTTGGAAGAAACGTGGAGTTTGCAGTAGCTTATCAAGACGGTTTTAATGCCCCTTGGAAGAGACGTGGAGGTCGCAGCAGCTTAACAAGACGTTTTTAATGCCCCTTGGAATAGACGTGGAGGTTGCAGTAGCTTAACAAGACAGTTTTAATGCCCCTTGGAAGAATGATGGAGGTCGAAGTAACTTAACAAGACAGTTTTAATGCCCCTGGGAAAAGTGGTGGAGGTCGCAGTAGCTTAACAAGACGGTATTAATGCCCATTGGAAGAGACGTGGAGGTTGCAGTAGCTTAACAAGACGGTTCTAATTCCACTTGGAAGAGACGTGGAAGTCGCAGTGGAATAAAAATACAAAATTAATGCCGCTGGTAAAAGTGGTGGAGGTCGCAGTAGCTTAACAAGATGGTTTTAATGCCCCTTGGAAGAATGGTGGAGGTGGCAGTAGCTTAACAAGATGGTTTTAATGCCCCTGGGAAAAGAGGTGGAGGTCACAGTAGCTTAACAAGATGGTTTTAATGCCCCTTGGAAGAGACGTGGAGGTCGCAGCAGCTTAACAAGACGGTTATAATGCCCTTTGGAAGAGACGTGGAGGTTGCAGTAGCTTAACAAGATGATTATAATGCCCCTTGTAAGAATGGTGGAGGTCGCAGTAGCTTAACAAGATGGTTTTAATGCCCCTGGGGAAATTGGTGGAGGGTGCAGTAGCTTAACAAGACGGTTTTAATGCCCCTTGGAAGAATGGTGGAGGTCGCAGTGGAATAAAATGACAATATCAATGCGCCTTGGAAGAGACGTGGAGGTTGCAGTAGCTTAACATTACGGTTTTAATGCCCCTTGCTAGAATAGTGAAGGTTTCAGTAGCCTAACAAGATGGTTTAAATGCCCCTTGGAAGAGACATGGAGGTCGCAGTTGCTAAACAAGACGGTTTTAATGCCCCTTGGAAGAGACGTGGAGTTTGCAGTTGCTTAACAAGACGGATTTAATGCCCCTTGGAAGAGACGTGGAAGTCGCAGTGGAATAAAAAGACAACATTAATGCCCCTGGGAAAAGTGGTGGAGGTCGCAGTAGCTTAACAAGATGGTTTTAATGCCACTGGGGAAAGTGGTGGAGGTTGCAGTAGCTTAACAAGACTGTTCTAATGCCCCTTTGAAGAGACGTAGAGGTTGCAGTAGTTTAACAAGACGGTTTTAATGCCCTTTGGAAGAGACATGGAGGTTGCAGTAGCTTTACAAGACGGTTGTAATGCCCCTTGGAAGAGACGTGGAAGTTGCAGTAGCTTAACAAGTTGACTATAATGGCCCTTGGAAGAATGGTGGAGGTCGCAGTAGCTTAAAAAGACGGTTTTAATGCTCTTTGGAAGAATGGTGGAGGTCGCAGTGGAATAAAAAGACAATATCAATGCGCCTTGGAAAAGACGTGGAGGTTGCAGTAACTTAACAAGACGGTTTAATGCCCCTTGTAAGAATAGTGGAGGTTGCAGTAGCTTAACAAGATGGTTTTAATGCCCCTTGGAAGAGACGCGGGGGTCGCAGTAGGTTAACAAGACGGTTTTAATGCCCCTTGGAAGAGACGTGGAGGTTGCAGTAGCTTAACAAGACGGATTTAATGCCCCTTGGGAGAGACTTTGAGGTTGCAGTAGATTAACAAGACGGTTTTAATGCCCCTTGGAAGAGACGTGGAGGTTGCAGTAGCTTAACAAGACAGTTTTAATTGCCCCTTGGAAGAATGGGGGAGGTCGCAGTAGCTTAACAAGACGGTTTTAATGGCCCTGGGGAAAGTGGTGGAGGGCGCAGTAGCTTAACAAGACAGTTGTAATGCCCCTTGGAAGAATGGTGGAGGTCGCAATGGAATAAAAAGACAATAACAATGGCCCTTGGAAGAGACATGGAGGTTGCAGTAGCTTAACAAGACGGTTTTAATGCCCCTTGGAAGAGACGTGGAGGTTGCAGTAGCTTAACAAGATGATTATAATGCCCCTGGAAGAATGGTGGAGGTCGCAGTAGCTTAACAAGACGGTTTTAATGCCCCTGGGGAAAGTAGTGGAGGGCGCAGTAGCTTAACAAGACGGTTTTAATGCCCCTTGGAAGAATGGTGGAGGTCACAGTGGAATAAAAAGACAATATCAATGCGCTTTGGAAGAGACGTGGAGGTTGCAGTAGCTTAACAAGACGGTTTTAATGCCCCTTGGAAGAAACGTGGAGGTTGCAGTAGCTTAACATTACGGTTTTAATGCCCCTTGGAAGAATGATGGATGTCGCAGTAACTTACTAAGACAGTTTTAATGCCCCTGGGGAAAGTGGTGGAGGTCGCAGTAGCTTAAAAAGACGGTTTTAATGCCCATTGGAAGAGACGTGGAGGTCGCAGTAGCTTAACAAGATGGTTCTAATGCCCCTTGGAAGAGACGTGGAAGTCGCAGTGTAATAAAAAGACAAAATTAATGCCCCTGGGAAGAGTGGTGAAGGTCGCAGTAGCTTAACAAGATGGTTTTAATGCCCCTTGGAAGAATGGTGGAGGTCGCAGTAGCTTAAAAAGATGGTTTTAATGCTCCTGGGGAAAGTGGTGGAGGTTGCAGTAGCTTAATAAGACGGTATTAATGCCCCTTGGAAGAGACGTGGAAGTTGCAGGAGCTTAACAAGACGGTTTTAATGCCCCTTTGAAGAGACGTAGAGGTCCCAGTGGAATAAAAAGACAGTTTTAATGCCGCTTGGAAGAGACGTGGAGGTTGCAGTAGCTTAACAAGACGGTTTTCATGCCTCTTGGAAGAATGGTGGAGGTCGCAGTAGCCTAACAAGACAGTTTTAAGGCCCCTTGGAAGAGATGTGGAGGTTGCAGTAGCTTAACAAGACAGTTTTAATGCCCCTGGGGAAAGTGGTGGAGGTCGCAGTAGCTTTACAAGACGGTTGTAATGACCCTTGGAAGAGACGTGGAGCGTGCAGTAGCTTAACAAGATAATTATAATGACCCTTGGAAGAATGGTGGAGGTCGCAGTAGCTTAACAAGACAGTTTTAATGCTCCTGGGGAAATTGGTGGAGGGCGCAGTAGCTTAAAAAGACGGTTTTAATGCTCCTTGGAAGAATGGTGGAGGTCGCAGTGGAATAAAAGACAATATCAATGCGCCTTGGAAGAGACGTGGAGGTTGCAGCAGCTTAAGAAGACGGTTTTAATGCCCCTTGGAAGAGACGTGGAGGTTGCAGTAGCTTAACATTACGGTTTTAATGCCCCTTGTAAGAATAGTGGAGGTTGCAGTAGCTTAAGAAGATGGTTTTAATGCCCCTTGGGAGAGACTTTGAGGTTACAGTAGCTTAACAAGACGGTTTTAATGCCCCTTGGAAGAGACGTGGAGGTTGCAGTAGCTTAACAAGGCGGTTTTAATGCCCCTTGGAAGAAACGTGGAGGTTGCAGTAGCTTAACAAGACGGTTTTAATGCCCCTTGGAAGAATGGGGGAGGTTGCAGTAGCTTAACAAGACGGTTTTAATGCCCCTGGGGAAAGTGGTGGAGGGCGCAGTATCTTAACAAGACAGTTTTAATGCCCCTTGGAAGAATGGTGGAGGTCGCAGTGGAATAAAAAGACAATAACAATGCCCCTTGGAAGAGACATGGAGGTTGCAGTAGCTTAACAAGACGGTTTTAATGACCCTTGGAAGAGACGTGGTGCTTGCAGTAGCTTAACAAGATGATTATAATGCCCCTTGGAAGAGACGTGGAGGTTGCATTAGCTTAACAAGACGGATTTAATGCCCCTTGGAAGAATGATGGAGGTCGAAGTAACTTAACAAAACAGTTTTAATGCCCCTGGGGAAAGTGGTGGAGGTTGCAGTAGCTTAATAAGACGGTATTAATGCCCCTTGTAAGAGACGTGGAGGTTGCAGTAGCTTAACAAAATGGTTTTAATGCCCCTTGGAAGAGACGTAGAGGTCCCAGTGGAATAAAAAGACAGTTTTAATGCCCCTTGGAAGAGACGTGGAGGTTGCAGTAGTTTAACAACATGGTTTTAATGCCCCTAGGAAGAATGGCGGAGGTCGCAGTAGACTAACAAGACAGTTTTAATGCCCCTTGGAAGAGATGTGGAGGTTGCAGTAGGTTAACAAGACAGTTTTAATGACCCTGGGGAAAGTGGTGGATGTCACAGTAGCTTAACAAGACTATTTTAATGCCCTTTGGAAGAGATATGGAGGTTGCAGTAGCTTAACAAGATGGTTTTAATGCCCCTTGGAAGAGCCGTGGAGGTTGCAGTAGCTTAACAAGACGGTTTTAATGCCCCTTGGAAGAGACGTGGAGGTTGCAGTAGCTTAACAAGACGGTTTTAATGCCCCTTGGAAGAATGGGGGAGGTTGCAGTAGCTTAACAAGACGGTTTTAATGCCCCTGGGGAAAGTGGTGGAGGGCGCAGTATCTTAACAAGACAGTTTTAATGCCCCTTGGAAAAATGGTGGAGGTCGCAGTGGAATAAAAAGACAATAATAATGCGCCTTGGAAGAGACATGGAGGTTGCAGTAGCTTAACAAGACGGTTTTAATGCCCCTTGGAAGAGACGTGGAGGTTGCAGTAGCTTAACAAGATGATTATAATGCCCCTTGGAAGAATGGTGGAGGTCGGAGTAGCTTAACAAGACGGTTTTAATGCCCCTGGGTAAAGTGGTGGAGGGCGCAGTAGCTTAACATTACGGTTTTAATGCCCCTAGTAAGAATAGTGGAGGTCGCAGTAGCTTAACAAGACGGTTTTAATGCCCCTTGGAAGAATGGTGGAGGTCGCAGTGGAATAAAAAGACAATATTAATGCCCCTGGGAAAAGTGGTGGAGGTCGCAGTAGCTTAACAAGATGGTTTTAATGCCCCTTGGAAGAATGGTGGAGGTCGCAGTAGCTTAACAAGACGGTTTTAATGCCCCTTGGAAGAATGGTGGAGGTCACAGTGGAATAAAAAGACAATATCAATGCACCTTGGAAGAGACGTGGAGGTTGCAGTAGCTTAACAAGATGATTATAATGCCCCTTGGAAGAGACGTGGAGGTCGCAGTAGCTAAACAAGACGGTTTTAATGCCCCTTGGAAGAGACGTGGAGGTTGGAGTAGCATAACAAGACGGATTTAATGCCCCTTGGGAGAGACTTTGAGGTTACAGTAGCTTAACAAAACGGTTTTAATGCCCCTTGGAAGAGACGTGGAGGTTGCAGTAGCTTAACAAGACGGTTTTAATGCCCCTTGGAAGAGACGTGGAGGTTGCAGTAGCTGAACAAGAAGTTTTAATGCCCCTTGGAAGAATGGGGGAGGTTGCAGTAGCTTAACAAGACGGTTTTAATGCCCCTGGGGAAAGTGGTGGAGGGCGCAGTAGCTTAACATTACGGTTTTAATGCCCCTTGTAAGAATAGTGGAGGTCGCAGTAGCTTAACAATATGGTTTTAATGCCCCTTGGAAGAGATGTGGAGGTCGCAGTAGCTTAACAAGACGGTTTTAATGCCGCTTAGAAGAGACGTGGAGGTTGCAGTAGCTTAACAAGATGGTTTTAATGTCCCTTGGAAGAGACGTGGAAGTCGCAGTGGAATAAAAAGACAAAATTAATGCTCCTGGGAAAAGTGGTGGAGGTCGCGATAGATTAACAAGATGGTTTTAATGCCCCTTGGAAGAATGGTGGAGGTCGCAGCAAATTAACAAGATGGTTTTAATGTCCCTGGGAAAAGAGGTGGAGGTCGCAGTAGCTTAACAAGATGGTTTTAATGCCCCTTGGAAGAGACGTGGAGGTCGCAGCAGCTTAAAAAGACGGTTTTCATGCCCCTTGGAAGAATAGTCGAGGTCGCAGTAGCTTAACAAGACGGTTTTAATGCCCCTGGGGAAAGTGGTGGAGGTTGCAGTAGCTTAATAAGACGGTATTAATGCCCCTTGGAAGAGATGTGAAGGTTGCAGTAGCTTAACAAGATGGTTTTAATGCCCCTTGGAAGAAACGTAGAGGTCCCAGTGGAATAAAAAGACAGTTTTAATGTCCCTTGGAAGAGACATGGAGGTTGCAGTAGCTTAACAAGACGGTTTTAATGCCCCTTTGAAGAGATGTGGAGGTTGCAGTAGGTTAACAAGACAGTTTTAGTGCCCCTGGGGAAAGTGGTGGAGGTCGCAGTAGCTTAACAAGACGGTTTTAATGCCCTTTGGAAGAGACATGGAGGTTGCAGTAGCTTAACAAGACGGTTATAATGCCCCTTGGAAGAGACGTGGAGGTTGCAGTAGCTTAACAAGATGATTATAATGCCCCTTGGAAGAATGGTGGAGGTCGCAGTAGCTTAACAAGATGGTTTTAATGCCCCTGGGGAAATTGGTGGAGGGTGCAGTAGCTTAACAAGACGGTTTTAATGGCCCTTGGAAGAATGGTGGAGGTCGCAGAGGAATAAAATGACAATATCAATGCGCCTTGGAAGAGACGTGGAGTTTGCAGTAGCTTAACAAGACGGATTTAATGCCCCTTGGGAGAGACTTTGAGGTTACAGTAGCTTAGCAAGACGGATTTAATGCCCCTTGGAAGAGACGTGAAGGTTGCAGTAGCTTAACAAGATGGTTTTAATGCCCCTTGGAAGAGACGTGGAGGTTGCAGTAGCTTAACAAGACGGTTTTAATGCCCCTTGGAAGAGACGTGGAGGTCGCAGCAGCATAACAAGACGTTTTTAATGCCCCTTGGAATAGACGTGGAGGTTGCAGTAGCTTAACAAGACAGTTTTAACGCCCCTTGAAAGAATGATGGAGGTCGAAGTAACTTAACAAGACAGTTTTAATGCCCCTGGGAAAATTGGTGGAGGTCGCAGTAGCTTAACAAGACGGTATTAATGCCCATTGGAAGAGACGTGGAGGTTGCAGTAGCTTAACAAGACGGTTCTAATTCCACTTGGAAGAGACGTGGAAGTCGCAGTGGAATAAAAATACAAAATTAAAGCCGCTGGGAAAAGTGGTGGAGGTCACAGTAGCTTAACAAGATGGTTTTAATGCCCCTTGGAAGAATGGTGGAGGTGGCAGTAGCTTAACAAGATGGTTTTAATGCCCCTGGGAAAAGAGGTGGAGGTCACAGTAGCTTAACAAGATGGATTTAATGCCCTTTGGAAGGGACGTGGAGGTCGCAGCAGCTTAACAAGACAGTTTTAATGCCCCTGGGGAAATTGGTGGAGGGCGCAGTAGCTTAAAAAGACAGTTTTAATGCTCCTTGGAAGAATGGTGGAGGTCGCAGTGGAATAAAAGACAATATCAATGCGCCTTGGAAGAGATGTGGAGGTTGCAGCAGCTTAACAAGACGGTTTTAATGCCCCTTGGAAGAGACGTGGAGGTTGCAGTAGCTTAACATTACGGTTTTAATGCACCTTGTAAGAATAGTGGAGGTCACAGTAGCTTAAGAAGATGGTTTTAATGCCCCTTGGGAGAGACTTTGAGGTTACAGTAGCTTAACAAGACGGTTTTAATGCCCCTTGGAAGAGACGTGGAGGTTGCAGTAGCTTAACAAGGCGGTTTTAATGCCCGTTGGAAGAGACGTGGAGGTTGCAGTAGCTTAACAAGACGGTTTTAATGCCACTTAGAAGAATGGGGGAGGTCGCAGTAGCTTAAAAAGACGGTTTTAATCCCCCTGGGGAAAGTGGTGGATGGCGCAGTATCTTAACAAGACAGTTTTAATGCCCCTTGGAAGAATGGTGGAGGTCGCAGTGGAATAAAAAGACAATAACAATGCCCCTTGGAAGAGATATGGAGGTTGCAGTAGCTTAACAATACGTTTTTAATGCCCCTTGGAAGAGACGTGGAGGTTGCAGTAGCTTAACAAGATGATTATATTGCCCCTTGGAAGAATGGTGGAGATCGCAGTAGCTTAACAAGACGGTTTTAATGCCCCTTGGAAGAATGGTGGAGGTCACAGTGGAATAAAAAGACAATATCAATGCGTCTTGGAAGAGACGTGGAGGTTGCAGTAGCTTAACAAGACGGTTTTAATGCCCCTTGGAAGAGACGTGGAGGTTGCAGTAGCTTAACAAGATGATTATAATGCCCCTTGGAAGAATGGTGGAGGTCGCAGTAGCTTAACAAGATGGTTTTAATGCCCCTGGGGAAATTGGTGGAGGGTGCAGTAGCTTAACAAGACGGTTTTAATGCCACTTGGAAGAATGGTGGAGGTCGCAGTGGAATAAAATGACAATATCAATGCGCCTTGGAAGAGACGTGGAGGTTGCAGTAGCTTAACATTACGGTTTTAATGCCCCTTGCTAGAATAGTGAAGGTTGCAGTAGCCTAACAAGATGGTTTAAATGCCCCTTGGAAGAGACATGGAGGTCGCAGTTGCTAAACAAGACGGTTTTAATGCCCCTTGGAAGAGACGTGGAGTTTGCAGTTGCTTAACAAGACGGATTTAATGCCCCTTGGGAGAGACTTTGAGGTTACAGTAGCTTAACAAGATGGATTTAATGCCCCTGGAAGAGACGTGGAGGTTGCAGTAGCTTAACAAAATGGTTTTAATGCCCCTTGGAAGAGACGTGGAGGTTGCAGTAGCTTAACAAGACGGTTCTAATGCCCCTTGGAAGAGACGTGGAAGTCGCAGTGGAATAAAAAGACAAAATTAATGCCCCTGGGAAAAGTGGTTGAGGTCGCAGTAGCTTAACAAGATGGTTTTAATGCCGCTTGGAAGAATGGTGGAGGTCGCAGTAGCTTAACAAGACGGTTTTAATGACACTGGGGAAAGTGGTGGAGGTTGCAGTAGCTTAACAAGACTGTTCTAATGCCCCTTTGAAGAGACGTAGAGGTTGCAGTAGTTTAACAAGACGGTTTTAATGCCCTTTGGAAGAGACATGGAGGTTGCAGTAGCTTTACAAGACGGTTGTAATGCCCCTTGGAAGAGACGTGGAAGTTGCAGTAACTTAACAAGTTAACTATAATGGCCCTTGGAAGTATGGTAGAGGTCGCAGTAGCTTAAAAAGACGGTTTTAATGCTCTTTGGAAGGATGGTGGAGGTCGCAGTGGAATAAAAAGACAATATCAATGCGCCTTGGAAGAGACGTGGAGGTTGCAGTAGCTTAACAAGACGGTTTAATGCCCCTTGGAAGAGACGTGGAGGTTGCAGTAGCTTAACATGACGGTTTTAATGCCCCTTGTAAGAATAGTGGAGGTTGCAGTAGCTTAACAAGATGGTTTTAATGCCCCTTGGAAGAGACGCGGAGGTCGCAGTAGCTTAACAAAACGGTTTTAATGCCCCTTGGAAGAGACGTGGAGGTTGCAGTAGCTTAACAAGACGGATTTAATGCCCCTTGGGAGAGACTTTGAGGTTACAGTAGCTTAACAAGACGGTTTTAATGCCCCTTGGAAGAGACGTGGAGGTTGCAGTAGCTTAACAAGACAGTTTTAATTGCCCCTTGGAAGAATGGGGGAGGTCGCAGTAGCTTAACAAGATGGTTTTTATGGCCCTGGGGAAAGTGGTGGAGGGCGCAGTAGCTTAACAAGACAGTTGTAATGCCCCTTGGAAGAATGGTGGAGGTCGCAATGGAATAAAAAGACAATAACAATGGCCCTTGGAAGAGACATGGAGGTTGCAGTAGCTTAACAAGACGGTTTTAATGCCCCTTGTAAGAGACGTGGAGATTGCAGTAGCTTAACAAGATGATTATAATGCCCCTTGGAAGAATGGTGGAGGTCGCAGTAGCTTAACAAGACGGTTTTAATGCCCCTGGGGAAAGTAGTGGAGGGCGCAGTAGCTTAAGAAGACGGTTTTAATGCTCCCTTGGAAGAATGGTGGAGGTCACAGTGGAATAAAAAGACAATATCAATGCGCCTTGGAAGAGACGTGGAGGTTGCAGTAGCTTAACAAGACGGTTTTAATGCCCCTTGGAAGAAAAGTGGAGGTTGCAGTAGCTTAACATTACGGTTTTAATGCCCCTTGTAAGAATAGTGGAGGTCGCAGTAGCTTAACAAGATGGTTTTAATGCCCCTTGGAAGAGACGTGGAGGTTGCAGTAGCTTAACAAGACAGTTTTAATGCCCCTTGGAAGAATGATGGAGGTCGCAGTAACTTAAAAAGACAGTTTTAATGCCCCTGGGGAAAATGGCGGAGGTCGCAGTAGCTTAAAAAGACGGTTTTAATGCTCATTGGAAGAGACGTGGAGGTCGCAGTAGCTTAACAAGACGGTTCTAATGCCCCTTGGAAGAGACGTGTAAGTCGCAGTGGAATAAAAAGACAAAATTAATGCCCCTGGGAAAAGTGGTGAAGGTCGCAGTAGCTTAACAAGATGGTTTTAATGCCCCTTGGAAGAATGGTGGAGGTCGCAGTAGCTTAAAAAGACGGTTTTAATGCTCCTGGGGAAAGTGGTGGAGGTTGCAGTAGCTTAATAAGACGGTATTAATGCCCCTTGGAAGAGACGTGGTAGTTGCAGTAGCTTAACAAGACGGTTTTAATGCCCCTTTGAAGAGACGTAGAGGTCCCAGTGGAATAAAAAGACAGTTTTAATGCCGCTTGGAAGAGACGTGGAGGTTGCAGTAGCTTAACAAGACGGTTTTCATGCTTCTTGGAAGAATGGTGGAGGTCGCAGTAGCCTAACAAGACAGTTTTAAGGCCCCTTGGAAGAGATGTGGAGGTTGCAGTAGCTTAACAAGACAGTTTTAATGCCCCTGGGGAAAGTGGTGGAGGTCGCAGTAGCTTTACAAGACGGTTGTAATGCCCCTTGGAAGAGACGTGGAGGGTGCAGTAGATTAACAAGATGATTATAATGACCCTTGGAAGAATGGTGGAGGTCGCAGTAGCTTAACAAGACAGTTTTAATGCCCCTGGGGAAATTGATGGAGGGCGCAGTAGCTTAAAAAGACGGTTTTAATGCTCCTTGGAAGAATGGTGGAGGTCGCAGTGGAATAAAAGACAATATCAATGCGCCTTGGAAGAGACGTGGAGGTTGCAGCAGCTTAACAAGACGGTTTTAATGCCCCTTGGAAGAGACGTGGAGGTTGCAGTAGCTTAACATTACGGTTTTAATGCACCTTGTAAGAATAGTGGAGGTTGCAGTAGCTTAAGAAGATGGTTTTAATGCCCCTTGGGAGAGACTTTGAGGTTACAGTAGCTTAACAAGACGGTTTTAATGCCCCTTGGAAGAGACGTGGAGGTTGCAGTAGCTTAACAAGGCGGTTTTAATGCCCGTTGGAAGAGACGTGGAGGTTGCAGTAGCTTAACAAGACGGTTTTAATGCCACTTAGAAGAATGGGGGAGGTCGCAGTAGCTTAAAAAGACGGTTTTAATGCCCCTGGGGAAAGTGGTGGAGGGCGCAGTAGCTTAACAAGACAGTTTTAATGCCCCTTGGAAGAATGGTGGAGGTCGCAGTGGAATAAAAAGACAATAACAATGCCCCTTGGAAGAGATATGGAGGTTGCAGTAGCTTAACAATACGTTTTTAATGCCCCTTGGAAGAGACGTGGAGGTTGCAGTAGCTTAACAAGATGATTATATTGCCCCTTGGAAGAATGGTGGAGATCGCAGTAGCTTAACAAGACGGTTTTAATGCCCCTTGGAAGAATGGTGGAGGTCACAGTGGAATAAAAAGACAATATCAATGCGCCTTGGAAGAGACGTGGAGGTTGCAGTAGCTTAACAAGACGGTTTTAATGCCCATTGGAAGAGACGTGGAGGTCGCAGTAGCTTAACAAGACTTTACTAAAGCCCCTTGGAAGAGATGTGGAAGTCGCAGTGGAATAAAAAGACAAAATTAATGCCCCTGGGAAAAGTGGTGGAGGTCGCAGAAGCTTAACAAGATGGTTTTAATGCCCCTTGGAAGAATGGTGGAGGTCGCAGTAGCTTAGCAAGACGGTTTTAATGCCCCTGGGAAAAGAGGTGGAGGTCGCAGTAGCTTAAGAAGACGGTTTTAATGCCCCTTGGAAGAGACTTGGAGGTCGCAGCATCTTAACAAGACGGTTTTAATGCCCCTTGGAAGAATGGTGGAGGTCGCAGTAGCTTAACAAGACTGTTTTAATGCCCCTGGGGAAAGTGGTGGAGGTTGCAGTAGCTTAATAAGACGGTATTAATGCCCCTTGGAAGAGACGTGGAGGTTGCAGTAGCTTAACAAAACGGTTTTAATGCCCCTTGGAAGAGATGTAGAGGTCCCAGTGGAATAAAAAGACAGTTTTAATGCCCCTTGGAAGAGACGTGGAGGTTGCAGTAGCTTAACAAGACAGTTTTAATGACCCCTTGGAAGAATAGTGGAGGTCGCAGTAGCTTAACAAGATGGTTTTAATGCCCCTTAGAAGAGACGTGGAGGTTGCAGTAGCTTAACAAGACAGATTTAATTCCCCTTGGAAGAGACGTGGAGGTTGCATTAGCTTAACAAGACGGATTTAATGTCCCTTGGAAGAGACTTGGAGGTTGCAGTAGCTTAACAAGACGGTTTTAATGGCCCTTGGAATAGACGTGGAGGTTGAAGTATCTTAACAAGACAGTTTTAATGCCCCTTGGAAGAATGATGGAGGTCACAGTAACTTAACAAGAAGGTTTTAATGCCCCTGGGGAAAGTGGTGGAGGTCGCAGTAGCTTAACAAGACGGTTTTTATGCCCCTTGGAAGAGACGAGGAGGTTGCAGTAGCTTAACAAGACGGTTCTAATGCCCCTTGGAAGAGACGTGGAAGTCGCAGTGGAATAAAAAGACAAAATTAATGCCCCTGGGAAAAGTGGTGGAGCTCGCAGTAGCTTAACAAGATGGTTTTAATGCCCCTTGGAAGAATGGTGGAGGTCGCAGTAGTTTAACAAGACGGTTTTAATGCCCCTTGGAAGAGACTTGGAGGTCGCAGCAGCTTAACAAGACGGTTTTAATGCCCCTTGGAAGAATGGTGGAGGACGCAGTAGCTTAACAAGACGGTTATAATGCCCCTGGGGAAAGTGGTGGAGGTCGCAGTAGCTTAACAAGATGGTTTTAATGTCCATTGGAAGAGACGTGGAGGTCGCAGTAGCTTAACAAGACGGTACTAAAGCCCCTTGGAAGAGATGTGGAAGTCGCAGTGGAATAAAAAGACAAAATTAATGCCCCTGGGAAAAGTGGTGGAGGTCGCAGTAGCTTAACAAGATGGTTTTAATGCCCCTTGGAAGAATGGTGGAGGTCGCAGTAGCTTAACAAGACGGTTTTAATGCCCCTTGGAAGAGACTTGGAGGTCGCAGCAGCTTAACAAGACGGTTTTAATGCCCCTTGGAAGAATGGTGGAGGACGCAGTAGCTTAACAAGACGGTTTTAATGCCCCTGAGGAAAGTGGTGGAGGTTGCAGTAGCTTAATTAGATGATATTAATGCCCCTTGGAAGAGACGTGGAGGTTGCAGTAGCTTTAGAAGACGGTTTTAATGCCCCTTGGAAGAGATGTAGAGGTCCCAGTGGAATAAAAAGACAGTTTTAATGCCCCTTGGAAGAGACGTGGAGGTTGCAGTAGCTTAACAAGACAGTTTTAATGACCCCTTGGAAGAATAGTGGAGGTCGCAGTAGCTTAAGAAGACGGTTTTAATGCCCCTTGGAAGAGACGTGGAGGTTTCAGTAGCTTAACAAGACAGTTTTAATTCCCCTTGGAAGAGACGTGGAGGTTGCATTAGCTTAACAAGACGGATTTAATGTCCCTTGGAAGAGACTTGGAGGTTGCAGTAGCTTAACAAGACGGTTTTAATGCCCCTTGGAATAGACGTGGAGGTTGAAGTATCTTAACAAGACAGTTTTAATGCCCCTTGGAAGAATGATGGAGGTCGCAGTAACTTAACAAGAAGGTTTTAATGCCCCTGGGGAAAGTGGTGGAGGTCGCAGTAGCTTAACAAGATGGTTTTAATGCCCCTTGGAAGAGACGAGGAGGTTGCAGTAGCTTAACAAGACGGTTCTAATGCCCCTTGGAAGAGACGTGGAAGTCGCAGTGGAATAAAAAGACAAAATTAATGCCCCTGGGAAAAGTGGTGGAGCTCGCAGTAGCTTAACAAGATGGTTTTAATGCCCCTTGGAAGAATGGTGGAGGTCGCAGTAGCTTAACAAGACTGTTCTAATGCCCCTTTGAAAACACGTAGAGGTTGCAGTAGGTTAACAAGACGGTTTTAATGCCCTTTGGAAGAGACATGGAGGTTGCAGTAACTTTACAAGACGGTTGTAATGCCCCTTGGAAGAGAAGTGGAGGTTGCAGTAGCTTAACAAGTTGATTATAATTACCCTTGGAAGAATGGTGGAGGTCGTATTAGCTTAACAAGACGGTTTTAATGCCCCTGGGGAAATTGGTGGAGGGCGCAGTAGCTTAAAAAGACGGTTTTAATGCTCTTTGGAAGAATGGTGGAGGTCGCAGTGGAATAAAAAGTCTATATCAATGCCTCTTGGAATAGACGTGGAGGTTGCAGTATCTTAACAAGACAGTTTTAATGCCCCTTGGAAGAATGATGGAGGTCGCAGTAACTTAACAAGAAGGTTTTAATGCCCCTGGGGAAAGTGGTGGAGGTCGCAGTAGCTTAACAAGACGGTTTTAATGCCCCTTGGAAGAGACGAGGAGGTTGCAGTAGCTTAACAAGATGGTTCTAAAGGCCCTTGGAAGAGACGTGGAAGTCGCAGTGGAATAAAAAGACAAAATTAATGCCCCTGGGAAAAGTGGTGGAGGTTGCAGTAGCTTAGCAAGACTGTTCTAATGCCCCTTTGAAGACACGTAGAGGTTGCAGTAGCTTAACAAGACGGTTTTAATGCCCTTTGGAAGAGACATGGAGGTTGCAGTAACTTTACAAGATGGTTGTAATGCCCCTTGGAAGAGAAGTGGAGGTTGCAGTAGCTTAACAAGTTGATTACAATTACCCTTGGAAGAATGGTGGAGGTCTCAGTAGCTTAACATGACGGTTTTAATGCCCCTGGGGAAATTGGTGGAGAGCGCAGTAGGTTAAAAAGACGGTTTTAATGCTCTTTGGAAGAATGGTGGAAGTCGCAGTGGAATAAAAAGACAATATCAATGCGCCTTGGAAGAGACGTGGAGGTTGCAGTAGCTTAACAAGACGGTTTAATGCCCCTTGGAAGAGACGGTGAGGTTGCAGTAGCTTAACATTACGGTTTTAATGCCCCTTGTAAGAATAGTGGAGGTTGCAGTAGCTTAACAAGATGGTTTTAATGCCCCTTGGAAGAGACGCGGAGGTCGCAGTAGCTTAACAAGACGGTTTTAATGCCCCTTGGAAGAGACGTGGAGGTTGCAGTAGCTTAACAAGACGGATTTAATGCCCCTTGGAAGAGACTTTGAGGTTACAGTAGCTTAACAAGATGGTTTTAATGCCTCTTGGAAGAGACGTGGAGGTTGCAGTAGCTTAACAAGACAGTTTTAATGCCCCTTGGAAGAATGGGGGAGGTCGCAGTAGCTTAACAAGATGGTTTTAATGCCCCTGGGGAAAGTGGTGAAGGGCCCAGTAGCTTAACAAGACAGTTTTAATGCCCCTTGGAAGAATGGTGGAGGTCGCAATGGAATAAAAAGACAATAACAATGCCCCTTGGAAGAGACATGGAGGTTGCAGTAGCTTAACAAGACGGTTTTAATGCCCCTTGGAAGAGACGTGGAGGTTGCAGTAGCTTAACAAGATGATTATAATGCCCCTTGGAAGAATGGTGGAGGTCGCAGTAGCTTAACAAGACGGTTTTAATGCCCCTGGGGAAAGTAGTGGAGGGCGCAGAAGCTTAACAAGATGGTTTTAATGCCCCTTGGAAGAATGGTGGAGGTCACAGTGGAATAAAAAGACAATATCAATGTGCCTTGGAAGAGACGTGGAGGTTGCAGTAGCTTAACAAGACGGTTTTAATGCCCCTTGGAAGAAACGTGGAGGTTGCAGTAGCTTAACATTACGGTTTTAATGCCACTTTTAAGAATAGTGGAGGTCGCAGTAGCTTAACAAGATGGTTTTAATGTCCCTTGGAAGAGACGTGGAGGTTGCAGTAGCTTAACAAGACAGTTTTAATGCCCCTTGGAAGAATGATGGAGGTCGCAGTAACTTAACAAGACAGTTTTAATGCCCCTGGGGAAAGTGGTGGAGGTCGCAGTAGCTTAACAAGACGGTTTTAATGCCCATTGGAAGAGACATGGAGGTCGCAGTAGCTTAACAAGACGGTTCTAATGCCCCTTGGAAGGGATGTGGAAGTCGCAGTGGAATAAAAAGACAAAATTAATGCCCCTGGGAAAAGTGGTGGAGGTCGCAGTAGCTTAACAAGACGTTTTTAATGCCCCTGGGGAAAGTGGTGGAGGTTGCAGTAGCTTAATAAGACGGTATTAATGCCTCTTGGAAGAGACGTGGAAGTTGCAGTAGCTTAACAAGACGGATTTAATGCCCCTTGGGAGAGACTTTGAGGTTACAGTAGCTTAACAAGACGGTTTTAATGCCCCTTGGAAGAGACGTGGAGGTTGCAGTAGCTTAACAAGACAGTTTTAATGCCCCTTGGAAGAATGGGGGAGGTCGCAGTAGCTTAACAAGACGGTTTTAATGCCCCTGGGGAAAGTGGTGAAGGGCGCAGTAGCTTAACAAGACAGTTTTAATGCCCCTTGGAAGAATGGTGGAGGTCGCAATGGAATAAAAAGACAATAACAATGCCCCTTGGAAGAGACATGGAGGTTGCAGTAGCTTAACAAGACGGTTTTAATGCCCCTTGGAAGAGACGTGGAGGTTGCAGTAGCTTAACAAGATGATTATAATGCCCCTTGGAAGAATGGTGGAGGTCGCAGTAGCTTAACAAGACGGTTTTAATGCCCCTGGGGAAAGTAGTGGAGGGCGCAGAAGCTTAACAAGACGGTTTTAATGCCCCTTGGAAGAATGGTGGAGGTCACAGTGGAATAAAAAGACAATATCAATGCGCCTTGGAAGAGACGTGGAGGTTGCAGTAGCTTAAGAAGACGGTTTTAATGCCCCTTGGAAGAAACGTGGAGGTTGCAGTAGCTTAACATTACGGTTTTAATGCACCTTGTAAGAATAGTGGAGGTCGCAGTAGCTTAACAAGATGGTTTTAATGCCCCTTGGAAGAGACGTGGAGGTTGCAGTAGCTTAACAAGACAGTTTTAATGCCCCTTGGAAGAATGATGGAGGTCGCAGTAACTTAACAAGACAGTTTTAATGCCCCTGGGGAAAGTGGTGGAGGTCGCAGTAGCTTAACAAGACGGTTTTAATGCCCATTGGAAGAGACATGGAGGTCGCAGTAGCTTAACAAGACGGTTCTAATGCCCCTTGGAAGGGACGTGGAAGTCACAGTGGAATTAAAAGACAAAATTAATGCCCCTGGGAAAAGTGGTGAAGGTCACAGTAGCTTAACAAGATGGTTTTAATGCCCCTTGGAAGAATGGTGGAGGTCGCAGTAGCTTAACAAGACGGTTTTAATGCGCCTGGGGAAAGTGGTGGAGGTTGCAGTAGCTTAATAAGACGGTATTAATGCCCCTTGGAAGAGATGTGGAAGTTGCAGTAGCTTAACAAGACGGTTTTAATGCCCCTTTGAAGAGACGTAGGGGTCCCAGTGGAATAAAAAGACAGTTTTAATGCCGCTTGGAAGAGACGTGGAGGTTGCAGTAGCTTAACAAGACGGTTTTCATGCCTCTTGGAAGAATGGTGGAGGTTGCAGTAGCTTAACAAGACAGTTTTAATGCCACTGGGGAAAGTGGTGGAGGTCGCAGTAGCTTAACAAGACGGTTTTAATGCCCTTTGGAAGAGACATGGAGGTTGCAGTAGCTTTACAAGACGGTTGTAATGCCACTTGGAAGAGACGTGGAGGGTGCAGTAGCTTAACAAGATGATTATAATGACCCTTGGAAGAATGGTGGAGGTCGCAGTAGCTTAACAAGACAGTTTTAATGCTCCTTGGAAGAATGGTGGAGGTCGCAGTGGAATAAAAAGACAATATCAATGCGCCTTGGAAGAGACGTGGAGGTTGCAGTAGCTTAACAAGACGGTTTTAATGCCCCTTGGAAGAATGGGGGAGGTCGCAGTAGCTTAAAAAGACGGTTTTAATGCCCCTGGGGAAAGTGGTGGAGGGCGCAGTAGCTTAACAAGACAGTTTTAATGCCCCTTGGAAGAATGGTGGAGGTCGCAGTGGAATAAAAAGACAATAACAATGCCCCTTGGAAGAGATATGGAGGTTGCAGTAGCTTAACAATACGTTTTTAATGCCCCTTGGAAAAGACGTTGAGGTTGCAGTAGCTTAACAAGACAGTTTTAATGCCCCTTGGAAGAATGATGGAGGTCGCAGAAACTTAACAAGACAGTTTTAATGCCCCTGGGGAAAGTGGTGGAGGTCGCAGTAGCTTAACAAGACGGTTTTAATGCCCATTGGAAGAGACGTGGAGGTCGCAGTAGCTTAACAAGACGGTACTAAAGCCCCTTGGAAGAGACGTGGAAGTCGCAGTGGAATAAAAAGACAAAATTAATGCCCCTGGGAAAAGTGGTGGAGGTCGCAGTAGCTTAACAAGATGGTTTTAATGCCCCTTGGAAGAATGGTGGAGGTCGCAGTAGCTTAACAAGACGGTTTTAATGCCCCTGGGGAAAGTGGTGGAGGTTGCAGTAGCTTAATAAGACGATATTAATGCCCCTTGGAAGAGACGTGGAGGTTGCAGTAGCTTTAGAAGACGGTTTTAATGCCCCTTGGAAGAGACGTAGAGGTCCCAGTGGAATAAAAAGACAGTTTTAATGCCCCTTGGAAGAGACGTGGAGGTTGCAGTAGCTTAACAAGGCAGTTTTAATGCCCCTTGGAAGAATAGTGGAGGTCGCAGTAGCTTAACAAGACGGTTTTAATGCCCCTTGGAAGAGACGTGGAGGTTGCAGTAGCTTAACAAGACAGTTTTAATTCCCCTTGGAAGAGACGTGGAGTTTGCATTAGCTTAACAAGACGGATTTAATGTCCCTTGGAAGAGACTTGGAGGTTGCAGTAGCTTAACAAGACGGTTTTAATGCCCCTTGGAATAGACGTGGAGGTTGCAGTATCATAACAAGACAGTTTTAATGCCCCTTGGAAGAATGATGGAGGTCGCAGTAACTTAACAAGAAGGTTTTAATGCCCCTGGGGAAAGTGGTGGAGGTCGCAGTAGCTTAACAAGACTGTTTTAATGCCCCTTGGAAGAGACGTGGAGGTTGCAGTAGCTTAACAAGACGGTTCTAATGCCCCTTGGAAGAGACGTGGAAGTCGCAGTGGAATAAAAAGACAAAATTATTGCCCCTGGGAAAAGTGGTGGAGGTCGCAGTAGCTTAACAAGATGGTTTTAATGCCCCTTGGAAGAATGGTGGAGGTCGCAGTAGCTTAACAAGACGGTTTTAATGCCCCTGGGGAAATTGGTGGAGGGCGCAGTAGCTTAAAAAGACGGTTTTAATGCTCCTTGGAAGAATGGTGGAGGCCGCAGTGGAATAAAAATACAATATCAATGCGCCTTGGAAGAGACGTGGAGGTTGCAGTAGCTTAACAAGACGGTTTAATGCCCCTTGGAAGAGACGTGGAGGTTGCAGTAGCTTAACATTACGGTTTTAATGCCCCTTGTAAGAATAGTGGAGGTTGCAGTAGCTTAACAAGATGGTTTTAATGCCCCTTGGAAGAGACCCGGAGGTCGCAGTAGCTTAAAAAGACGGTTTTAATGCCCCTTGTAAGAGATGTGGAGGTTGCAGTAGCTTAACAAGACGGTTTTAATGCCCCTTGGAAGAGACGTGGAGGTTGCATTAGCTTAACAAGACAGTTTTAATGCCCCAAGGAAGAATGGGGGAGGTCGCAGTAGCTTAACAAGACGGTTTTAATGCCCCTGGGGAAAGTGGTGGAGGTCGCAGTAGCTTAACAAGACAGTTTTAATGCCCCTTGTAAGAATGGTGGAGGTCGCAGTGGAATAAAAAGACAATAACAATGCCCCTTGGAAGAGACATGGAGGTTGCAGTAGCTTAACAAGACGGTTTTAATGCCTCTTGGAAGAGACGTGGAGGTTGCAGTAGCTTAACAAGATGATTATAATGCCCCTTGGAAGAATGGTGGAGGTCGCAGTAGCTTAACAAGACGGTTTTAATGCCCCTGGGGAAAGTAGTGAAGGGTGCAGTAGCTTAACAAGACGGTTTTAATGCCCCTTGGAAGAATGGTGGAGGTCACAGTGGAATAAAAAGACAATATCAATGCGCCTTGGAAGAGACGTGGAGGTTGCAGTAGCTTAACAAGACGGTTTTAAAGCCCCTTGGAAGAAACGTGGAGGTTGCAGTAGCTTAACATTATGGTTTTAATGCCCCTTGTAAGAATAGTGGAGGTCTCCGTAGCTTAACAAGATGGTTTTAATGCCCCTTGGAAGAGACGTGGAGGTTGCAGTAGCTTAACAAGACAGTATTAATGCCCCTTGGAAGAATGATGGAGGTCGCAGTAACTTAACAAGACAGTTTTAATGCCCCTGGGGAAATTGGTGGAGGGCGCAGTAGCTTAAAAAGACGGTTTTAATGCTCCTTGGAAGAATGGTGGAGGCCGCAGTGGAATAAAAATACAATATCAATGCGCCTTGGAAGAGACGTGGAGGTTGCAGTAGCTTAACAAGACGGTTTAATGCCCCTTGGAAGAGACGTGGAGGTTGCAGTAGCTTAACATTACGGTTTTAATGCCCCTTGTAAGAATAGTGGAGGTCTCCGTAGCTTAACAAGATGGTTTTAATGCCCCTTGGAAGAGACGTGGAGGTTGCAGTATCTTAACAAGACTGTTCTAATGCCCCTGGGGAAATTGGTGGAGGGCGCAGTAGCTTAAAAAGACGGTTTTAATGCTCCTTGGAAGAATGGTGGAGGCCGCAGTGGAATAAAAATACAATATCAATGCGCCTTGGAAGAGACGTGGAGGTTGCAGTAGCTTAACAAGACGGTTTAATGCCACTTGGAAGAGACGTGGAGGTTGCAGTAGCTTAACATTACGGTTTTAATGCCCCTTGTAAGAATAGTGGAGGTTGCAGTAGCTTAACAAGATGGTTTTAATGCCCCTTGGAAGAGACCCGGAGGTCGCAGTAGCTTAAAAAGACGGTTTTAATGCCTCTTGTAAGAGATGTGGAGGTTGCAGTAGCTTAACAAGACGGTTTTAATGCCCCTTGGAAGAGACGTGGAGGTTGCAGTAGCTTAACAAGACAGTTTTAATGCCCCAAGGAAGAATGGGGGAGGTCGCAGTAGCTTAACAAGACGGTTTTAATGCCCCTGGGGAAAGTGGTGGAGGTCGCAGTAGCTTAACAAGACAGTTTTAATGCCCCTTGTAAGAATGGTGGAGGTCGCAGTGGAATAAAAAGACAATAACAATGCCCCTTGGAAGAGACATGGAGGTTGCAGTAGCTTAACAAGACGGTTTTAATGCCCCTTGGAAGAGACGTGGAGGTTGCAGTAGCTTAACAAGATGATTATAATGCCCCTTGGAAGAATGGTGGAGGTCGCAGTAGCTTAACAAGACGGTTTTAATGCCCCTGGGGAAAGTAGTGAAGGGTGCAGTAGCTTAACAAGACGGTTTTAATGCCCCTTGGAAGAATGGTGGAGGTCACAGTGGAATAAAAGGACAATATCAATGCGCCTTGGAAGAGACGTGGAGGTTGCAGTAGCTTAACAAGACGGTTTTAAAGCCCCTTGGAAGAAACGTGGAGGTTGCAGTAGCTTAACATTACGGTTTTAATGCCTCTTGTAAGAATAGTGGAGGTCTCCGTAGCTTAACAAGATGGTTTTAATGCCCCTTGGAAGAGACGTGGAGGTTGCAGTAGCTTAACAAGACAGTTTTAATGCCCCTTGGAAGAATGATGGAGGTCGCAGTAACTTAACAAGACAGTTTTAATGCCCCTGGGGAAATTGGTGGAGGTCGCAGTAGCTTAACAAGACGGTTTTAATGCCCATTGGAAGAGACGTGGAGGTCGCAGTAGCTTAACAAGACGGTTCTCATGCCCCTTGGAAGAGACGTGGAAGTCGCAGTGGAATAAAAAGCAAAATTAATGCCCCTGGGAAAAGTGGTGAAGGTCGCAGTAGCTTAACAAGATGGTTTTAATGCCCCTTGGAAGAATGGTGGAGGTCGCAGTAGCTTAACAAGACGGTTTTAATGCCCCTGGGGAAAGTGGTGGAGGTTGCAGTAGCCTAATAAGACCATATTAATGCCTCTTGGAAGAGAAGTGGAAGTTGAAGTAGCTTAACAGGACGGTTTTAATGCCCCTTTGAAGAGACATAGAGGTCCCAGTGGAATAAAAAGACAGTTTTATTGCCCCTTGGAAGAGACGTGGAGGTTGCAATAGCTTAACATTACGGTTTTAATGCCCCTTGTAAGAATAGTGGAGGTTGCAGTAGCTTAACAAGATGGTTTTAATGCCCCTTGGAAGAGACGTGGAGGTCACAGTAGCTTAACAAGACGGTTTTAATGCCCCTTGGAAGAGACGTGGAGGTTGCAGTAGCTTAACAAGACGGATTTAATGCCCCTTGGGAGAGACTTTGAGGTTACAGTAGCTTAACAAGATGGTTTTAATGCCACTTGGAAGAGACGTGGAAGTTGCAGTAGCTTAACAAGGCGGTTTTAATGCCCCTTGGAAGAGACGTGGAGGTTGCAGTAGCTTAACAAGACGGTTTTAAGTCCCCTTGGAAGAATGGGGGAGATCGAAGTAGCTTAAAAAGTCAGTTTTAATGCCCCTGTTTAAAGTGGTGGAGGTCGCAGTAGCTTAACAAGACGGTTTTAATGCCCATTGGAAGAGACGTGGAGGTCGCAGTAGCTTAACAAGACGGTTCTCATGCCCCTTGGAAGAGACGTGGAAGTCGCAGTGGAATAAAAAGACAAAATTAATGCCCCTGGGAAAAGTGGTGAAGGTCGCAGTAGCTTAACAAGATGGTTTTCATGCCCCTTGGAAGAATGGTGGAGGTCGCAGTAGCTTAACAAGACGGTTTTAATGCCCCTGGGGAAAGTGGTGGAGGTTGCAGTAGCTTAATAAGACCATATTAATGCCCCTTGGAAGAGACGTGGAAGTTGCAGTAGCTTAACAAGACGGTTTTAATGCCCCTTTGAAGAGACACAGAGGTCACAGTGGAATAAAAAAACAGTTTTAATGCCCCTTGGAAGAGACGTGGAGGTTGAAGTAGCTTAACAAGACGGTTTTCATGCCTCTTGGAAGAATGGTGGAGGTGGCAGTAGCCTAACAAGACAGTTTTAAGGCCCCTTGGAAGAGATGTGGAGGTTGCAGTAGCTTAACAAGACAGTTTTAATGCCCCTTGTAAGAATAGTGGAGGTCGCAGTAGCTTAACAAGACGGTTTTAATGCCCTTTGGAAGAGACATGGAGGTTGCAGTAGCTTTACAAGACGGTTGTAATGCCCTTTGGAAGAGACGTGGAGTTTGCAGTAGCTTAACAAGATGATTATAATGACCCTTGGAAGAATGGTGGAGGTCGCAGTAGCTTAACAAGACGGTTTTAATGCCCCTGGGGAAATTGGTGGAGGGCGCAGTACCTTAAAAAGACGGTTTTAATGCTCCTTGGAAGAATGGTGGAGGTCACAGTGGAATAAAAAGACAATATCAATACGCCTTGGAAGAGACGTGGAGGTTGCAGTAGCTTAACAAGACGGTTTTAATGCCCCTTGGAAGAGACGTGGAGGTTGCAGTAGCTTAACATTACGGTTTTAATGCCCCTTGTAAGAATAGTGGAGGTTGCAGTAGCTTAACAAGATGGTTTTAATGCCCCTTGGAAGAGACGTGGAGGTCACAGTAGCTTAACAAGACGGTTTTAATGCCCCTTGGAAGAGACGTGGAGGTTGCAGTAGCTTAACAAGACGGATTTAATGCCCCTTGGGAGAGACTTTGAGGTTACAGTAGCTTAACAAGATGGTTTTAATGCCCCTTGGAAGAGACGTGGAGGTTGCAGTAGCTTAACAAGGCGGTTTTAATGCCCCTTGGAAGAGACGTGGAGGTTGCAGTAGCTTAACAAGACGGTTTTAAGTCCCCTTGGAAGAATGGGGGAGATCGAAGTAGCTTAAAAAGTCAGTTTTAATGCCCCTGGGGAAAGTGGTGGAGGGCGCAGTAGCTTAACAAGACAGTTTTAATGCCCCTTGGAAGAATGGTGGAGGTCGCAGTGGAATAAAAAGACAATAACAATGCCCCTTGGTAGAGACATGGAGGTGGCAGTAGCTTAACAAGACGGTTTTAATGCCCCTTGGAAGAGACGTGGAGGTTGCAGTAGCTTAACAAGATGATTATAATGCCCCTAGGAAGAATTTTGGAGGTCGCAATAGCTTAACAAGATGATTATAATGCCCCTTGGAAGAATGGTGGAGGTCGCAGAAGCTTAACAAGACGGTTTAAATGCCCTTTGGAAGAGACGTGGAGGTTGCAGTATCTTAACATTACGGTTTTAATGCCCCTTGTAAGAATAGTGGAGGTCGCAGTAGCTTAACAAGATGGTTTTAATGCCCCTTGGAAGAGACGTGGAGTTTGCAGTAGCTTAACAAGACCGTTTTAATGCCCCTTGGAAGAGACGTGGAGGTTGCAGTAGCTTAACACGACTGTTCTAATGCCTCTTGGAAGAGACGTGGAAGTCGCAGTGGAATAAAAAGACAAAATGAATGCCCCTGGGAATAGTGGTGGAGGTCGCATTAGCTTAACAAGATGGTTTTAATGCCGCTTGGAAGAATGGTGGAGGTCGCAATAGCTTAACAAGATGATTATAATGCCCCTTGGAAGAATGGTGGAGGTCGCAGTAGCTTAACAAACAGTTTTAATGCCCCTTGGAAGAATGATGGAGGTCGCAGTAGCTTAACAAGATGGTTTTAATGCCCCTTGGAAGAATGGTGGAGGTCGCAGTAGCTTAACAAGATGGTTTTAGTGCCCCTGGGAAAAGAGGTGGAGGTCGCAGAAGCTTAACAAGACGGTTTTAATGCCCCTTGGAAGAGACGTGGAGGTCGCAGCAGCTTAACAAGACGGTTTTAATGCCCCTTGGAATAATGGTGGAGGTCGCAGTAGCTTAACAAGACGGTTTTAATGCCCCTGGGGAAAGTGGTGGAGGTTGCAGTAGATTAATAAGACGGTATTAATGCCCCTTGTAAGAGACGTGGAGGTTGAAGTAGCTTAACAAGACGGTTTTAATGCCCCTTGGAAGAGACGAAGAGGTCCCAGTGGAATAAAAAGACAGTTTAATGCCCCTTGGAAGAGACGTGGAGGTTGCAGTAGCTTAACAAGACAGTTTTAATGCCCCTTGGAAGAGATGTGGAGGTTGCAGTAGCTTAACAAGACAGTTTTAATGCCCCTGGGGAAAGTGGTGGAGGTCGCAGTAGCTTAACAAGACGGTTTTAGTGCACTTTGGAAGAGACATGGAGGTTGCAGTAGCTTTACAAGACGGTTGTAATGCCCTTTGGAAGAGATGTGGAGTTTGCAGTAGCTTAACAAGATGATTATAATGCCCCTTGAAAGAATGGTGGAGGTCGCAGTAGCTTAACAAGACGGTTTTAATGCCCCTGGGGAAATTGGTGGAGGGTGCAGTAGCTTAAAAAGACGGTTTTAATGCTCCTTGGAAGAATGGTGGAGGCCGCAGTGGAATAAAAATACAATATCAATGCGCCTTGGAAGAGACGTGGAGGTTGCAGTAGCTTAACAAGATAGTTTTAATGCCCCTTGGAAGGTGACATGGAGGTTGCAGTAGCTTAACACTACGGTTTTAATGCCCCTTGCAAGAATAGTGGAGGTCGCAGTAGCTTAACAAGATGGTTTTAATGCCCCTTGGAAGAGACGTGGAGGTCGCAGTAGCTTAACAAGACGGTTTTAATGCCCCTTAGAAGAGACATGGAGGTTGCAGTAGCTTAACAAGACAGATTTAATGCCCCTTGGGAGAGACTTTGAGGTTAAAGTAGCTTAACAAGACGGTTTTAATGCCCCTTGGAAGAGACGTGGAGGTTGCAGTAGCTTAACAAGACGGTTTTAATGCCCCTTGGAAGAGACGTGGAGGTTACAGTAGCTTAACAAGACGGTTTTAATGCCCCTTGGAAAAATGGGGGAGGTCGCAGTAGCTTATCAAGACGGTTTTAATGCCCCTGGGGAAAGTGGTGGAGGTCGCAGTAGCTGAACAAGACAGTTTTAATGCCCCTTGGAAGAATGGTGGAGGTCGCAGTGGAATAAAAAGACAATAACAATGCCCCTTGGAAGAGACATGGAGGTTGCAGTAGCTTAACAAGATGGTATTAATGCCCCTTGGAGGAGACCTGGAGGTTGCAGTAGCTTAACAAGATGATTATAATGCCCATTGGAAGAATGGTGGAGGTCGCAGTAGCTTAACAAGACGGTTTTAATGCCCCTGGGGAAAGTGGTGGAGGGCGCAGTAGCTTAACAAGACGGTTTTAATGCCCCTTGGAAGAATGGTGGAGGTCGCAGTGGAATAAAAAGACAATATCAATGCGCCTTGGAAGAGACATGGAGGTTGCAGTAGCTTAACAAGACGGTTTTAATGCCCCTTGGAAGAGACGTGGAGGTTGCAGTAGCTTAGCATTACGGTTTTAATGCCCCTTGAAAGGATAGTGGAGGTCGCAGTAGCTTAACAAGATGGTTTTAATGCCCCTTGGAAGAGACGTGGAAGTCGCAGTACCTTAACAAGACGTTTTTAATGCCCCTTAGAAGAGACGTGGAGGTTGCAGTAGCTTAACAAGACGGATTTAATGCCCCTTGGGAGAGACTTTGAGGTTACAGTAGCTTAACAAGACGGTTTTAATGCCCCTTCGAAGAGACGTGGAGGTTGCAGTAGCTTAACAAGACAGTTTTAATGCCCCTGAGGAAAGTGGTGGAGGTTGAAGTAGCTTAACAAGATGGTTTTAATGCCCTTTGGAAGAGACATGGAGGTTGCAGTAGCTTAACAAGACAGTTTTAATGCCCCTGGGGAAAGTGGTGGAGGTTGCAGTAGCTTAGTAAGACGGTTTTAATTCCCGTTGGAATAGACGTGGAGGTTGCAGTAGCTTTACAAGACGGTTTTAATGCCCCTTGGAAGAGACATTGAGGTTGCATTAGCTTAACAAGATGATTATAATGACCCTTGGAAGAATTGTGGAGGTCGCAGTAGCTTAACAAGACGGTTTTAATGCCCCTGGGGAAACTGGTGGATTGCGCAGTAGCTTAACAAGATGGTTTTAATGCCCCTTACAAGAGACGTGGAGGTCGCAGTAGCGTAACAAGACGGTTTTAATGCCCCTTGGAAGAGACGTGGAGGTTGCAGTAGCTTAACAAGATGGATTTAATGCCCCTTGGGAGAGACTTTGAGGTGGCAGTAGCTTAACAAGACGGTTTTAATGCCCCTTAGAAGAGACGTGGAGATTGCAGTAGCTTAACAAGACGGTTTTAATGCCCCTTGGAAGAGACATGGAGGTAGCAGTAGCTTAAGAAGACGGTTTTAATGCCCCTTGGAAGAATAATGGAGGTCGCAGTAGCTTAACAAGATGGTTTTAATGCACCTGGGGAAAGTGGTGGAGGGCGCAGAAGCTTAACAAGATGGTTTTAATGCCCCTGGGAAGAATGGTGGAGATCGCAGTGGAATAAAAAGACAATATGAATGCCCCTTGGAAGAAACGTGGAGGTTGCAATAGCTTAACAAAACGGTTTTAATGCCCCTTGGAAGAGACGTGGAGGTTGCAGTAGCTTAACAAGACGGTTTTAATGCCCCTTGGAAGAGACGTGGAGGTTGCAGTAGCTTAACAAGATGGATTTAATGCCCCTTGGGAGAGACTTTGAGGTGGCAGTAGCTTAGCAAGACTTTTTTAATGCCCCTTAGAAGAGACGTGGAGATTGCAGTAGCTTAACAAGACAGTTTTGATGCCCCTTGGAAGAGACCTGGAGGTAGCAGTAGCTTAAGAAGACGGTTTTAATGCCCCTTGGAAGAATAATGGAGTTCGCAGTAGCTTAACAAGATGGTTTTAATGCACCTGGGGAAAGTGGTGGAGGGCGCAGAAGCTTAACAAGATGGTTTTAATGCCCCTGGGAAGAATTCTGGAGGTCGCAGTGGAATAAAAAGACAATATGAATGCCCCTTGGAAGAGACGTGGAGGTTGCAGTTGTTAGAACCTTGCTGTTAGGTTTTTTTTCCTTTGCTGGTCACATGACCTTGTTGGCCTATTTAATCCTGCTCCGCCCTTCTGGCTTTGCTGGACTTCATTGTATATCTACTTTCTAGCTAGCCTGTGCTCTGTATCTAACTCTGTTAGTTTGCTTGGTCTACGGACCTCTAGGTTCTATCTATTTTGTTTGTTCGTCTGTCTGCTGCTATTTCTGTTAGGAGGTGTCCCATATTCCTCCCAGTCCTTAGTACTTGTAGGGATTCCCTCCCCAAATCTATAGGTCTCGGTACAGACTAGATTAGGACTTTAGCAGGTCTGATCGCAGGATCAGGTTCCCTGTTACATCGTAGGGATTCAGCTGAGTCTTATAGTAGGGACAGATCTCCTCTCTTTCCTTAGCTTTGGTAGCAGAACATAACAGTAAGTCCAGCCTGTAAATTCTCTAAGGAAAGATTTTTTTTTGTTCCATCATGGTGTCGGTTCAGGATTTGGCTAAACACCTGCAGGGACTCTCTCTGGAAGTGGCCGAGCTCCGTCAGCACGTGAGTAACTGTCCTGGAGCATATTTCTTGGAGCCTAAGGTATGTTTGCCGGATTTATTTTTTGGTGAACATCGAGAATTTTTTTCATTTAAAAATGCTTGCTTATTGTATTTTCGTTTGAGACCCAAGTCCTCTGGGGATGAATCCCAGCGCGTAGGGTTCATAATGTCACTTTTGCGCAAAGAGCCTCAGGAGTGGGCCTTTTCTTTGCAACCTAGTGATACATGCTTCAGATCAGTGGATAGTTTTTTTTCTGCTTTAGGACTATTATATGATGATCCTGACCGTGTGGCATCAGCTGAGACTGAGTTGAGACGTTTAAAACAAGGATCAGGTAATATGGAAAAATATTGTACACATTTTCGTCGTTGGTCCACTCAAACAGGGTGGAACGATTCTGCTCTGAAAAGTCTATTTCTTGCTGGGCTCAGTGAAAAGGTTAAAGACCTGCTAATTGCTTATCCTACACCTGAGGATTTGCAACAGGCTATGCAATTAGCTATACGGGTGGACAGAAGACTGCGTGCTAGGGTTAATGAGAGCAAATCCTCTGCTATGTCAGTTTCTGGTTATGATAATGTGTGTACTAACAGTGGTGAACCGATGGAGATTGGATCGGTGGCACCTTGCTCTCAAGAAAAACACCGTCGTTTTTCAGAAGGCTTGTGTTTCTATTGTGGAAAATCTGGTCATTTGATTAAAGGCTGTGAGCTTCGTATGAAGAAAGAAAAAAAAATGGTCAGTCACGCCCGTATTGCCTGTTTAAATTCCAAGGGTATATTTTTAGCTGCTTCCACGATTGCTCAGGAAAAATTAATGGAATTTCGGGTGTTTGTTGATTGCGGGTCTACACTGAATGTTATTGATGGGGGATTCGTGGAAAAACTCAATTTAAAACCTGAACCTTTATCATCCCCCATTGCTGTGGTTTCTGTGGATGGCTCCCCTTTGAAGAATATTACTCTCAAGGTCAGTGAATTTCCTCTCACTATTAATGGTGTTCACCATGAGAAATTGGATTTGGTAGTGTTGAATAACTTGCCTTCTCCAGTAATATTGGGTTTGCCCTGGTTAAAATTTCACAATCCTGTACTGGATTGGTCTACCAGTGAAATTAAATCCTGGAGCCATAAATGTTATGACAAGTGTTGTAACGGGCGTATTGCAGCTTTGGATAGGGGAGAATTGCCTGTTCCTATTCAGGATTTTTGGAGAGTTTTTTCTGAGAAAGAATCGCAGGTTTTGCCTCCCCATAGAGACTATGATTGTTCTATTGAATTTGTCCCTGGAGCGACTCTTCCTAAAAGTCGTTTATTTAACCTTACTATTCCTGAGAGGAAGGCTTTGGAGGAATACATACAGACAAGTTTGGCCGCCGGTCACATTAGGCCCTCTAAGTCTCCTGTGGCGGTTGGATTTTTTTTTGTAAAAAAAAAGGACGGCGGTTTACGTCCTTGTCTGGATTTTCGTGAGATTAACAAAATTACGGTACGCAATCCTTACCCACTGCCATTGATTCCTGATCTGTTTAACCAGTTATTGGGGGCCAAGTGGTTCTCTAAAATTGACCTTAAGGGGGCATACAATCTGTTGCGCATGAAGGAGGGTGATGAATGGAAGACTGCTTTTAACACTCCTGTGGGTCATTTTGAGAATCTGGTTATGCCTTTTGGTCTTACTAATGCTCCTGCATTTTTTCAGAATCTGATTAATGACATCCTTAGACCTTTGATCGGTAAAAATGTGGTTGTGTATTTGGATGACATTTTGATTTATTCGCCAGATCTGGAGTCTCATTGGCGGAGCGTGCGTGAGGTATTACAGTTATTAATGGACAATTCGCTTTTTGCTAAGCTGGAGAAATGTGAGTTCGCTGTACAGAGAATTAGTTTTTTGGGCTACATTATCTCCAGCAAAGGTTTTGAGATGGATCCGGTTAAGGTTCAGGCTGTGCAGGAATGGCCTAGGCCTATTGGTTTGAAATCAATACAGAGGTTTTTGGGTTTCGCCAATTACTATAGAAAATTCATAAAAATTTTTTCTAGTATTGTCAAACCTCTGACTGATCTCACCAGGAAAGGTGCTGATGCGGTTCAGTGGTCTTCTGAGGCCATTGAAGCTTTTGGGTATCTCAAGGAGAGGTTCACCTCTGCTCCCATCCTTATGCAGCCTGATGTTACTAGGCCGTTTTTGGTTGAGGTTGATGCTTCCTCTGTGGGGGTTGGCGCAGTATTGTCTCAGGATAACGGGGATGGATTACATCCCTGTGCATTTTTTTCAAAAAAATTTTCGGAGACTGAATTGAATTACGATATTGGTAATCGGGAATTATTGGCTATTAAACTCGCATTTGAACACTGGCGCCACTTCTTGGAAGGTGCGGAATTTCCCGTTCAGGTTCTTACGGATCATAAAAATCTGATATATCTTGACGCTGCCAAGCGCCTGAATGCCCGTCAGGCTAGGTGGGCACTGTTTTTCTCGCGGTTTAATTTCTCCGTTACTTACATCCCTGGTACTAAGAATGTTAAGGCGGATGCCTTGTCTCGCAGTTTTTCTCCCATAGTCGGTGCTGAGAAAGAGGAAAACATTTTACAAGAAGGTGTTGTGATAGCTGCTTTAGACTCCGTTTTGGAAGATGAGATTCTTAAAGCTCAGGAGAATGCCCCATCTAACACTCCTCATGGGAGGTTGTTTGTGCCTGGGACCTTTAGGAGAGATTTGTTTGTTGAGTGTCACGAATCTCGGTTGGCAGGTCATCCCGGAATCTCTGAGACCAAGAGACTGGTGGGTCGCAGTTTTTGGTGGCCTGGATGGCAGAAGGAAGTCATTAAGTGGGTGCGCCAATGTACTATATGTGCTAGATCTAAGTCCTCACATACTCCTGCTGCGGGGTTGCTTTGTCCTTTGGAGGTCCCCAGTGCTCCTTGGACACATTTGGCTATGGACTTTATAACTGACCTTCCCCCCTCTGAGGGTTTTACTGTCATCTGGGTGGTCGTGGACCGTTTTAGCAAGATGTGTCACTTGGTTCCCTTCGTCAAACTGCCCTGCGCTAAAACTCTCGCTAAGGCCTTTGTCAAGGAAATTGTCAGACTTCATGGCGTTCCTACTGACATTGTTTCTGATAGGGGTCCTCAGTTCGTGGCTCGTTTTTGGCGTGCCTTTTGTGACAGGTTGGGAATTCATTTGTCGTTTTCGTCCGGATATCATCCTGAATCTAATGGCCAGACAGAAAGGAAAAACCAGGATGTTGAGCAGTTCTTGCGTTGTTTTGTGGCAGACAATCAAGAGGGGTGGTCTGAGTTTCTGCCACTTGCCGAATTTGCTCTGAACAATCATACATCTTCTTCTGCTGGTTGTTCGCCTTTTTTTTGTTGTTCTGGGAGACATCCGTCGTTTGGGTCGTTCTCCAAGTTGGGATCTGCCGTGCCTGAGGAGGAGAATTTTTCCGGTGATTTGGAAAGAGTTTGGACGGATGTGCGTGGTAATCTTCAGGAGGCCAACAGAAAATCTAAAGACTACTTTGATAGGAAACGACAGGAGGTTTTGTTCGCTGTTGGTGACATGGTTTGGTTGTCCTCTAGGAATCTGCGGTTGAGGATTCCTTCTAAGAAATTGGGTCCCAAGTTTGTAGGGCCCTTTAAGGTGCTTCAGGTTGTCAACCAATCTGCTGTTAGGTTGGAGGTTCCTACCTCCTGGAGAATTAATCCGGTCTTTCATGTCTCTCTGTTAAAAAAAGCTGTTGTGTCGGATGGTGACGCCTCTGCCTCTGTTCCTCCGGTGGTGGAGGACGGGGAATATGAAATTTCTCGCATCCTTGACTCTAGACGGTATAGAGGTAGTTTGCAGTATCTTGTGGCCTGGAAAGGTTTCGGACCCGAGGATAACTCTTGGGTGAGGTCAGATGATGTTTCCGCGTCCAGACTTATCAGAGCGTTTCACAGGAGATTTCCTGATAAGCCTGGTCCTAGGGGATCCGGAGGATCCTCTTACAAGGGGGGGTACTGTTAGAACCTTGCTGTTAGGTTTTTTTTCCTTTGCTGGTCACATGACCTTGTTGGCCTATTTAATCCTGCTCCGCCCTTCTGGCTTTGCTGGACTTCATTGTATATCTACTTTCTAGCTAGCCTGTGCTCTGTATCTAACTCTGTTAGTTTGCTTGGTCTACGGACCTCTAGGTTCTATCTATTTTGTTTGTTCGTCTGTCTGCTGCTATTTCTGTTAGGAGGTGTCCCATATTCCTCCCAGTCCTTAGTACTTGTAGGGATTCCCTCCCCAAATCTATAGGTCTCGGTACAGACTAGATTAGGACTTTAGCAGGTCTGATCGCAGGATCAGGTTCCCTGTTACATCGTAGGGATTCAGCTGAGTCTTATAGTAGGGACAGATCTCCTCTCTTTCCTTAGCTTTGGTAGCAGAACATAACAGCAGTAGCTTAACAAGACGGTTTTAATGCCCCTTGGAAGAGACGTGGAGGTTGCAGTAGCTTAACAAGACGGTTTTAATGCCCCTTGGAAGAATGATGGAGGTTGCAGTAACTTAAAAAGACGGTTTTCATGCCCCTGGGGAAGGTGGTGGAGGTCGCAGTAGCTTAACAAGACGGTTTTAATGCCCCTTGGAAGAGACGTGGAGTTTGCCATAGCTTAACAAGACGGTTTTAAAGCCCCTTGGAAGAATGACGGAGGTTGCAGTAACTTAACAAGACGGTTTTAATGCCCCTGGGAAAAGTGGTGGAGGTCGCAGTAGCTTAACAAGATGGTTTTAATGCCCCTTGGAAGAGTGGTGGAGGTCGCAGTAGCTTAAAAAGACGGATATTAATGCCTCTGGAAAAAGTGGTGGAGGTCGCAGTAGCTTAACAAGACAGTTTTAATGCCACTTTGAAGAGAAGTGGAGGTCGCAGCAGCTTAACAAGATGGTTTTAATGCCCCTTGGCAGAATGGTTTTGGTCGCAGTAGCTTAACAAGATGGTTTTAATGCCCATGGGGATAGTGGTGGAGGTCGCAGTAGCTTAATGAGACGGTGTTAATGCCCCTTGGAAGAGACGTGGAGGTTGCAGTAGCTTAACAAGATGGTTTAATGCCCCTTGGAAGAGACGTGGAGGTTGCAGTAGCTTAAAAGGATGGTTTTAATGCCCCTTGGAAGAGACGTGGAGGTCGCAGTGAAATAAAAAAACAATATCAATGCCCCTGGGAAAAGTGGTGGAGGTCGTAGTAGCTTAACAAGACGGTTTTAATGCCCCTGGGGAAAGTGGTGGAGGGCGTAGTAGCTTAACAAGATGGTTTTAATGCCCCTGGGGAAAGTGGTGGAGGGCGCAGTAGCTTAACAAGATGGTTTTAATGCCCCTTGGAAGAATGGTGGAGGTCGCAGTGGAATAAAAAGACAATATCAATGCGCCTTGGAAGAGACATGGAGGTTGCAGTAGCTTAACAAGATGGTTTTAATGCCCCTTGGAAGAGACGTGGAGGTTGCAGTAGCTTAGCATTACGGTTTTAATGCCCCTTGTAAGAATAGTGGAGGTCGCAGTAGCTTAACAAGATGGTTTTAATGCCCCTTGGAAGAGACGTGGAGGTCGCAGTAGCTTAACAAGACGTTTTTAATGCCCCTTAGAAGAGACGTAGAGGTTGCAGTAGCTTAACAAGACGGATTTAATGCCCCTTGGGAGAGACTTTGAGGTTACAGTAGCTTAACAAGACGGTTTTAATGCCCCTTCGAAGAGACGTGGAGGTTGCAGTAGCTTAACAAGACAGTTTTAATGCCCCTGAGGAAAGTGGTGGAGGTTGAAGTAGCTTAACAAGATGGTTTTAATGCCCTTTGGAAGAGACATGGAGGTTGCAGTAGCTTAACAAGACAGTTTTAATGCCCCTGGGGAAAGTGTTGGAGGTTGCAGTAGCTTAGTAAGACGGTTTTAATTCCCGTTGGAATAGACGTGGAGGTTGCAGTAGCTTTACAAGACGGTTTTAATGCCCCTTGGAAGAGACATTGAGGTTGAATTAGCTTAACAAGATGATTATAATGACCCTTGGAAGAATTGTGGAGGTCGCAGTAGCTTAACAAGACGGTTTTAATGCCCCTGGGGAAACTGGTGGATTGCGCAGTAGCCTAACAAGATGGTTTTAATGCCCCTTACAAGAGACGTGGAGGTCGCAGTAGCGTAACAAGACGGTTTTAATGCCCCTTGGAAGAGACGTGGAGGTTGCAGTAGCTTAACAAGATGGATTTAATGCCCCTTGTGAGAGACTTTGAGGTGGCAGTAGCTTAACAAGACGGTTTTAATGCCCCTTAGACGAGACGTGGAGATTGCAGTAGCTTAACAAGACGGTTTTAATGCCCCTTGGAAGAGACATGGAGGTAGCAGTAGCTTAAGAAGACGGTTTTAATGCCCCTTGGAAGAATAATGGAGGTCGCAGTAGCTTAACAAGATGGTTTTAATGCACCTGGGGAAAGTGGTGGAGGGCGCAGAAGCTTAACAAGATGGTTTTAATGCCCCTGGGAAGAATCGTGGAGGTCGCAGTGGAATAAAAAGACAATATGAATGCCCCTTGGAAGAAACGTGGAGGTTGCAGTAGCTTAACAAGACGGTTTTAATGCCCCTTGGAAGAGACGTGGATGTTGCAGTAGCTTAACAAGACGGTTTTAATGCCCCTTGGAAGAGACGTGGAGGTTGCAGTAGCTTAACAAGATGGATTTAATGCCCCTTGGGAGAGACTTTGAGGTGGCAGTAGCTTAACAAGACGGTTTTAATGCCCCTTAGAAGAGACGTGGAGATTGCAGTAGCTTAACAAGACAGTTTTAATGCCCCTTGGAAGAGACATGGAGGTAGCAGTAGCTTAAGAAGACGGTTTTAATGCCCCTTGGAAGAATAATGGAGTTCGCAGGAGCTTAACAAGATGGTTTTAATGCACCTGGGGAAAGTGGTGGAGGGCGCAGAAGCTTAACAAGATGGTTTTAATGCCCCTGGGAAGAATGGTGGAGGTCGCAGTGGAATAAAAAGACAATATGAATGCCCCTTGGAAGAGACGTGGAGGTTGCAGTAGCTTAACAAGACGGTTTTAATGCCCCTTGGAAGAATGATGGAGGTTGCAGTAGCTTAACAAGACGGTTTTAATGCCCCTTGGAAGAATGATGGAGGTTGCAGTAATTTAAAAAGACGGTTTTCATGCCCCTGGGGAAGGTGGTGGAGGTCGCAGTAGCTTAACAACACGGTTTTAATGCCCCTTGGAAGAGACGTGGAGTTTGCCATAGCTTAACAAGACGGTTTTAAAGCCCCTTGGAAGAATGACGGAGGTTGCAGTAACTTAACAAGACGGTTTTAATGCCCCTGGGAAAAGTGGTGGAGGTCGCAGTAGCTTAACAAGATGGTTTTAATGCCCCTTGGAAGAGTGGTGGAGGTCGCAGTAGCTTAAAAAGACGGATATTAAGGCCTCTGGAAAAAGTGGTGGAGGTCGCAGTAGCTTAACAAGACAGTTTTAATGCCACTTTGAAGAGACGTGGAGGTCGCAGCAGCTTAACAAGATGGTTTTAATGCCCCTTGGCAGAATGGTTTTGGTCGCAGTAGCTTAACAAGACGGTTTTAATGCCCATGGGGAAAGTGGTGGAGGTCGCAGTAGCTTAATGAGACGGTATTAATGCCCCTTGGAAGAGACGTGGAGGTTGCAGTAGCTTAACAAGATGGTTTAATGCCCCTTGGAAGAGACGTGGAGGTTGCAGTAGCTTAAAAGGATGGTTTTCATGCCCCTTGGAAGAGACGTGGAGGTCGCAGTGAAATAAAAAAACAATATCAATGCCCCTGGGAAAAGTGGTGGAGGTCGTAGTAGCTTAACAAGATGGTTTTAATGCCCCTGGGGAAAGTGGTGGAGGGCGCAGTAGCTTAACAAGATGGTTTTAATGCCCCTGGGGAAAGTGGTGGAGGGCGCAGTAGCTTAACAAGATGGTTTTAATGCCCCTTGGAAGAATGGTGGAAGTCGCAGTGGAATAAAAAGACAATATCAATGCCCCTTGGAAGAGACATGGAGGTTGCAGTAGCTTAACAAGACGGTTTTAATGCCCCTTGGAAGAATAGTGGAGGTCGCAGTAGCTTAACAAGACGATTTTAATGCCCCTTGGAATAGACGTGGAGGTTGCATTAGCTTAACAAGACAGTTTTAATGCCCCTTGGAAGAATGATGGAGGTCGAAGTAACTTAACAAGACAGTTTTAATGCCCCTGGGGAAAGTGGTGGAGGTCACAGTAGCTTAACAAGACGGTTTTAATGCCCCTTGGAAGAGACGTGGAGGTTGCAGTAGCTTAACAAGACGGTTCTAATGCCCCTTGGAAGAGACGTGGTAGTCGCAGTGGAATAAAAAGACAAAATTAATCCCCTAAGAAAAGTGGTGGAGGTCGCAGTAGCTTAACAAGATGGTTTTAATGCCCCCTAGAAGAATGGTGGAGGTCGCAGTAGCTTAACAAGACGGTTTTAATGCCCCTGGGAAAAGAGGTGGAGGTCGCAGTGGCTTAACAAGACGGTTTTAATGCCCCTTGGAAGAGACGTGGAGGTCGCAGTAGCTTATCAAGATGATTTTAATGCCCCTGGGGAAAGTGGTGGAGGTTGCAGTAGCTTAATAAGACGGTATTAATGCCCCTTGGAAGAGACGTAGAGGTCCCAGTGGAATAAAAAGACAGTTTTAATGCCCCTTGGAAGAGACGTGGAGGTTGCAGTAGCTTAATAAGACGGTTTTAATGCCCCTTGGAAGAATGGTGGAGGTCGCAGTAACCTAGCAAGGCAGTTTTAATGCCCCTTGGAAGAGATGTGGAGGTTGCAGTTGGTTAACAAGACAGTTTTAATGCCCCTTGGGAAAGTGGTGGAGGTCGCAGTAGCTTAACAAGACGGTTTTAATGCCCTTTGGAAGAGACATGGAGGTTGCAGTGGCTTAACAAGACTGTTATAATGCCCCTTGGAAGAGATGTGGAGGTTGCAGTAGCTTAACAAGATGATTATAATGCCCCTTGGAAGAATGGTGGAGGTCGCAGTGGAATAAAAAGACAATATCAATGCGCCTTGGAAGAGACGTGGAGGTTGCAGTAGCTTAACATTACGGTTTTAATGCCCCTTGTAAGAACAGTGGAGGTCACAGTAGCTTAACAAGATGGTTTTAATGCCCCCTTGGAAGAGACGTGGAGGTCGCAGTAGCTTAACAAGATGGTTTTAATGCCCCTTGAAAGAGACGTGGAGGTTACAGTAGCTTAACAAGACAGTTTTAATGCCCCATGGAAGAATGATGGAGGTCGCAGTAACTTAACAAGACAGTTTTAATGCCCCTGGGGAAAGTGGTGGAGGTCGCAGTAGCTTACAAGACGGTTTTAATGCCCAGTAGAAGAGACGTGGAGGTCGCAGTAGCTTAACAAGACGGTTCTAATGCCCCTTGGAAGAGACGTGGAAGTCGCAGTGGAATAAAAAGACAAAATTAATGCCCCTGGGAAAAGTTGTGGAGGTCGCAGTAGCTTAACAAGACGGTTTTAATGCCCCTTAGAAGAGACGTGGAAGTTGCAGTAGCTTAACAAGACGGTTTTAATGCCCCTTGGAAGAGACATGGAGGTTGCAGTAGCTTAACAAAACGGTTTTAATGCCCCTTGGAAGAATAATGGAGGCCGCAGTATCTTAACAAGATGGTTTTAATGCACCTGGAGAAAGTGGTGGAGGGCGCAGAAGCATAACAAGATGGTTTTAATGCCCCTGGGAAGAATGGTGGGGGTCGCAGTGGAATAAAAAGACAATATGAATGCCCCTTGGAAGAGACGTGGAGGTTGCAGTAGCTTAACAAGACAGTTTTAATGCCCCTTGGAAGACACGTGGAGGTTGAGGTAGCTTAACAAGACGGTTTTAATGCCCCTTGGAAGAGACGTGGAGGTCGCAGTGAAATAAAAAAACAATATCAATGCCCCTGGGAAAACTGGTGGAGGCCGCAGTAGCTTAAAAAGACGGTTTTAATGCCCCTTGGAAGAGACGTGGAGGTCGCAGTAGCTTAACAAGATGTTTTTAATGGCCCTTAGAAGAGACGTGGAGGTTGCAGTAGCTTAACAAGACGGATTTAATGCCGCTTGGTAGAGACTTTGAGGTTACAGTAGCTTAACAAGACGGTTTTAATGCCCCTTGGAAGAGACCTGGAGGTAGCAGTAGCTTAACAAGACGGTTTTAATGCCCCTTGGAAGAGACGTGGAGGTTGCAGTAGCTTAACAAGATGGTTTTAATGCCCCTTGGAAGAATGGTGGAGGTCGCAGTAGCTTAACAAGACAGTTTTAATGCCCCTTGGAAAAGATGTGGAGGTTGCAGTAGCTTAACAAGACAGTTTTAATGCCCCTGGGGAAAGTGGTGGAGGACGCAGTAGCTTAACAAGACGGTTTTAATGCCCCTTGGAATAGACCTGGAGGTTGCAGTAGCTTAACAAGACGGTTTTAATGCCGCTTGGAAGAGACATGGAGGTTGCAGTAGCTTAACAGATGATTATAATGACCCTTGGAAGAATTGTGGAGGTCGCAGTAGCTTAACAAGACGGTTTTAATGCCCCTGGGGAAAGTGGTGGAGGGCGCAGTAGCTTAACAAGATGGTTTTAATGCCCCTTGGAAGAATGGTGGAGGTCGCAGTGGAATAAAAAGACAATATCAATGCGCCTTGGAAGAGACGTGGAGGTTGCAGTAGCTTAACAAGACGGTTTTAATGCCCCTTGGAAGAGACGTGGAGGTTGCAGTAGCTTAACAAGACGGTTTTAATGCCCCTTACAAGAAACGTGGAGGTCGCAGTAGCGTAACAAGACGGTTTTAATGCCCTTTGGAAGAGACGTGGAGGTTGCAGTAGCTTAACAAGATGGATTTAATGCCCCTTGGGAGAGACTTTGAGGTGGCAGTAGCTTAACAAGACGTTTTTAATGCCCCTTAGAAGAGACGTGGAAGTTGCAGTAGCTTAACAAGACGGTTTTAATGCCCCTTGGAAGAGACATGGAGGTTGCAGTAGCTTAACAAAACGGTTTTAATGCCCCTTGGAAGAATAATGGAGGCCGCAGTATCTTAACAAGATGGTTTTAATGCACCTGGGGAAAGTGGTGGAGGGCGCAGAAGCTTAATAAGATGGTTTTAATGCCCCTGGGAAGAATGGTGGAGGTCGCAGTGGAATAAAAAGACAATATGAATGCCCCTTGGAAGAGACGTGGAGGTTGCAGTAGCTTACCAAGACAGTTTTAATGCCCCTTAGAAGAGACGTGGAGGTTGAGGTAGCTTAACAAGACGGTTTTAATGCCCCTTGGAAGAGACGTGGAGGTCGCAGTGAAATAAAAAAACAATATCAATGCCCCTGGGAAAAGTTGTGGAGGCCGCAGTAGCTTAACAAGACGGTTTTAATGCCCCTTGGAAGAGACGTGGAGGTTGCAGTAGCTTAACAAGATGGTTTTAATGCGCCTTGGAAGAGACGTGGAGGTTGCATTAGCTTAACAAGACGGATTTAATACCCCTTGGAAGAGACTTGGAGGTTGCAGTAGCTTAACAAGATGGTTTTAATGCCCCTTGGAATAGACGTGGAGGTTGCAGTAGCTTAACAAGACAGTTTTAATGCCCCTTGGAAGAATGATGGAGGTCGAAGTAACTTAACAAGACAGTTTTAATGCCCCTGGAGAAAGTGGTGGAGGTCACAGTAGCTTAACAAGACGGTTTTAATGCCCCTTGGAAGAGACGTGGAGGTTGCAGTAGCTTAACAAGACGGTTCTAATGCCCCTTGGAAGAGACGTGGTAGTCGCAGTGGAATAAAAAGACAAAATTAATCCCCTGGGAAAAGTGGTGGAGGTCGCAGTAGCTTAACAATGTGGCTTTAATGCCCCTGGGAAAAGAGGTGGAGGTCGCAGTAGCTTTACAAGTCGGTTTTAATGCCCATTGGAAGAGACGTGGAGGTCGCAGCAGCTTAACAAGACGGTTTTAATGCCCCTTGGAAGAATGGTGGAGGTCGCAGTAGCTTATCAAGATGGTCTTAATGCCCTTGGGGAAAGTGGTGGAGGTTGCAGTAGCTTAATAAGACGGTATTAATGCCCCTTGGAAGAGGCATGGAGGTTGCAGGAGCTTAACAAGACGGCTTTAATGCCCCTTGGAAGAGACGTAGAGGTCTCAGTGGAATAAAAAGACAGTTTTAATGCCCCTTGGAAGAGACGTGGAGGTTGCAGTAGCTTAACAAGACGGTTTTAATGCCCCTTGGAAGAATGGTGGAGGTCGCAGTAACCTAACAAGACAGTTTTAATGCACCTTGGAAGAGATGTGGAGGTTGCAGTTGGTTAACAAGACAGTTTTAATGCCCCTGGGGAAAGTGGTGGAGGTCGCAGTAGCTTAACAAGACGGTTTTAATGCCCTTTGGAAGAGACATGGAGGTTGCAGTAGCTTAACAAGACGGTTATAATGAACCTTGGTAGAGACGTGGAGATTGCAGTAGCTTAACAAGATGATTATAATGCCTCTTTGAAGAATGGTGGAGGTTGCAGTGGAATAAAAAGACAATATCAATGCGCCTTGGAAGAGACGTGGAGGTTGCAGTAGCTTAACATTATGGTTTTAATGCCCCTTGTAAGAACAGTGGAGGTCGCAGTAGCTTAACAAGATGGTTTTAATGCCCCTTGGAAGAGACGTGGAGGTCGCAGTAGCTTAACAAGATGGTTTTAATGCCCCTTGAAAGAGACGTGGAGGTTGCAGTAGCTTAACATTACGGTTTTAATTCCACTTGTAAGAATAGTGGAGGTCGCAGTAGCTTAACAGGACGGTTTTAATGTCCCTTAGAAGAGACGTGGAGGTCGCAGTAGCTTAACAAGATGGTTTTAATGCCCCTTGGAAGAGACGTGGAGGTTGCAGTAGCTTAACAAGACGGATTTAATGCCCCTTGGGAGAGACTTTGAGGTTACAGTAGCTTAACAAGAAGGTTTTAATGCCCCTTGGAAAAGATGTGGAGGTTGCATTAGCTTAACAAGACGGTTTTAATGCCCCTTGGAAGAGATGTGGAGGTTGCAGTAGCTTAACAAGACGGTTTTATTGCCCCTTGGAAGAATGAGGGAGGTCGCAGTAGCTTAACAAGACGGTTTTAATGCTCCTGGGGAGAGTGGTGGAGGGTGCAGTAGCTTAACAAGACAGTTTTAATGACCCTTGGAAGGATAGTGGAGGTCGCAGTGGAATAAAAAGACAATAACAATGCCCTTGGAAGAGACATGGAGGCTGCAGTAGCTTAACAAGACGGTTTTAATGCCCCATGGAAGAGACGTGGAGGTTGCAGAAGCTTAACAAGATGATTATAATGCCCCTTGGAAGAATGGTGGAGGTCGCAGTAGCTTAACAAGAAGGTTTTAATGCCCCTGGGGAAAGTGGTGGAGGGCGCAGTAGCTTAACAAGACGGTTTTAATGCCCATTGGAAGAATGGTGGAGGTCGCAGAGGAATAAAAAGACAATATCAATGAGCCTTGGAAGAGACGTGGAGGTTGCAGTAGCTTAACACAACGGTTTTAATGCCCCTTGGAAGAGACGTGGAGGTTGAAGGAGCTTAACATTACGGTTTTAATGCCCCTTGTAAGAATAGTGGAGGTCGCAGTAGCTTAACAAGATGTTTTTAATGCCCCTTGGAAGAGAAGTGGAGGTTGCAGTAGCTTAACAAGATTAATTTAATACCCCTTGGAAGAGACATGGAGGTTGCAGTAGCTTAACAAGACGGTTTAAATGCCCCTTGGAAGAGACGTGGAGGTTGCAGTAGCTTAACAAAACGGTTTTAATGCCCCTTGGAAGAATGGGGGAGGTCACAGTAGCTTAACAAGACGGTTTTAATGCCCCTGGGGAAAGGGGAGGAGGGCGCAGTAGCTTAACAAGACAGTTTTAATGCCCCTTGGAAGAATGGTGGAGGTCGCAGTGGAATAAAAAGACAATAACAATGCCCCTTGGAAGAGACATGGAGGTTGCAGTAGCTTAACAAGACGGTTATAATGCCCCTTGGAAGAGACGTGGAGGTTGCAGTAGCTTAACAAGATGATTATAATGCCCCTTGTAAGAATAGTGGAGGTTGCAGTAGCTTAACAAGACAGTTTTAATGCCCCTTGGGAAAGTGGTGGAGGTCACAGTAGCTTAACAAGACGGTTTTAAAGCCCCTTGGAAGAGAAGTGGAGGTTGCAGTAGCTTAATAAGACGGTTTTAATGCCCCTTGGAAGAGACATGGAGGTTGCAATAGCTTAACAAGATGATTATAATGCCCCTTGGAAGAATGGTGGAGGTCGCAGTGGAATAAAAAGACAATATCAATGCGCCTTGGAAGAGTCGTGGAGGTTGCAGTAGCTTAACAAATTGGTTTTAATGCCCCTTGGTAGAGACGTTGAGGTTGCAGTAGCTTAACAAGACGGTTTTAATGCCCCTTGGAAGAGACGTTGAGGTTGCAGTAGCTTAACAAGATGGATTTAATGCCCCTTGGGAGAGACTTTGAGGTGGCAGTAGCTTAACAAGACGGTTTTAATGCCCCTTAGAAGAGACGTGGAGGTTGCAGTAGCTTAACAAGACTGTTTTAATGTCCCTTGGAAGAGACATGTAGGTTGCAGTAGCTTAACAAGATGGTTTTAATGCCCCTAGGGAAAGTGGTGGAGGGCACAGTAGCTTAACAAGATGGTTTTAATGCCCCTGGGAAGAATGGTGGAGGTCGCAGTGGAATAAAAAGACAATATGAATGCCACTTGGAAGAGACGTGGAGGTTGTAGTAGCTTAACAAGACGGTTTTAATGCCCCTTGGAAGAGACGTGGAGGTTGCATTAGCTTAACAAGATGGATATAATACCCCTTAAAAGAGACTTGGAGGTTGCAGTAGCTTAACAAGAAGGTTTTAATGCCCCTTGGAATAGACGTGGAGGTTGCACTACCTTAACAAGACAGTTTTAATGCCCCTTGGAAGAATGATGGAGGTCGAAGTAACTTAACAAGACAGTTTTAATGCCCCTGGGGAAAGTGGTGGAGGTCGCAGTAGCTTAACCAGACGGTTTTAATGCCCCTTGGAAGAGACGTGGAGGTTGCAGTAGCTTAACAAGATGGTTCTAATGCCCCTTGGAAGAGACGTGGAAGTCGCAGTGGAATAAAAAGACAAAAATTAATCCCCTGGGAAAAGTGGTGGAGGTCGCAGTAGCTTAACAAGACGGTTTTAATGCCGCTTGGAAGAGACGTGGAGGTCGCAGCAGCTTAACAAGATGGTATTAATGCCCCTTACAAGAATGGCGGAGGTCGCAGTAGCTTAACATGACGGTTTTAATGCCCCTGGGAAAAGAGGTGGAGGTCGCAGTAGATTAACAAGACGGTTTTAATGCCCCTTGGAAGAGACGTGGAGGTCGCAGCAGCTTAACGAGACGCTTTTAATGCCCCTTGGAAGAATGGTGGAGGTCGTAGTAGCTTAACAAGACGGTTTTAATGCCCCTGGGAAAAGTGGTGGAGGTTGCAGTAGCTTAATAAGACGGTATTAATGCCCCTTGGAAGAGACGTGGAGGTTTCAGTAGCTTAACAAGACAGTTTTAATGCCTCTTGGAAGAGACGTAGAGGTCCCAGTGGAATAAAAAGACAGTTTTAATGCCCCTTAGAAGAGACGTGGAGGTTGCAGTAGCTTAACAAGACGGTTTTAATGCCCCTTGGAAAAATGGTGGAGGTCGCAGTAGTCTAACAGGACAGTTTTAATGCCCCTTGGAAGAGATGTGGAGGTTGCAGTAGGTAAACAAGACAGTTTTAATGCCCCCTGGGGAAAGTGGTGGAGGTCGCAGTAGCTTAACAAGACGGTTTTAATGCCCTTTGGAAGAGACATGGAGGTTGCAGTAGCTTAACAAGATGGTTATAATGCCCCTGGGGAAATTGGTGGAGGGCGCAGTAGCTTAACAAGATGGTTTTAATGCCCCTTGGAAGAATGGTGGAGGTCGCAGTGGAATAAAAAGACAATATCAATGCGCCTTGGAAGAGACGTGGAGGTTGCAGTAGCTTAACATTACGGTTTTAATGCCCCTTGTAAGAATATTGGAGGTCGCAGTAGCTTAACAAGATGGTTTTCATGCCGCTTGGAAGAGACGTGGAGGTTGCAGTAGCTTAACAAGAAGGTTTTATTGCCCCTTGGAATAGACGTGGAGGTTGCAGTAGCTAAACAAGATGGTTTTAATGCCCCTTGGAAGAATGGGGGAGGTCACAGTAGCTTAACAAGACGGTTTTAATGCCAGTAGGGAAAGTGGTGGAGGGCGCAGTAGCTTAACAAGACGGTTTTAATGCCCCTTGGAAGAGACATGGCAGTTGCAGTAGCTTAACAAGATGATTATAATGCCCCTTGGAAGAATGGTGGAGGTCGCAGTGGAATAAAAAGACAATAACAATGCCCCTTGGAAGAGACATGGAGGTTGCAGTAGCTTAACAAGACTGTTTTAATGCCCCTTGGAAGAGACATGGCAGTTGCAGTAGCTTAACAAGATGATTATAATGCCCCTTGGAAGAATGGTGGATGACGCAGTAGCTTAACAAGACGGTTTTAATGCCCCTGGGGAAGGTGGTGGAGGGCGCAGTAGCTTAACAAGACGGTTTTAATGCCCCTTCGAAGAATGGTGGAGGTCGCAGTGGAATAAAAAGACAATATCAATGCGCTTTGGAAGAGACGTGGAGGTTGCAGTAGCTTAACAAGACGGTTTTAATGCCCCTTGGAAGAATGGTGGAGGTCTCAGTAGCTTAACAAGACAGTTTTAATGCCCCTGGGGAAAATGGTGGAGGGCGCAGTAGCTTAACAAGACGGTTTTAATGCCCCTTGGAAGAATGTTGGAGGTCGCAGTGGAATAAAAAGACAATATCAATGCGCCTTGGAAGAGATGTGAAGGTTGCAGTAGATTAACAAGATGGTTTTAATGCCCCTTGGAAGAGACGTGGAGTTTGCAGTAGCTTAACAATTCGGTTTTAATGCCCCTTGTAAGAATAGTGGAGGTCTCAGTAGCTTAACAAGATGGTTTTAATGCCCCTTGGTAGAGACATGGAGGTCGCAGTAGCTTAACAAGACAGTTTTAATGCCCCTTGGAAGAGGCGTGGAGGTTGCAGTAGCTTAACAAGACGGATTTAATGCCCCTTGGGAGAGACTTTGAGGTTACAGTAGCTTAACAAGACGGTTAAAATGCCCCTTGGAAGAGACGTGGAGGTTGCACTAGCTTAACAAGACGGTTTTAATGCCCCTTAGAAGAGACGTGGAGGTTGCAGTAGCTTAACAAGACGGTTTTAATGCCCCTTGGAAGAATGGGGGAGGTCGCAGTAGCTTAACAAGACGGTTTTAATGCCACTGGGGAAAGTGGTGGAGGGCGCAGTAGCTTAACAAGACTTTTTTAATGCCCCTTGGAAGAATGGTGGAGGCCGCAGTGGAATAAAAAGACAATAACAATGCCCCTTGGAAGAGACATGGAGGTTGCAGTTGTTATGTTCTGCTACCAGAGCTAAGGAAAGACAGGAGATCTGTCCCTACGATAGAACTCCGCTTAATTCCTACGATGTAACAGGGAACCTGATCCTGCGATCAGACCTGCTAAAGTCCTAAGCTAGTCTGTACGGAGACCTATAGATATGGGGAAGGAATCCCTACAAGTACTAAGGACTGGGAGGAAAATGGGACACCTCCTAACAGAAATAGTAGCAGACAGACGAACAAACAAAATATATAGAACATAGAGGTCCGTAGACCAAGCAAACTAACAGAGTAGATACAGAGCACAGGCTAGCTAGAAAGTAGTTATACAATGAAGTCCAGCAAAGCCAAGAGGGCGGAGCCGGATTAAATAGGCAAAATGGTCATGTGACCAGCAAACTAAAAAAAACCTAACAGGAGAGTTGTAACAGTACCCCCTCTTCTAAGAGGATCCTCCGGATCCCCTAGGCCCAGGCTTACCAGGAAACCTCCTGTGAAACGCCCGGACAAGTCTGGGAGCAGAAACATCATCCGCCCTCACCCATGAGTTATCCTCAGGTCCGAAACCCTTCCAAGCGACGAGATATTGCAAACTCCCTCTATACCGTCTAGAATTTAGGATGCGGGAAATTTCATATTCCCCGTCCTCCACCACCGGAGGAACAGTGGCAGAGGCGTCACCATCCGACACATCAGCTTTTTTCAACAGAGAAACATGAAACACCGGATTAATCCTCCAGGACGTAGGAACCTCCAACCTAACAGCAGATTGGTTGACAACCTGAAGCACCTTAAAGGGCCCTACAAACTTGGGACCCAATTTCTTAGAAGGAAAACTCAACCACAGATTCCTAGAGGACAACCAAACCATGTCACCAACAGTGAACAAAACCTCCTGTCGTTTCCTATCAAAGTAGTCTTTAGATTTTCTGTTGGCCTCCTGAAGATTACCACGCACATCCGTCCAAACTCTCTCCAAATCACCGGAAAAATTCTCCTCCTCAGGCACGGCAGATCCCAACTTGGAGAACGACCCAAACGACGGATGTCTCCCAGAACAGCAAAAAAAAGGCGAACAACCAGCAGAAGAAGATGTATGATTGTTCAGAGCAAATTCAGCAAGTGGCAGAAACTCAGACCACCCCTCTTGATTGTCTGCCACAAAACAACGCAAGAACTGCTCAACATCCTGGTTTTTCCTTTCTGTCTGGCCATTAGATTCAGGATGATATCCGGACGAGAACGACAAATGAACTCCCAACCTGTCACAAAAGGCACGCCAAAAACGAGCCACGAACTGAGGACCCCTATCAGAAACAATGTCAGTAGGAACGCCATGAAGTCTGACAATTTCCTTGACAAAGGCCTTAGCGAGAGTTTTAGCGCAGGGCAGTTTGATGAAGGGAACCAAGTGACACATCTTGCTAAAACAGTCCACGACCACCCAGATGACAGTAAAACCCTCAGAGGGGGGAAGGTCAGTTATAAAGTCCATAGCCAAATGTGTCCAAGGAGCACTGGGAACCTCCAAAGGACAAAGCAACCCCGCAGCAGGAGTATGTGAGGACTTAGATCTAGCACATATAGTACATTGACGCACCCACTTAATGACTTCCTTCTGCCATCCAGGCCACCAAAAACTGCGACCCACCAGTCTCTTGGTCTCAGAGATTCCGGGATGACCTGCCAACCGAGATTCGTGACACTCAACAAACAAATCTCTCCTAAAGGTCCCAGGCACAAACAACCTCCCATGAGGAGTGTTAGATGGGGCATTCTCCTGTGCTTTAAGAATCTCATCTTCCAAAACGGAGTCCAAAGCAGCTATCACAACACCTTCTTGTAAAATGTTCTCCTCTTTCTCAGCACCGACTATGGGAGAAAAACTGCGAGACAAGGCATCCGCCTTAACATTCTTAGTACCAGGGATGTAAGTAACGGAGAAATTAAACCGCGAGAAAAACAGTGCCCACCTAGCCTGACGGGCATTCAGGCGCTTGGCAGCATCAAGATATATCAGATTTTTATGATCCGTAAGAACCTGAATGGGAAATTCCGCACCTTCCAAGAAGTGGCGCCAGTGTTCAAATGCGAGTTTAATAGCCAATAATTCCCGATTACCAATATCGTAATTCAGTTCAGTCTCCGAAAAATTTTTTGAAAAAAAGGCACAGGGATGTAATCCATCCCCGCTATCCTGAGACAATACTGCGCCAACCCCCACAGAGGAAGCATCAACCTCAACCAAAAACGGCTTAGTCACATCAGGCTGCATAAGGATGGGAGCAGAGGTGAACCTCTCCTTGAGATACACAAAAGCTTCAATGGCCTCAGAAGACCACTGAACCGCATCAGCACCTTTCCTGGTGAGATCGGTCAGAGGTTTGACAATACTAGAAATTTTTTTTATGAATTTTCTGTAATAATTGGCGAAACCTAAAAACCTCTGTATCGATTTCAAACCAATAGGCCTAGGCCATTCCTGTACAGCTGGAACTTTAACCGGGTCCATCTCAAAACCTTCGCTGGAGATAATGTAACCCAAAAAACTAATTCTCTGTACAGCGAACTCACATTTCTCCAGCTTAGCAAAAAGCGAATTGTCCATTAATAACTGTAATACCTCACGTACGCTCCGCCAATGAGACTCCAGATCCGGCGAATAAATCAAAATGTCATCCAAATACACAACCACATTTTTGCCGATCAAAGGTCTAAGGATGTCATTAATAAGATTCTGAAAAAATGCAGGAGCATTAGTAAGACCAAAAGGCATAACCAGATTCTCAAAATGACCCACAGGAGTGTTAAAAGCAGTCTTCCATTCGTCACCCTCCTTCATGCGCAACAGATTGTATGCCCCCTTAAGGTCAATTTTAGAGAACTACTTGGCCCCCATTAACTGGTTAAACAGATCAGGAATCAATGGCAGTGGGTAAGGATTGCGTACAGTAATTTTGTTAATCTCACGAAAATCCAGACAAGGACGTAAACCGCCATCCTTTTTTTTTACAAAAAAAAATCCAACCGCCACAGGAGACTTAGAGGGCCTAATGTGACCGGCGGCCAAACTTGTCTGTATGTATTCCTCCAAAGCCTTCCTCTCAGGAATAGTAAGGTTAAAGAAACGACTTTTAGGAAGAGTCGCTCCAGGGACAAATTCAATAGAACAATCATAGTCTCTATGGGGAGGCAAAACCTGCGATTCCTTCTCAGAAAAAACTCTCCAAAAATCCTGAATAGGAACAGGCAATTCTCCCCTATCCAAAGCTGCAATACGCCCGTTACAACACTTGTCATAACATTTATGGCTCCAGGATTTAATTTCACTGGTAGACCAATCCAGTACAGGATTGTGAAATTTTAACCAGGGCAATCCCAATATTACTGGAGAAGGCAAGTTATTCAAAACTACAAAAATCCAATTTCTCATGGTGAACACCATTAATAGTGAGAGGAAATTCACAGACCTTGAGAGTAATATTCTTCAAAGGGGAACCATCCACAGAAACCACAGCAATGGGGGATGATAAAGGTTCGGGTTTTAAATTGAGTCTTTCCAAGAATCCCCCATCAATTACATTCAGAGTAGACCCACAATCAACAAACACCCGAAATTCCATTAATTTTTCCTGAGCAATCGTGGAAGCAGCTAAAAATACACCCTTGGAATTTAAACAGGCAATACGGGCATGACTGACCATTTTTTTTTCTTTCTTCATACGAAGCTCACAGCCTTTAATCAAATGACCAGATTTTCCGCAATAGAAACACAAGCCTTCAGAAAATCTACGGTCTTTTTCTTGAGAGCGAGGTGCCACCGATCCAATCTCCATCGGTTCACCACTGTTAGTACACACATTCTCATAACCAGAAACTGACATAGCAGAGGATTTGCTCTCATTAACCCTTGCACGCAGTCTCCTATCCACCCGTATAGCTAATTGCATAGCCTGTTGCATATCTTCAGGTGTAGGATAAGCAATTAGCAGGTCTTTAACCCTTTCATTGAGCCCAGCAAGAAATAGACTTTTCAGAGCAGAATCGTTCCACCCTGTTTGAGTAGACCAACGACGGAAATGAGTACAATATTTTTCCACATTACCTGATCCCTGTTTCAAACGTCTCAACTCAGTCTCGGCTGATGAGACACGGTCAGGATCATCATATAATAGTCCCAAAGCAGAAAAAAAACTATCCACTGATCTGAAGCATATATCACTAGGTTGCAAAGAAAAGGCCCACTCCTGAGGCTCTTTGCGCAAAAGTGACATTATGAACCCTATGCGCTGGGATTCATCCCCAGAGGACTTGGGTCTCAAACGAAAATACAATAAGCAAGCATTTTTAAATGAAAAAAATTCTCGGTGTTCACCAAAAAATAAATCCGGCAAACATACCTTAGGCTCCAAGAAATGTGCTCCAGGACAGTTACTCACGTGCTGACGGAGCTCGGCCACCTCCAGAGAGAGTCCCTGCAGGCGATGAGCCAAATCCTGAACCGACACCATGATGGAACAGAAAAATCTTTCCTTAGAGAATTTGCAGGCTGGACTTACTGTTATGTTCTGCTACCAGAGCTAAGGAAAGAGAGGAGATCTGTCCCTACGATAGAACTCAGCTTAATCCCTACGATGTAACAGGGAACCTGATCCTGCGATCAGACCTGCTAAAGTCCTAAGCTAGTCTGTACGGAGACCTATAGATATGGGGAAGGAATCCCTACAAGTACTAAGGACTGGGAGGAAAATGGGACACCTCCTAACAGAAATAGTAGCAGACAGACGAACAAACAAAATATATAGAACATAGAGGTCCGTAGACCAAGCAAACTAACAGAGTAGATACAGAGCACAGGCTAGCTAGAAAGTAGTTATACAATGAAGTCCAGCAAAGCCAGGAGGGCGGAGCCGGATTAAATAGGCAAAATGGTCATGTGACCAGCAAACTAAAAAAAAACTAACAGGAGAGTTGTAACAGCAGTAGCTTAACAAGACGGTTTTAATGCCCCTTGGAAGAGACGTGGAGGTTGCAGTAGCTTAACAAGATGATTATAATGCCCCTTGGAAGAATGGTGGAGGTCGCAGTAGCTTAACAAGGCGGTTTTTATGCCCCTGGGGAAAGTGGTGGAGGGCGCAGTAGCTTAATAAGACGGTTTTAATGCCCCTTGGAAGAATGGTGGAGGTTGCAGTGGAATAAAAAGACAATATCAATGCGCTTTGGAAGAGATGTGGAGGTTGCAGTAGCTTAACAAGACGGTTTTAATGCCCCTTGGAAGAGTCATGGAGTTTGCAGTAGCTTAACATTACGGTTTTCATGCCCCTTGTAAGAATAGTGGAGGTCGCAGTAGCTTAACAAGATGGTTTTAATGCACCTTAGAAGAGACGTGGAGATCGCAGTAGCTTAAAAAGACGGTCTCAATGCCCCTGGGGAAATTGGTGGAGGGCGCAGTAGCTTAACAAGACAGTTTTATGCCCCTTGGAAGAGACGTGGAGGTTGCAGTAGCTTAACAAGACTGATTTAATGCCCCTTGGGAGAGACTTTGAGGTTGCAGTAGCTTAACAAGACGGATTTAATGCACCTTGGGAGAGACTTTGAGGTTACAGTAGCTGAACAAGACGGTTTTAATGCCCCTTGGAAAAGACGTGGAGGTTGCAGTAGCTTAACAAGACGGCTTTAATGCCCCTTGGAAGAGACGTGGAGGTTGCAGTAGCTTAACAAGACGGTTTTAATGCCCCTTGGAAGAGGCGTGGAGGTTGCAGTAGCTTAACAAGACGGTTTTAATGCCCCTTGGAAGAATGGGGGAGGTCGCAGTAGCTTAATAAGACGGTGTTAATGCCCCTGGGGAGAGTGGTCGAGGGCGCAGTAGCTTAACAAGACAGTTTTAATGTCCCTTGAAAGAATGATGGAGGTTGCAGTGGAATAAAAAGACAATAACAATGCCCATTGGAAGAGACGTGGAGGTTGCAGTAGCTTAAAAAGACGGTTTTAATGCCCCTTGGAAGAGACGTGGAGGTTGCAGTAGCTTAACAAGACGGTTTTAATGCCCCTTGGAAGAATGGTGGAGATCGCAGTAGATTAACAAGACGGTTTTAATGCCCCTGGGGAAATTGGAGGAGGGCGCAGTAGCTTAACAAGATGGTTTTAATGCCCCCTGGAAAAATGGTGGAGGTCGCAGTGGAATAAAAAGACAATATCAATGCGCCTTGGAAGAGACGTGGAGGTTGCAGTAGCTTAACAAGACTGTTTTAATGCCCCTTGGAAGAGATGTGAAGGTTGAAGTAGCTTAACAATGCGGTTTTAATGCCCCTTGTAAGAATAGTGGAGGTCGCAGTAGCTTAACAAGATGGTTTTAATGCCCCTTGGAAGAGACGTGGAGGTCGCAGTAGCTTAACAAGACGGTTTTAATGCCCCTTGGAAGAGACGTGGAGGTTGCAGTAGCTTAACAAGACGGATTTAATGCCCCTTGGGAGAGACTTTGAGGTTACAGCAGCTTAACAAGACAGTTTTAATGCCCCTTGGAAGAGACGTGGAGGTTGCAGTAGCTTAAAAAGACGGTTTTAATGCCCCTTGGAAGAGACGTGGAGGTTGCAGTAGCTTAACAAGACGGTTTTAATGCCCCTTGGAAGAATGGGGGAGGTCACAGTAGCTTAACAAGATGGTTTTAATGCCCCTGGGGAAAGTGGTGGAGGGCGCAGTAGCTTAACAAGACAGTTTTAATGCCCCTTGGAAGAATGGTGGAGGTCACAGTGGAATAAAAAGACAATAACAATGCCCCTTGGAAGAGACATGGAGGTTGCAGTAGCTTCACAAGACGGTTTTAATGCACCTTGGAAGAGACGTGGAGATTGCAGTAGCTTAACAAGATGATTATAATGCCCCTTGGAAGAATGGTGGAGGTCGCAGTAGCTTAACAAGACCGTTTTAATGCCCCTGGGGAAAGTGGTGGAGGGCGCAGTAGCTGAACAAGACGGTTTTAATGCCCCTTGGAATAATGGTGGAGGTCGCAGTGGAATAAAAAGACAATATCAATGCGCCTTGGAAGAGACGTGGAGGTTGCAGTACCTTATCAAGACGGTTTTAATGCCCCTTGGAAGAGACGTGGAGGTTGCAGTAGCTTAACATTACGGTTTTAATGCCCCTTGTAAGAATAGTGGAGGTCGCGGTAGCTTAACAAGATGGTTTTAATGCCCCTTGGAAGATGCGTGGATGTCGCAGTAGCTTAACAAGACGGTTTTAATTCCCCTTGGAAGAGACGTGGAGGTTGCAGTAGCTTAAGAAGACGGATTTAATGACCCCTTGGGAGAGACTTTGAGGTTACAGTAGCTTAACAAGACAGTTTTAATGCCCCTTGGAAGAGATGTGGAGGTTGCAATAGCTTAACAAGACAGTTTTAATGACAATTGGGAAAGTGGTGGAGGTCGCAGTAGCTTAACAAGACGGTTTTAATGCCCATTGGAAGAGACGTATAGTTTGCAGTAGCTTAACAAGACGGTTTTAATGCCCCTTGGAAGAGACATGGAGGTTGCAGTAGCTTAACAAGATGATTATAATGCCCCTTGCAAGAATGGTGGAGGGCGCAGTAGCTTAACAAGATGATTTATATGCCCCTTGTAAGAATGATGACGGTCGCAGTGGAATAAAAAGACAATATCAATGCGCCTTGGAAGAGACGTGGAGGTTGCAGTAGCTTAACAAGACGGTTTTAATGCCCCTTGGAAGAGACGTGGAGGTTGCAGTAGCTTAACAAGTCAGTTTTAATGCACCTTGGAAGAATAGTGGAGGTCGCAGTAGCTTAACAAGATGGTTTTAATGCCCCTTAGAAGAGAAGTGGAGGTCGCAGTAGCTTAACAAGACGGTTTTAATGCCCCTTGGAAGAGACGTGGAGGTTGCAGTAGCTTAACAAGATGGATTTAATGCCCCTTGGGAGAGACCTTGAGGTGGCAGTAGCTTTACAAGACGGTTTTAATGCCCCTTAGAAGGGACATGGAGGTTGCAGTAGCTTAACAAGTCGGTTTTAATGCCCCTTGGAAGAATAATGGAGGTCGCAGTAGCTTAACAAGTTGGTTTTAATGCCCCTGGGGAAAGTGGTGGAGGGCGCAGTAGCTTAACAAGATGGTTTTAATGCCCCTGGGAAGAATGGTGGAGGTCGCAGTGGAATAAAAAGACAATATGAATGCCCATTGGAAGAGATGTGAAGGTTGCAGTAGCTTAACAAGACGGTTTTAATGCCCCTTGGAAGAGACGTGGAGGTTGCAGTAGCTTAACAAGACGGTTTTAATGCCCCTTGGAAGAATGATGAAGGTCGCAGTAACTTAATAAGACGGTTTTAATGCCCCTGGGGAAAGTGGTGGAGGTCGCAGTAGCTTAACAAGACGGTTTTAATGCCCCTTGGAAGAGACGTGGAGGTTGCAATAGATTAACAAGACGGTTTTAATGCCCCTTGGAAGAGACGTGGAAGTCGCAGGGGAATAGAAAGACAAAATTAATGCCCCTGGGAAAAGTGGTGGAGGTCGCAGTAGCTTACCAAGATGGTTTTAATGCCCCTTGGAAGAATGGTGTAGGTTGCAGTAGCTTAACAAGACGGTTTTAATGCCCCTGGAAAAAGTGGTGGAGGTCGCAGTAGCTTAACAAGACGGTTTTAATGACCTTGGAAGAGACGTGGAGGTCGCAGTAGCTTAACAAGACGGTCTTAATGCCCCTTGGAAGAATGGTTTTGGTCGCAGTAGCTTAACAAGACGTTTTTAATGCCCCTGGGGAAAGTGGTGGAGGGCGCAGTAGCTTAACAAGATGGTTTTAATGCCCCTTGGAAGAATGGTGGAGGTCACAGTGGAATAAAAAGACAATATCAATGAACCTTGGAAGAGACGTGGAGGTTGCAGTAGCTTAACAAGACGGTTTTAATGCCCCTTGGAAGAGACGTGGAGGTTGCAGTAGCTTAACATTACGGTTTTAATGCCCCTTGTAAGAATAGTGGAGGTCACAGTAGCTTAACAAGATGGTTTTAATGCCCCTTGGAAGAGACGTGGAGGTCGCAGTAGCTTAACAAGACAGTTTTAATGCCCCTTGGAAGAGACGTGGAGGTTGCATTAGCTTAACAAGACTGATTTAATGCCCCTTGGGAGAGACTTTGAGGTTGCAGTAGCTTAAAAAGACTGTTTTAATTCCCCTTGGAAGAGACGTGGAGGTTACAGTAGCTTAACAAGACGGTTTTAATGCCCCTTGGAAGAGGCGTGGAGGTTGCAGTAGCTTAACAAGACTGTTTTAATGCCCCTGGGGAGAGTGGTGGAGGGCGCAGTAGCTTAACAAGACTGTTTTAATGCCCTTTGGAAAAATGGGGGAGGTCGCAGTAGCTTAACAACACTGTTTTAATGCCCCTGGGGAGAGTGGTGGAGGGCGCAGTAGCTTAACAAGACAGTTTTAATGCCCCTTGGAAGAAAGATGGAGGTCGCAGTAGAATAAAAAGACAATAACAATGCCCCTTGGAAGAGACGTGGAGGTTGCAGTAGCTGAACAAGATGGTTTTAATGCCCCTTGGAAGAGACGTGGAGGTTGCAGTAGCTGAACAAGATGGTTTTAATGCCCCTTGGAAGAGACGTTGAGGTTGCAGTAGCTTAACAAGATGATTATTATGCCCCTTGGAAGAATGGTGGAGGTCGCAGTAGCTTAACAAGACGGTTTTAATGCCCCTGGGGAAATTGGTGGCGGGCGCAGTAGCTTAACAAGATGGTTTTAATGCCCCTTGGAAGAATGGTGGAGGACGCAGTGGAATAAAAAGACAATATCAATGCGCCTTGGAAGAGACGGGGAGGTTGCAGTAGCTTAACAAGACAGTTTTAATGCCCCTTGGAAGAGACGTGGAGGTTGCAGCAGCTTAATATTACGGTTTTAATGCCCCTTGTAAGAATAGTGGAGGTCGCAGTAGTTTAACAAGATGGTTTTAAAGCCCCTTGGAAGAGACGTGGAGATTGTAGTAGCTTAACAAGACGGATTTAATGCCCCTTGGGAGAGACTTTGAGGTTACAGTAGCTTAACAAGATGGTTTTAATGCCCTTGGAAGAGACGTGGAGGTTGCAGTAGCTTAACAAGACGGTTTTAATGCCCCTTGGAAGAATGGGGGAGGTCACAGTAGCTTAACAAGACGGTTTTAATGCCCCTGGGGAAAGTGGTGGAGGGCGCAGTAGCTTAACAAGACAGTTTTAATGCCCCTTGGAAGAATGGTGGAGGTCGCAGTGAAATAAAAAGACAATAACAATGCCCCTTGGAAGAGACATGGAGGTTGCAATAGCTTAACAAGACGGTTTTAATGCCCCTTGGAAGAGACGTGGAGGTTGCAGTAGCTTAACAAGATGATTATAATGCCCCTTGGAAGAATGGAGGAGGTCGCAGTAGCTTAACAAGACGGTTTTAATGCCCCTGGGGAAAGTGGTGGAGGGCGCAGTAGCTTAACGAGGCGGTTTTAATGCCCCATGGAAGAATGGTGGAGGTCACAGTGGAATAAAAAGACAATATCAATGCGCCTTGGAAGAGACGTGGAGGTTGCAAGACCTTAACAAGACGGTTTTAATGCCCCTTGGTAGAGACGTGGAGGTTGCAGTAGCTTAACATTATGGTTTTAATGCCCCTTGTAAGAATAGTGGAGGTCGCAGTGGCTTAACAAGATTGTTTTAATGCCCCTTGGAAGAATGGTGGAGGTCGCAGTGGAATAAAAAGACAATATCAATGCGCCTTGGAAGAGACGGGGAGGTTGCAGTAGCTTAACAAGATAGTTTTAATGCCCCTTGGAAGAGACGTGGAGGTTTCAGTAGCTTAACATTAAGGTTTTAATGCCCCTTGTAAGAATAGTGGAGGTCGCAGTATTTTAACAAGATGGTTTTAATGCCCCTTGGAAGGGACGTGGAGGTTGCAGTAGCTTAACAAGACGGATTTAATGCCCCTTGGGATAGACTTTGAGGTTACAGTAGCTTAACAAGATGGTTTTAATGCCCCTTGGAAGAGACGTGGAGGTTGCAGTAGCTTAACAAGACGGTTTTAATGCCCCTTGGAAGAGACGTGGAGGTTGCAGTAGCTTAACAAGATGATTATAATGCCCCTTGGAAGAATGGTGGAGGTCGCAGTAGCTTAACAAGACGGTTTTAATGCCCATGGGGAAAGTGATGGAGGGCGCAGTAGGTTAACAATGCGGTTTTAATGCCCCTTTGAAGAATGGTGGAGGTCGCAGTGGAATAAAAACACAATATCAATGCGCCTTGGAAGAGACGTGGAGGTTGCAGTACCTTAACAAGACAGTTTTAATGCCCCTTGGTAGAGACGTCGAGGTTGCAGTAGCTTAACATTACAGTTTTAATGCCCCTTGTAAGAATAGTGGAGTTCGCAGTAGCTTAACAAGATGGTTTTAATGCCCCTTGGAAGAGACGTGGAGGTCGCAGTAGCTTAACAAGACGGTTTTAATGCCCCTTGGAAGAGACGTGGAGGTTGCAGTAGCTTAACAAGACGGATTTAAAGCCCCTTGGGAGAGACTTTGAGGTTACCGTAGCTTAACAAGACGGTTTTAATGCCCCTTGGAAGAGACGTGGAGGTTGCAGTAGCTTAGAAGACGGTTTTAATACACCTTGGAAGAGACGTGGAGGTTACAGTAGCTTAGCAAGATGGTTTTTATGCCCCTTGGAAGAATGTTGGAAGTCGCAGTAGCTTAACAAGACAGTTTTAATGCCCCTTGGAAGAGATGTGGAGGTTGCAGTGGCTTAACAAGACAGTTTTAATGCCCCTTGGGAAAGTGGTGGAGGTCGCAGTAGCTTAACAAGACGGTCTTAATGCCCATTAGAAGAGACGTGGAGGTTGCAGTAGCTTAACAAGACGGTTTTAATGCCCCTTGGAAGAGACATGGAGGTTGCAGTAGCTTAACAAGACGGTTTTAATGCCCCTTGGAAGAGACGTGGAGGTTGCAGTAGCTTAACATGATGATTATAATGCCCCTTGGAAGAATGGTGGAGGTCGAAGTAGCTTAACAAGATGGTTTTAATGCCCCTTGGAAGAGACGTGGAGGTTGCAGTAGCTTAACAAGACTAATTTAATGCCCATTGGGAGAGACTTTGAGGTTGCAGTAGCTTAAAAAGACGGTTTTAATGCCCCTTGGAAGAGACGTGGAGGTTGCAGTAGCTTAACAAGACAGTTTTAATGCCCGTTGGAAGAGGCGTGGAGGTTGCAGTAGCTTAACAAGACTGTTTTAATGCCCCTTGGAAGAATGGGGGAGGTCGCAGTAGCTTAACAAGACGGTTTTAATGCCCCTGGGGAGAGTGGTCGAGGGCGCAGTAGCTTAACAAGACAGTTTTAATGCCCCTTGGAAGAATGATGGAGGTCGCAGTGGAATAAAAAGTCAATAACAATGCCCCTTGGAAGAGACGTGGAGGTTGCAGTAGCATAACAAGACTGTTTTAATGCCCCTTGGAAGAGACGTGGAGGTTGCAGTAGCTTAACAAGATGATTATAATGACCCTTGTAAGAATAGTGGAGGTCGCAGTAGCTTAACAAGATGGTTTTAATGCCCCTTGGAAGAATGGTGGAGGTCGCAGTGGAATAAAAAGACAATATCAATGCGCCTTGGAAGAGACGGGGAGGTTGCAGTGGCTTAACAAGATAGTTTTAATGCCCCTTGGAAGAGACGTGGAGGTTGCATTAGCTTAACATTACGGTTTTAATGCCCCTTGTAAGAGTAGTGGAGGTCGCAGTAGTTTAACAAGATGATTTTAATGCCCCTTGGAAGAGACGTGGAGGTTGCAGTAGCTTAACAAGACGGATTTAATGCCCCTTGGGAGAGACTTTGAGGTTACAGTAGCTTAACAAGATGGTTTTAATGCCCCTTGGAAGAGACGTGGAGGTTGCAGTAGCTTAACAAGATGGTTTTAATGCCCCTTGGAAGAGACGTGGAGGTTGCAGTAGCTTAGCAAGACGGTTTTAATGCCCCTTGGAAGAATGGGGGAGGTCGCACTAGCTTAACAAGACGGTTTTAATGCCACTGGGGAAAGTGGTGGAGGGCGCAGTAGCTTAACAAGACAGTTTTAATGCCCCTTGGAAAAATGGAGGAGGCCGCAGTGGAATAAAAAGACAATAACAATGCCCCTTGGAAGAGACATGAAGTTTGCAGTAGCTTAACAAGACGGTTTTAATGCCCCTTGGAAGAGACGTGGAGGTTGCAGTAGCTTAACAAGATGATTATAATGCCCCTTGGAAGAATGGAGGAGGTCGCAGTAGCTTAACAAGACGGTTTTAATGCCCCTGGGGAAAGTGGTGGAGGGCGCAGTAGCTTAACAAGGCGGTTTTAATGCCCCTTGGAAGAATGGTGGAGGTCACAGTGGAATAAAAAGACAATATCAATGCGCCTTGGAAGAGACGTGGAGGTTGCAAGACCTTAACAAGACGGTTTTAATGCCCCTTGGTAGAGACGTGGAGGTTGCAGTAGCTTAACATTATGGTTTTAATGCCCCTTGTAAGAATAGTGGAGGTCGCAGTAGCTTAGCAAGATTGTTTTAATGCCCCTTGGAAGAATGGTGGAGGTCGCAGTGGAATAAAAAGACAATATCAATGCGCCTTGGAAGAGACGGGGAGGTTGCAGTAGCTTAACAAGACGGATTTAATGCCCCTTGGGATAGACTTTGAGGTTACAGTAGCTTAACAAGATGGTTTTAATGCCCATTGGAAGAGACGTGGAGGTTGCAGTAGCTTAACAAGACGGTTTTAATGCCCCTTGGAAGAGACGTGGAGGTTGCAGTAGCTTAACAAGATGATTATAATACCCCTTGGAAGAATGGTGGAGGTCGCAGTAGCTTAACAAGACGGTTTTAATGCCCATGGGGAAAGTGATGGAGGGCGCAGTAGGTTAACAATGCGGTTTTAATGCCCCTTTGAAGAATGGTGGAGTTCGCAGTAGCTTAACAAGATGGTTTTAATGCCCCTTGGAAGAGACGTGGAGGTCGCAGTAGCTTAACAAGACGGTTTTAATGTCCCTTGGAAGAGACGTGGAGGTTGCAGTAGCTTAACAAGACGGATTTAAAGCCCCTTGGGAGAGACTTTGAGGTTACAGTAGCTTAACAAGACGGTTTTAATGCCCCTTGGAAGAGACGTGGAGGTTGCAGTAGCTTAGAAGACGGTTTTAATACACCTTGGAAGAGACGTGGAGGTTACAGTAGCTTAGCAAGATGGTTTTTATGCCCCTTGGAAGAATGTTGGAAGTCGCAGTAGCTTAACAAGACAGTTTTAATGCCCCTTGGAAGAGATGTGGAGGTTGCAGTGGCTTAACAAGACAGTTTTAATGCCCCTTGGGAAAGTGGTGGAGGTCGCAGTAGCTTAACAAGACGGTTTTAATGCCCATTAGAAGAGACGTGGAGGTTGCAGTAGCTTAACAAGACGGTTTTAATGCCCCTTGGAAGAGACATGGAGGTTGCAGTAGCTTAACAAGACGGTTTTAATGCCCCTTGGAAGAGACGTGGAGGTTGCAGTAGCTTAACAAGATGATTATAATGCCCCTTGGAAGAATGGTGGAGGTCGAAGTAGCTTAACAAGATGGTTTTAATGCCCCTTGGAAGAGACGTGGAGGTTGCAGTAGCTTAACAAGACTGTTTTAATGCCCCTGGGGAGAGTGGTGGAGGGCGCAGTAGCTTAACAAGACTGTTTTAATGCCCTTTGGAAAAATGGGGGAGGTCGCAGTAGCTTAACAACACTGTTTTAATGCCCCTGGGGAGAGTGGTGGAGGGCGCAGTAGCTTAACAAGACAGTTTTAATGCCCCTTGGAAGAAAGATGGAGGTCGCAGTAGAATAAAAAGACAATAACAATGCCCCTTGGAAGAGACGTGGAGGTTGCAGTAGCTGAACAAGATGGTTTTAATGCCCCTTGGAAGAGACGTGGAGGTTGCAGTAGCTGAACAAGATGGTTTTAATGCCCCTTGGAAGAGACGTTGAGGTTGCAGTAGCTTAACAAGATGATTATTATGCCCCTTGGAAGAATGGTGGAGGTCGCAGTAGCTTAACAAGACGGTTTTAATGCCCCTGGGGAAATTGGTGGCGGGCGCAGTAGCTTAACAAGATGGTTTTAATGCCCCTTGGAAGAATGGTGGAGGACGCAGTGGAATAAAAAGACAATATCAATGCGCCTTGGAAGAGACGGGGAGGTTGCAGTAGCTTAACAAGACAGTTTTAATGCCCCTTGGAAGAGACGTGGAGGTTGCAGTAGCTTAATATTACGGTTTTAATGCCCCTTGTAAGAATAGTGGAGGTCGCAGTAGTTTAACAAGATGGTTTTAAAGCCCCTTGGAAGAGACGTGGAGATTGTAGTAGCTTAACAAGACGGATTTAATGCCCCTTGGGAGAGACTTTGAGGTTACAGTAGCTTAACAAGATGGTTTTAATGCCCTTGGAAGAGACGTGGAGGTTGCAGTAGCTTAACAAGACGGTTTTAATGCCCCTTGGAAGAATGGGGGAGGTCACAGTAGCTTAACAAGACGGTTTTAATGCCCCTGGGGAAGGTGGTGGAGGGCGCAGTAGCTTAACAAGACAGTTTTAATGCCCCTTGGAAGAATGGTGGAGGTCGCAGTGAAATAAAAAGACAATAACAATGCCCCTTGGAAGAGACATGGAGGTTGCAATAGCTTAACAAGACGGTTTTAATGCCCCTTGGAAGAGACGTGGAGGTTGCAGTAGCTTAACAAGATGATTATAATGCCCCTTGGAAGAATGGAGGAGGTCGCAGTAGCTTAACAAGACGGTTTTAATGCCCCTGGGGAAAGTGGTGGAGGGCGCAGTAGCTTAACGAGGCGGTTTTAATGCCCCATGGAAGAATGGTGGAGGTCACAGTGGAATAAAAAGACAATATCAATGCGCCTTGGAAGAGACGTGGAGGTTGCAAGACCTTAACAAGACGGTTTTAATGCCCCTTGGTAGAGACGTGGAGGTTGCAGTAGCTTAACATTATGGTTTTAATGCCCCTTGTAAGAATAGTGGAGGTCGCAGTGGCTTAACAAGATTGTTTTAATGCCCCTTGGAAGAATGGTGGAGGTCGCAGTGGAATAAAAAGACAATATCAATGCGCCTTGGAAGAGACGGGGAGGTTGCAGTAGCTTAACAAGATAGTTTTAATGCCCCTTGGAAGAGACGTGGAGGTTTCAGTAGCTTAACATTAAGGTTTTAATGCCCCTTGTAAGAATAGTGGAGGTCGCAGTATTTTAACAAGATGGTTTTAATGCCCCTTGGAAGGGACGTGGAGGTTGCAGTAGCTTAACAAGACGGATTTAATGCCCCTTGGGATAGACTTTGAGGTTACAGTAGCTTAACAAGATGGTTTTAATGCCCCTTGGAAGAGACGTGGAGGTTGCAGTAGCTTAACAAGACGGTTTTAATGCCCCTTGGAAGAGACGTGGAGGTTGCAGTAGCTTAACAAGATGATTATAATGCCCCTTGGAAGAATGGTGGAGGTCGCAGTAGCTTAACAAGACGGTTTTAATGCCCATGGGGAAAGTGATGGAGGGCGCAGTAGGTTAACAATGCGGTTTTAATGCCCCTTTGAAGAATGGTGGAGGTCGCAGTGGAATAAAAACACAATATCAATGCGCCTTGGAAGAGACGTGGAGGTTGCAGTACCTTAACAAGACAGTTTTAATGCCCCTTGGTAGAGACGTCGAGGTTGCAGTAGCTTAACATTACAGTTTTAATGCCCCTTGTAAGAATAGTGGAGTTCGCAGTAGCTTAACAAGATGGTTTTAATGCCCCTTGGAAGAGACGTGGAGGTCGCAGTAGCTTAACAAGACGGTTTTAATGCCCCTTGGAAGAGACGTGGAGGTTGCAGTAGCTTAACAAGACGGATTTAAAGCCCCTTGGGAGAGACTTTGAGGTTACCGTAGCTTAACAAGACGGTTTTAATGCCCCTTGGAAGAGACGTGGAGGTTGCAGTAGCTTAGAAGACGGTTTTAATACACCTTGGAAGAGACGTGGAGGTTACAGTAGCTTAGCAAGATGGTTTTTATGCCCCTTGGAAGAATGTTGGAAGTCGCAGTAGCTTAACAAGACAGTTTTAATGCCCCTTGGAAGAGATGTGGAGGTTGCAGTGGCTTAACAAGACAGTTTTAATGCCCCTTGGGAAAGTGGTGGAGGTCGCAGTAGCTTAACAAGACGGTCTTAATGCCCATTAGAAGAGACGTGGAGGTTGCAGTAGCTTAACAAGACGGTTTTAATGCCCCTTGGAAGAGACATGGAGGTTGCAGTAGCTTAACAAGACGGTTTTAATGCCCCTTGGAAGAGACGTGGAGGTTGCAGTAGCTTAACATGATGATTATAATGCCCCTTGGAAGAATGGTGGAGGTCGAAGTAGCTTAACAAGATGGTTTTAATGCCCCTTGGAAGAGACGTGGAGGTTGCAGTAGCTTAACAAGACTAATTTAATGCCCATTGGGAGAGACTTTGAGGTTGCAGTAGCTTAAAAAGACGGTTTTAATGCCCCTTGGAAGAGACGTGGAGGTTGCAGTAGCTTAACAAGACAGTTTTAATGCCCGTTGGAAGAGGCGTGGAGGTTGCAGTAGCTTAACAAGACTGTTTTAATGCCCCTTGGAAGAATGGGGGAGGTCGCAGTAGCTTAACAAGACGGTTTTAATGCCCCTGGGGAGAGTGGTCGAGGGCGCAGTAGCTTAACAAGACAGTTTTAATGCCCCTTGGAAGAATGATGGAGGTCGCAGTGGAATAAAAAGTCAATAACAATGCCCCTTGGAAGAGACGTGGAGGTTGCAGTAGCATAACAAGACGGTTTTAATGCCCCTTGGAAGAGACGTGGAGGTTGCAGTAGCTTAACAAGATGATTATAATGACCCTTGTAAGAATAGTGGAGGTCGCAGTAGCTTAACAAGATGGTTTTAATGCCCCTTGGAAGAATGGTGGAGGTCGCAGTGGAATAAAAAGACAATATCAATGCGCCTTGGAAGAGACGGGGAGGTTGCAGTGGCTTAACAAGATAGTTTTAATGCCCCTTGGAAGAGACGTGGAGGTTGCATTAGCTTAACATTACGGTTTTAATGCCCCTTGTAAGAGTAGTGGAGGTCGCAGTAGTTTAACAAGATGGTTTTAATGCCCCTTGGAAGAGACGTGGAGGTTGCAGTAGCTTAACAAGACGGATTTAATGCCCCTTGGGAGAGACTTTGAGGTTACAGTAGCTTAACAAGATGGTTTTAATGCCCCTTGGAAGAGACGTGGAGGTTGCAGTAGCTTAACAAGATGGTTTTAATGCCCCTTGGAAGAGACGTGGAGGTTGCAGTAGCTTAGCAAGACGGTTTTAATGCCCCTTGGAAGAATGGGGGAGGTCGCACTAGCTTAACAAGACGGTTTTAATGCCACTGGGGAAAGTGGTGGAGGGCGCAGTAGCTTAACAAGACAGTTTTAATGCCCCTTGGAAAAATGGAGGAGGCCGCAGTGGAATAAAAAGACAATAACAATGCCCCTTGGAAGAGACATGAAGTTTGCAGTAGCTTAACAAGACGGTTTTAATGCCCCTTGGAAGAGACGTGGAGGTTGCAGTAGCTTAACAAGATGATTATAATGCCCCTTGGAAGAATGGAGGAGGTCGCAGTAGCTTAACAAGACGGTTTTAATGCCCCTGGGGAAAGTGGTGGAGGGCGCAGTAGCTTAACAAGGCGGTTTTAATGCCCCTTGGAAGAATGGTGGAGGTCACAGTGGAATAAAAAGACAATATCAATGCGCCTTGGAAGAGACGTGGAGGTTGCAAGACCTTAACAAGACGGTTTTAATGCCCCTTGGTAGAGACGTGGAGGTTGCAGTAGCTTAACATTATGGTTTTAATGCCCCTTGTAAGAATAGTGGAGGTCGCAGTAGCTTAGCAAGATTGTTTTAATGCCCCTTGGAAGAATGGTGGAGGTCGCAGTGGAATAAAAAGACAATATCAATGCGCCTTGGAAGAGACGGGGAGGTTGCAGTAGCTTAACAAGACGGATTTAATGCCCCTTGGGATAGACTTTGAGGTTACAGTAGCTTAACAAGATGGTTTTAATGCCCATTGGAAGAGACGTGGAGGTTGCAGTAGCTTAACAAGACGGTTTTAAAGCCCCTTGGAAGAGACGTGGAGGTTGCAGTAGCTTAACAAGATGATTATAATACCCCTTGGAAGAATGGTGGAGGTCGCAGTAGCTTAACAAGACGGTTTTAATGCCCATGGGGAAAGTGATGGAGGGCGCAGTAGGTTAACAATGCGGTTTTAATGCCCCTTTGAAGAATGGTGGAGTTCGCAGTAGCTTAACAAGATGGTTTTAATGCCCCTTGGAAGAGACGTGGAGGTCGCAGTAGCTTAACAAGACGGTTTTAATGTCCCTTGGAAGAGACGTGGAGGTTGCAGTAGCTTAACAAGACGGATTTAAAGCCCCTTGGGAGAGACTTTGAGGTTACAGTAGCTTAACAAGACGGTTTTAATGCCCCTTGGAAGAGACGTGGAGGTTGCAGTAGCTTAGAAGACGGTTTTAATACACCTTGGAAGAGACGTGGAGGTTACAGTAGCTTAGCAAGATGGTTTTTATGCCCCTTGGAAGAATGTTGGAAGTCGCAGTAGCTTAACAAGACAGTTTTAATGCCCCTTGGAAGAGATGTGGAGGTTGCAGTGGCTTAACAAGACAGTTTTAATGCCCCTTGGGAAAGTGGTGGAGGTCGCAGTAGCTTAACAAGACGGTTTTAATGCCCATTAGAAGAGACGTGGAGGTTGCAGTAGCTTAACAAGACGGTTTTAATGCCCCTTGGAAGAGACATGGAGGTTGCAGTAGCTTAACAAGACGGTTTTAATGCCCCTTGGAAGAGACGTGGAGGTTGCAGTAGCTTAACAAGATGATTATAATGCCCCTTGGAAGAATGGTGGAGGTCGAAGTAGCTTAACAAGATGGTTTTAATGCCCCTTGGAAGAGACGTGGAGGTTGCAGTAGCTTAACAAGACTAATTTAATGCCCCTTGGGAGAGACTTTGAGGTTGCAGTAGCTTAAAAAGACGGTTTTAATGCCCCTTGGAAGAGACGTGGAGGTTGCAGTAGCTTAACAAGATGATTATAATGCACCTTGGAAGAATGGTGGAGGTCGAAGTAGCTTAACAAGATGGTTTTAATGCCCCTTGGAAGAGACGTGGAGGTCGCAGCAGCTTAACAAGACTGTTTTAATGCCCCTTGGAAGAATGGGGGAGGTCGCAGTAGCTTAACAAGACGGTTTTAATGCCCCTGGGGAGAGTGGTCGAGGGCGCAGTAGCTTAACAAGACAGTTTTAATGCCCCTTGGAAGAATGATGGAGGTCGCAGTGGAATAAAAAGTCAATAACAATGCCCCTTGGAAGAGACGTGGAGGTTGCAGTAGCATAACAAGACGCTTTTAATGCCCCTTGGAAGAGACGTGGAGGTTGCAGTAGCTTAACAAGATGATTATAATGACCCTTGGAAGAATGGTGGAGGTCGCAGTAGCTTAACAAGACCGTTTTAATGCCCCTGGGGAAAGTGGTGGAGGGCGCAGTAGCTTAACAAGATGGTTTATATGCCCCTTGGAAGAATGATGGAGGTCGCAGTGGAATAAAAAGACAATATCAATGCGCCTTGGAAGAGACGTGGAGGTTGCAGTACCTTAACAAGACGGTTTTAATGCCCCTTGGTAGAGACGTGGAGGCTGCAGTAGCTTAACATTACGGTTTTATTGCCCCTTGTAAGAATAGTGGAGGTCGCAGTAGCTTAACAAGATGGTTTTAATGCCCCTTGGAAGAATGGTGGAGGTCGCAGTGGAATAAAAAGACAATATCAATGCGCCTTGGAAGAGACGGGGAGGTTGCAGTGGCTTAACAAGATAGTTTTAATGCCCCTTGGAAGAGACGTGGAGGTTGCAGTAGCTTAACATCATGGTTTTAATGCCCCTTGTAAGAGTAGTGGAGGTCGCAGTAGTTTAACAAGATGGTTTTAATGCCCCTTGGAAGAGACGTGGAGGTTGCAGTAGCTTAACAAGACGGATTTAATGCCCCTTGGGAGAGACTTTGAGGTTACAGTAGCTTAACAAGATGGTTTTAATGCCCCTTGGAAGAGACGTGGAGGTTGCAGTAGCTTAACAAGATGGTTTTAATGCCCCTTGGAAGAGACGTGGAGGTTGCAGTAGCTTAGCAAGACGGTTTTAATGCCCCTTGGAAGAATGGGGGAGGTCGCACTAGCTTAACAAGACGGTTTCAATGCCACTGGGGAAAGTGGTGGAGGGCGCAGTAGCTTAACAAGACAGTTTTAATGCCCCTTGGAAAAATGGTGGAGGCCGCAGTGGAATAAAAAGACAATAACAATGCCCCTTGGAAGAGAGATGGAGGTTGCAGTAGCTTAACAAGACGGTTTTAATGCCCCTTGGAAGAGACGTGGAGGTTGCAGTAGCTTAACAAGATGATTATAATGCCCCTTGGAAGAATGGTGGAGGTCGCAGTAGCTTAACAAGGCGTTTTTTATGCCCCTGGGGAAAGTGGTGGAGGGCGCAGTAGCTTAATAAGACGGTTTTAATGCCCCTTGGAAGAATGGTGGAGGTTGCAGTGGAATAAAAAGACAATATCAAGGTGCTTTGGAAGAGATGTGGAGGTTGCAGTAGCTTAACAAGATGGTTTTAATGCCCCTTGGAAGAGTCGTGGAGTTTGCAGTCGCTTAACATTACGGTTTTAATGCCCCTTGTAAGAATAGTGGAGGTCGCAGTAGGTTAACAAGATGGTTTTAATGCACCTTAGAAGAGATGTTGAGGTCGCAGTAGCTTAACAAGACGGTTTTAATGCCTCTTGGAAGAGACGTGGAGGTTGCAGTAGCTTAGCAAGACGGATTTAATGCCCCTTGGGAGAGACTTTGAGGTTACAGTAGCCCAACAAGACCGTTTTAATGCCCCTTGGAAGAGATGTGGAGGTTACATTAGCTTAACAAGACGGTTTTAATGCCCCTTGGAAGAGATGTGGAGGTTGCAGTAGCTTAACAAGACGGTTTTAATGCCCCTTGGAAGAATGGGGGAGGTCGCAGTAGCTTAACAAGACGGTTTTAATGCACCTAGGGAGAGTGGTCGAGGGCGCAGTAGCTTAACAAGACAGTTTTAATGCCCCTTGGAAGAATGATGGAGGTCGCAGTGGAATAAAAAGACAATAACAATGCCCCTTGGAAGAGACGTGGAGGTTGCAGTAGCTTATAAAGACGATTTTAATGCCCCTTGGAAGAGACGTGGAGGTTGCAGTAGCTTAACAAGATGATTATATTGCCCCTTGGAAGAATGGTGGAGGTCGCAGTAGCTTAACAAGTCCGTTTTAATGCCCCTGGGGAAAGTGGTGGAGGGCGCAGTAGCTGAATAAGACGGTTTTAATGCCCCTTGGAATAATGGTGGAGGTCGCAGTGGAATAAAAAGACAATATCAATGCTCCTTGGAAGAGACGTGGAGGTTGCAGTACCTCATCAAGACGGTTTAAATGCCCCTTGGAAGAGACGTGGAGGTTGCAGTAGCTTAACATTACGGTTTTAATGCCCCTTGTAAGAATAGTGGAGGTCGCGGTAGCTTAACAAGATGGTTTTAATGCCCCTTGGAAGAGGCGTGGATGTCGCAGTAGCTTAACAAGACGGCTTTAATGCCCCTTGGAAGAGACGTGGAGGTTGCAGTAGCTTAACAAGACGGTTTTAATGCCCCTTGGAAGAGACGTGGAGGTTGCAGTAGCTTAACAAGATGGTTTTAATGCCCCTTGGAAGAATGGTGGAAGTCGCAGTAGCTTAACAAGACAGTTTTAATGCCCCTTGGAAGAGATGTGGAGGTTGCAGTAGCTTAACAAGACAGTTTTAATGACCCTTGGGAAAGTGGTGGAGGTCGCAGTAGCTTAACAAGACGGTTTTAATGCCCATTGGAAGAGACGTATAGTTTGCAGTAGCTTAACAAGACGGTTTTAATGCCCCTTGGAAGAGACATGGAGATTGCAGTAGCTTAACAAGATGATTATAATGCCCCTTGGAAGAATGGTGGAGGTCGCAGTAGCTTAAAAAAACGGTTTTAATGTCCCTGGGGAAAGTGGTGGAGGGCGCAGTAGCTTAACAAGATGGTTTATATGCCCCTTGTAAGAATGATGACGGTCGCAGTGGAATAAAAAGACAATATCAATGCGCCTTGGAAGAGACGTGGAGGTTGCAGTAGCTTAACAAGACGGTTTTAATGCCCCTTGGAAGAGACGTGGAGGTTGCAGTAGCTTAACAAGACGGTTTTAATGCACCTTGCAAGAATAGTCGAGGTCGCAGTAGCTTAATAAGATGGTTTTAATGCCTCTTAGAAGAGATGTGGAGGTCGCAGTAGCTTAACAAGACGGTTTTAATGCCACTTGGAAGAGACGTGGAGGTTGCAGTAGCTTAACAAGATGGATTTAATGCCCCTTGGGAGAGACCTTGAAGTGGCAGTAGCTTTACAAGACGGTTTTAATGCACCTTAGAAGAGACATGGAGCTTGCAGTAGCTTAACCAGACGGTTTTAATGCCCCTTGGAAGAGACATGGAGTTTGCAGTAGCTTAACAAGTCGGTTTTAATGCCCCTTGGAAGAATAATGGAGGTCGCAGTAGCTTAACAAGTTGGTTTTAATGCCCCTGGGGAAAGTGGTGGAGGGCGCAGTAGCTTAACAAGATGGTTTTAATGCCCCGGGGAAGAATGGTGGAGGTCGCAGTGGAATAAAAAGACAATATGAATGCCCCTTTGAAGAGACGTGAAGGTTGCAGAAGCTTAACAAGACGGTTTTAATGCCACTTCGAAGAGACGTGGAGGTTGCAGTAGCTTAACAAGACGGTTTTAATGCCCCTTGGAAGAGACGTGGAGGTTGCAGTAGCTTAACAAGACGGTTTTAATGCCCCTTGGAAGAATGATGGAGGTCGCAGTCACTTAACAAGACGGTTTTAATGCCCCTGGGGAAAGTGGTGGAGGTCGCAATAGCTTAACAAGACGGTTTTAATGCCCCTTGGAAGAGACGTGGAGGTTGCAATAGCTTAACAAGACGGTTTTAATGCTCCTTGGAAGAGACGTGGAAGTCGCAGGGGAATAGAAAAGCAAAATTAATGCCCCTGGGAAAAGTGGTGGAGGTCGCAGTAGCTTAACAAGATGGTTTTAATGCCCCTTGGAAGAATGGTGGAGGTCGCAGTAGCTTAACAAGACGGTTTTAATGCCCCTGAAAAAAGTGGTGGAGGTCGCAGTAGCTTAACAAGACGGTTTTAATGACCTCGGAAGAGACGTGGAGGTCGCAGTAGCTTAACAAGACGGTCTTAATGCCCCTCGGAAGAATGATTTTGGTCGCAGTAGCTTAACAAGACGTTTTTAATGCCCCTGGGGAAAGTGGTGGAGGGCGCAGTAGCTTAACAAGACGGTTTTAATGCCCATTGGAAGAATGGTGGAAGTCGCAGTGGAATAAAAAGACAATATCAATGAACCTTGGAAGAGACGTGGAGGTTGCAGTAGCTTAACATTACGGTTTTAATGCCCCTTGTAAGAATAGTGGAGGTCGCAGTAGCTTAATAAGATGGTTTTAATGCCCCTTGGAAGAGACGTGGAGGTCGCAGTAGCTTAACAAGACGGTTTTAATGCCCCTTGGAAGAGACGTGGAGGTTGCATTAGCTTAACAATACTGATTTAATGCCCCTTGGGAGAGACTTTGAGGTTGCAGTAGCTTAAAAAGACTGTTTTAATGCCCCTTGGAAGAGACGTGGAGGTTGCAGTAGCTGAGCAAGATGGTTTTAATGTCCCTTGGAAGAGACGTGGAGGTTGCAGTAGCTTAACAAGATGGTTTCAATGCCCCTTGGAAGAGACGTTGAGGTTGCAGTAGCTTAACAAGATGATTATAATGCCCCTTGGAAGAATGGTGGAGGTGGCAGTAGCTTAACAAGACGGTTTTAATGCCCCTGGGGAAATTGGTGGAGGGCGCAGTAGCTTAGCAAGATGGTTTTAATGCCCCTTGGAAGAATGGTGGAGGTCGCAGTGGAATAAAAAGACAATATCAATGCGCCTTGGAAGAGACGGGGAGGTTGCAGTAGCTTAACAAGACAGTTTTAATGCCCCTTGGAAGAGACGTGGAGGTTGCAGTAGCTTAATATTACGGTTTTAATGCCCCTTGTAAGAATAGTGGAGGTCGCAGTAGTTTAACAAAATGGTTTTAATGCCCCTTGGAAGAGACGTGGAGATTGCAGTAGCTTAACAAGACGGATTTAATGCCCCTTGCGAGAGACTTTGAGGTTACAGTAGCTTAACAAGATGGTTTTAATGCCCTTGGAAGAGACGTGGAGGTTGCAGTAGCTTAACAAGACGGTTTTAATGCCCCTTGGAAGAATGGGAGAGGTCACAGTAGCTTAACAAGACAGTTTTAATGCCCCTTGGAAGAAAGGTGGAGGTCGCAGTGGAATAAAAAGACAATAACAATGCCCCTTGGAAGAGACATGGAGGTTGCAATAGCTTAACAAGACGGTTTTAATGCACCTTGGAAGAGACGTGGAGGTTGCAGTAGCTTAACAAGATGATTATAATGCCCCTTGGAAGAATGGTGGAGGTCGCAGTAGCTTAACAAGATTGTTTTAATGCCCCTGGGGACAGTGGTGGAGGGCGCAGTAGCTTAACAAGGCGGTTTTAATGCCCCTTGGAAGAATGGTGGAGGTCGCAGTGGAATAAAAAGACAATATCAATGCGCCTTGGAAGAGACGTGGAGGTCGCAGTAGCTTAACAAGATGGTTTTAATGCCCCTTGGAAGAATGGTGGAGGTCGCAGTAGCTTAACAAGACGGTTTTAATGCCCCTGGAAAAAGTGGTGGAGGTCGCAGTAGCTTAACAAGACCGTTTTAATGACCTTGGAAGAGACGTGGAGGTCGCAGTAGCTTAACAAGACGGTCTTAATGCCCCTTGGAAGAATGGTTTTGGTCGCAGTAGCTTAACAAGACGTTTTTAATGCCCCTGGGGAAAGTGGTGGAGGGCGCAGTAGCTTAACAAGACGGTTTTAATGCCCATTGGAAGAATGTTGGAGGTCGCAGTGGAATAAAAAGACAATATCAATGCCCCTTGGAAGAGACGTGGAGGTTGCGGTAGCTTAACACGACGGTTTTAATGCCCCTTGGAAGAGACGTGGAGGTTGCAGTAGCTTAACAAGACGGTTTTAATGCCCCTTGGAAAAATAGTGGAGGTCGCAGTAGCTTAACAAGATGGTTTTAATGCCCCTTGGAAGAGACGTGGAGGTTGCAGTAGCTTAACAAGACGGTTTCAATGCCCCTTGGAAGAGACGTGGAGGTTGCATTAGCTTAACAAGATGGATTTAATGCCCCTTGGAAGAGACTTGGAGGTTGCAGTAGCTTAACAAGACGGTTTTAATGCCCCTTAGAATAGACGTGGAGGTTGCAGTAGCTTAACAAGACAGTTTTAATGCCCCTTGGAAGAATGATGGAGGTTGCAGTAACATAACAAGACGGTTTTAATGCCCCCGGTGAAAGTGGTGGAGGTCGGAGTAGCTTAACAAGACGTTTTTAATGCCCCTTGGAATAGACGTGGAGGTTGCAGTAGCTTAACAAGACGGTTCTAATGCCCCTTGGAAGAGACGTGGAAGTCGCAGTGGAATAAAAATACAAAATTAATGCCCCTGGGAAAAGTGCTGGAGGTCGCAGTAGCTTAACAAGATGGTTTTAATGCCCCTTGGAAGAATGGTGGAGGTCGTAGCAGCTTAACAAGACGGTTTTAATGCCCCTGGGAAAAGAGGTGGAGGTCGCAGTAGCTTAAGAAGACGGGTTTAATGCCCCTGGGGAAAGTGATGGAGGTTGCAGTAGCTTAATAAGATGGTATTAATGCCCCTTGGAAGAGTCGTGGAGGTTGCAGTAGCTTAACAAGATGGTTTTAATGCCCCTTGGAAGAAACGTAGAGGTCCCAGTGGAGTAAAAAGATAGTTTTAATGCCCCTTGGAAGAGACGTAGAGGTCCCAGTGGAGTAAAAAGATAGTTTTAATGCCCCTTGGAAGAGACGTGGAGGTTGGAGTAGCTTAACAAGACGGTTTTAATGCCCCTTGGAAGAATGGTGGAGTTCGCAGTAGCCTAACAAGACAGTTTTAATGCCCCTTGGAAGAGATGTGGAGGTTGCAGTAGCTTAAAAAAACAGTTTTAATGCCTCTGGGGAAAGTGGTGGATGTCGCAGTAGCTTAACAAGACGGTTTTAATGCCCTTTGGAAGAGACATGGAGTTTGCAGTAGCTTAACAAGACGGTTATAATGCCCCTTGGAAGAGACGTGGAGGTTGCAGCAGCTTAACAAGATGATTATAAAGCCCCTTGGAAGAATGGTGGAGGTCTCAGTAGCTTAACAAGATGGTTTTAATGCCCCTGGGGAAAATGGTGGAGGGCGCAGTAGCTTAACAAGACGGTTTTAATGCCGCTTGGAAGAATGGTGGAGGTCGCAGTGGAATAAAAAAACAATATCAATGCGCCTTTGAAGAGACGTGGAGGTTGCAGTAGCTTAACAAGACGGTTTTAATGCCCCTTGGAAGAGACGTTGAGTTTGCAGTAGCTTAACAGTTCGGTTTTAATGCCCCTTGTAAGAATAGTGGAGGTCTCAGTAGCTTAACAAGATTGTTTTAATGCCCCTTGGTAGAGACGTGGAGGTCGCAGTAGCTTAACAAGACAGTTTTAATGCCCCTTGAAAGAGACGTGGAGGTTGCAGTAGCTTAACAAGATGGATTTAATTCCCCTTGGGAGAGACTTTGAGGTTACAGTAGCTTAACAAGACGGTTTTAATGCCCCTTTGAAGAGACGTGGAGGTTGCAGTAGCTTAAAAAGACAATTTTAATGCCCCTTGGAAGAGACGTGGAGGTTGCAGTAGCTTAACAAGACGGTTTTAATGCCCCTTGGAAGAATGGGGGAGGTCGCAGTAGCTTAACAAGATGGTTTTAATGCCACTGGGGAAAGTGGTGGAGGGCGCAGTAGCTCAACAAGACAGTTTTAATGCCCCTTGCAAGAATGGTGGAGGCCGCAGTGGAATAAAAAGACAATAACAATGCCCCTTGGAAGAGACATGGAGGTTGCAGTAGCTTAACAAGACGGTTTTAATGCCCCTTGGAAGAGACGTGGAAGTTGCAGTAGCTTAACAAGATGATTATAATGCCCCTTGGAAGAATGGTGGAGGTCGCAGTAGCTTCACAAGGCGGTTCTAATGCCCCTGGGGAAAGTGGTGGAGGGCGCAGTAGCTTAACAAGACGGTTTTAATGCCCCTTGGAAGAATGGTGGAGGTTGCAGTGGAATAAAAAGACAATATCAATGCGCTTTGGAAAAGATGTGGAGGTTGCAGTAGCTTAACAAGACGGTTTTAATACCCCTTGGAAGAGTCGTGGAGTTTGCAGTAGCTTAACATTACGGTTTTAATGCCCCTTGTAAGAATAGTGGAGGTCGCAGTAGCTTAACAAGACGGTTTTAATGCCCCTTGGAAGAGACGTGGAGGCTGCAGTAGCTTAACAAGATGGATTTAATGCCCCTTGGGAGAGACCTTGAGGTGGCAGTAGCTTTACAAGACGGTTTTAATGCCCCTTAGAAGAGACGTGGAGGTTGCAGTAGCTTAACAAGACGGTTTTAATGCCCCTTGGAAGAGACATGGAAGTTGCAGTAGCTTAACAAGTCGGTTTTAATGCCCCTTGGAAGAATAATGGAAGTCGCAGTAGCTTAACAAGTTGGTTTTAATGCAACTGGGGAAAGTGGTGGAGGGTGCGGTAGCTTAACAAGATGGTTTTAATGCCCCTGGGAAGAATGGTGGAGGTCGCAGTGGAATAAAAAGACAATATGAATGCCCCTTGGAAGAGACGTGAAGGTTGCAGTAGCTTAACAAGATGGTTTTAATGCCCCTTCGAAGAGACGTGGAGGTTGCAGTAGCTTAACAAGACGGTTTTAATGCCCCTTGGAAGAATCATGGAGGTCGCAGTAACTTAACAAGACGGTGTTAATGCCCCTGGGGAAAGTGGTGGAGGTCGCAGTAGCTTAACAAGACGGTTTTAATGCCCCTTGGAAGAGATGTGGAGGTTTCAATAGCTTAACAAGACGGTTTTATTGCCCCTTGGAAGAGACGTGGAAGTTGCAGAGGAATAGAAAGACAAAATTAATGCCCCTGGGAAAAGTGGTAGAGGTCGCAGTAGCTTAACAAGATGGTTTTAATGCCCCTTGGAAGAATGGTGGAGGTCGCAGTAGCTTAACAAGACGGTTTTAATGCCCCTGGAAAAAGTGGTGGAGGTCGCAGTAGCTTAACAAGACGGTTTTAATGCCCCTTGGAAGAGACGTGGAGGTCGCAGTAGCTTAACAAGACGGTCTTAATGCCCCTTGGAAGAATGGTTTTGGTCGCAGTAGCTTAACATGACGTTTTTAATGCCCCTGGGGAAAGTGGTGGAGGGCGCAGTAGCTTAACAAGACCTTTTTAATGCCCCTTGGAAGATTGGTGGAGGTCGCAGTGTAATAAAAAGACAATATCAATGAACCTTGGAAGAGACGTGGAGGTTGCAGTAGCTTAACAAGACGGTTTTAATGCCCCTTGGAAGAGACATGAAGGTTGCAGTAGCTTAACATTACGGTTTTAATGCCCCTTGTAAGAATAGTGGAGGTCGCAGTAGCTTAACAAGATGGTTTTAATATCCCTTGGAAGAGACGTGGAGGTCGCAGTAGCTTAACAAGACGGTTTTAATGCCCCTTGGAAGAGACGTGGAGGTTGCAGTAGCTTAACAAGACTGATTTAATGCCCCTTGGGAGAGACTTTGAGGTTGCAGTAGCTTAAAAAGACGGTTTTAATGCCCCTTGGAAGAGACGTGGAGGTTGCAGTAGCTTAACAAGACGGTTTTAATTAGAGATGAGCGTTGTTCTACTCGAACTGTTCGCCAATCTCAAATTCGAGCTGTTTTGGGCGGTGTTCGAGCCGTTCGGCGAACACGAACAATTTGAGAAAAATTCGGCTGTTCGAGGTTATGTTCGATAACTGTTCGTGCACCAAAATCATAACTGGATTTTTTCTCAGTAATGATGAAAATTAATGTTAATACGCAGTTTGAGTGTACAGCGGGGTGGGGGGAGGGGCAGGGGATGGATCTCTGCAGGAACAATGAAGATCTCCATTTTTTTTTCTCTTTCCCGCATTTGCAGTGGGGAGGTGCAATCTGTCAGCCTATCAGCAGCGCACACACGGAGCGAAGTGCTTTTTTTCACACAAGCAAGGGCATGTGTCATTGGCAGTGTATGTCACATGTCCTTGCCCTATAAGACCAAGCCATTTTCCACGTCGCCACCATTTTCTCACTGCTGCAGCTGCGTGTTAGACGGCACCGCTGTTGCTGTGTGCGCTATACCTTGTTAATTTCAAGCCAATTTTCGCACAAATATACAGATAGCTTGGGAGTAGGGAATAGTTGTGATTGCAGTCCTTTTAAGGACTAGGTTACAGCATTTCCTACGACTTTTATCAGGGAGGTCTGTGCTCTTAAATAGATAGATTGTGGGAGTAAAGACTAATTGTAATTGGAGTCCTTTTCAGGACTAGGTTACATCAGTTCCTATCAGTTTTTGCCAGGCAGGTCTGTGCCAGTGCTGTGCAAGTTTTTTTCACAGCATTTGGCTGAATCTAGCAAAGCTAATCCTTTTTGGCCTATTGCAGAGTGTGTTAGTCAGTGGAGTAGCCTATCTGTGTTGCAAGATATACCACCTGTGTATAGAATACCAATTTTTTTACTGCACCTAGTGAAGTAAAATCTTTTGGGCATAGCATCATTCTATTAGTCCATCTATACTGACCTCCATCAGGTTGCAAACTGAATATAATTTTTTTCTGCATCTAGCTCTGAAAAAATATTTGGCCTACTAGCAGTGTGTCGGACTTTCTCTATTAGTCCATCTATACTGACCTCCATCAGGTTGCAAATTAAAAATAATTTTTATCTGCATCTACAGTACCTCTGAAAAAATATTTGGGCTTCTAGCTGTGTGTGGGACTTGTTGTATTAGTCCATCTATACTGACCTCCATCAGGTTGCAAACTGAATATATTTTTTTCTGCATCTACCTCTGAAAAAATATTGGGCTTCTAGCTGTGTGTGGGACTTGTTGTATTAGTCCATCTATACTGACCTCCATCAGGTTGCAAGCTGAATATATTTTTTTCTGCATCTACCTCTGAAAAAATATTGGGCTTCTAGCTGTGTGTGGGACTTGTTGTATTAGTCCATCTATACTGACCTCCATCAGGTTGCAAACTGAATATATTTTTTTCTGCATCTACCTCTGAAAAAATATTGGGCTTCTAGCTGTGTGTGGGACTTGTTGTATTAGTCCATCTATACTGACCTCCACCAGGTTGCAAACTGAATATAATTTTTTTCTGCATCTAGCTCTGAAAAAATATTTGGCCTTCTAGCAGTGTGTCGGACTTTCTCTATTAGTCCATCTATACTGACCTCCATCAGGTTGCAAATTAAAAATAATTTTTATCTGCATCTACAGTACCTCTGAAAAAATATTTGGGCTTCTAGCTGTGTGTGGGACTTGTTGTATTAGTCCATCTATACTGACCTCCATCAGGTTGCAAACTGAATATATTTTTTTCTGCATCTACCTCTGAAAAAATATTGGGCTTCTAGCTGTGTGTGGGACTTGTTGTATTAGTCCATCTATACTGACCTCCATCAGGTTGCAAACTGAATATATTTTTTTCTGCATCTACCTCTGAAAAAATATTGGGCTTCTAGCTGTGTGTGGGACTTGTTGTATTAGTCCATCTATACTGACCTCCATCAGGTTGCAAACTGAATATATTTTTTTCTGCATCTACCTCTGAAAAAATATTGGGCTTCTAGCTGTGTGTGGGACTTGTTGTATTAGTCCATCTATACTGACCTCCATCAGGTTGCAAACTGAATATATTTTTTTCTGCATCTACCTCTGAAAAAATATTGGGCTTCTAGCTGTGTGTGGGTCTTGTTCTATTAATCCATCTATACAGACCTCCATCAGGTTGCAAACTGAATATAATTTTTTTCTGCATCTACCTCTGAAAAAATATTGGGCTTCTAGCTGTGTGTGGGATTTGTTGTATTAGTCCATCTATACTGACCTCCATCAGGTTGCAAATTGAATATAATTTTTTTCTGCATCTAACCCAGCCAATAGTTTTGGCCTAATACCACAGTTTGGCCACTCAGCTCTGCTCGGTTACCATCCATTGTTTTTTTGTGCAAACAACTCCAGAGTTGTGAATTAGTTAACCACCAAAATGAGTGGAAAAAGGCCTGCTGCTGGTGGAAAGGGGAATAGGCGTGTTGGGAAGGGGAAAAAAGGTTGTGTCCGTGGGGTAGGTGTTAAAGCAACAGTAACATCTGCAGAAGAAAGACCATCTTCCAGCCAAACTAAAATGTCTACTTCTTTTAGCGGACAATGTGATAAGATCCCTTTCTTACGGCCACGCCAATCGCTACAAATTCCAGATGAGGCACAAAAACAGCAGGTGCTTCAACGGATATCAAGTGCTCCTTTAAGTGGGCTCTCCTCCACATCAACTTCAACATCACAAATACTCCAGTCCTCAAAGGTGTCACCCCAATCGCACTTGCTTCCTCACAGCTCCCAAATCTCCAGCTGCCCGTCTGAGTATGAGGTAGAACAGATGGTTGAGTCTGCAGAGCTGTTTACTCATACTATAGCCTGGGAATCAGAGGTCGACTCCAGCGCTTCTGTGAATCCAGACGAGGAAATGATCTGCACTGATGCCCAGAATCTTTATGAGTCGGATCCAGGACCAGACGCAGAAGGTTCTGACCATAATGTAGACCCTCATTCCCAAACTGTAACTCCTGTTGGTGGAGACAATGAGGAAGACGATGATAAGACTCAAATATCTGATTGGAGCGACAACTTTAGTTTTTTGTCAGGGCAGGAACAGGTTGGCTCTGAGGACGACGGGTGTGATAACGCACAGGGTGATGATGATGAGGTTGGAGATCCCACTTACTGTCAACCCACAGTCAGCCAAGAGATGAGATCAGCAGAGGAGGTGGAGGAAGATGCTAGTGACGACGAGGTCAGGTTGCGCCTTCCTGGACAGAGACGTAGTACTGGAAGCACGTCAACAACTGCATCCTCAAACACAACTCTGCCTCTCACCACAAGTCGTGGTGGCTCTTCAGGTCGCATGGGTGCTAAGCCTTGCATAGCCTGGGCATTTTTTCAGATCGATAAAGATGACCCAACTCGTGTTATCTGTAACATTTGTCAGCAAAAGCTAAGTAGAGGCCAAAAAATACATAGTTTGAGTACTTCATGCATGAACCGGCACATGGACATGAAGCATAAGTTGCAGTGGGAAGCTCAGTGTGCTACAATGCGGCCTAGCCGGCCGGGCCAACCACCGTCTGCCATATCTTGTGCATCCGCGGCCTCTTCATCCTCTGTGACTGGGGGGACAGCAGTCACACCTGTTTTGGGGCGCAGACCTGCCACCTCTTTACCCGCAACAGCCAGCGTGATTGGCAGGTCATCATTTTCTTTGGAGGTGGGAACACCAGCTGGTGTTGAGCGCTGTCCGACATCGATAGCACCACCTTTGGATCAAGGCAACCTAACATGTCCGCCTGCATCTTCCTCACAGACCGGCAGTTTGCCGGGGACACCCTTATCAACCCCGTCTAAGCACAATAGCCAGCCCTGGGTCCCTCAGATGTGGACAAGTAAAAGACCATTTCCTCCTAGCCATGAGAAAGCTAAGAGGTTGAATTTCACCATCTGCAAGCTCTTGGCTACAGAAATGCTGCCTTTCCGCCTGGTGGACACAGAGGATTTTCGAGACCTTATGTCCGTCGCAGTGCCCCAGTACCAGATGCCCAGTCAGCACTACTTCTCAAAGAAAGGTGTGCCTGCGCTCCACCAGCATGTCGCACACAACATCACCGCTTCTTTGAGAAACTCTGTGTGTGACAGGGTGCATTTCACCACAGACACTTGGACGAGTAGGCATGGACAGGGGCGTTACATGTCGCTGACTGGGCACTGGGTAACTATGGTGACAGCAGGACAAGGGGCTGCTGTCCAAGTCTTGCCGTCCCCACGAGTTGTGCGTCAATCCTCTTTATGTCAAAGTTCCTCCACTGCTTCTGCCTCCTCAACCTCCTCTCGGTCTTCCACCTGCACCCAAAGCCTGTCTGGTCATGCCACAAGCTTTCTAACTGCGCAGAAGGGATCCTGCACACCTCCTTACTATGCTGGCAGTAGGGCTCAACGTCATCAGGCGGTTTTTACATTGAAATGTCTGGGAAATGTGAGTCACACAGCTGAGGAGTTGTGGTCAGCTCTGGAGAACCAATTTCATGAATGGTTGTCTCCACTGGACCTGAAACCAGGGAAGGCCTGTGCGACAATGCTGCAAACCTGGGTGCGGCCCTTCGCCGGGGCAATGTCACACACGTGCCTTGTATGGCTCACGTGTTGAACCTGGTTGTCCAGCAATTTTTAGCCCACTATCCCAGACTAGATGGCCTTCTGCAGAGGGCACGGTCGCTGTGTGCTCACTTCCGCCGTTCGCATCCCGCAGCTCTACAGAAGTCGTTGGGCCTGCCACTTCACCGGCTAAAATGCGATGTGCCTACCCGGTGGAATTCAACTCTGCACATGTTGCAGCGACTGTGGCAGCACCGACAAGCCCTGGTGCAATACGTTCTGACGTATAGCCTGGGCCAACGAGATTCAGAGGTGGGGCAAATCACGCTGGAGGAGTGGTCTCAGATCAGGGACCTATGCACCCTTCTGCACAGTTTTGAAATGGCGACGAAGATGTTTAGTGCTGACGATGCCATTATCAGCATGACTATTCCGGTGATTTACATGCTGGAGCACATGTTAAACAGAATTCGGAGTCAGGTGGTGGCACAAGAGGAGGTGGAGGAAGTAGAGGAGGAGGAGTTGTATGCGGAAGGGCTAACATCTGCAAGGTCCAGACGGTCGGCAGCACCAAGGCGGCAGGCATGTGAGGGTGGGGGAGATGGTTTTACCAGGGCGCATGGTAGCAGCCAAACTAGTGAGGAAGGTGCAGGAGCCCAGGAAGAAGTGGAGGACGAACTGATGGAAGACTCATCAGATGAGGGAGACCTTGATCACATTTCTGTTGTGCGAGGTTGGGGGGAGAGGACAGAGGAAGGAAGCATGATTGTTACCTCGCCACCAACACAACAGGGACTTGGTGCTCCTGGATGCGCAACACACATGAGTGCCTTCTTGCTGCACTACCTGCAACATGACCCTCGAATTGTGAGAATTAGAAATAATCCTGACTACTGGGTTGCCACACTGTTAGATCCCCGGTACAAAAGTAAATTTGCAGAAATTATTCCTGCCATAGAAAGGGATGCACGCATGCAGGAGTATCAGCAGAGACTGTTGCAGAATCTTACATGTGCTTTTCCACAAAATACCAGTGGTGCACGTAGTGAATCTCACAGTTCCAACTTGCCAACCGTGGGACCGTCAAGTGTTCAGCACTCAAACCGTAACAGAACCACAGTATCTGCTGGTAACATCAATTTTGCGGAATCATTTCACCACTTTTTTAGCCCATCCTTTGCAAGGCCACAGGAGACAAGAAGTCTGACACATAGTCAACGCCTAGAGACGATGGTACAGGAGTATCTCCAAGTAAACATTGAAGCCACGACTGTGTCACTGGACCCTTGCTCTTTTTGGGCTTCCAATCTGGATAAATGGCCGGAGCTAGCCACTTACGCCTTGGAGATCTTGTCATGCCCCGCAGCCAGCGTTCTGTCTGAACGTGTGTTCAGCGCTGCTGGTGGTGTGCTGACAGATAAGCGCACGCGGCTCTCCACTGATAATGTAGACAGACTCACGTTCATAAAGATGAACAAATCATGGATCCGAAACGACTTTTCTACCCCTGTGTCATCCTGGGGAGAGTAAAAGCTTGATGATTGGTTAAAATCACCCTACCAACCGTTTTAAGCTTTCAAATTACTAATCATGTTTATCTGTATCTTGACTGGAAAATAATTTGGGCTTTGTAGCAGTGTGCAGCACTGATCCTATTAGGCCATCTATACTAAAGCTTCACCAGATTTAAAATTAAAAATAATTTTTAGCTGCATCTAGCCCGGAAAATAATTTTGGGGCTCCGAGATGCGCAAGACACATAAGTGCCTTCTTGCTGCACTACCTGCAGCATGACCCTCATATTGTCAGAATTCGAAGTAATCATGACTACTGGGTTGCCACACTCTTAGATCCCCCAAACTTTTCGATCAACCTTTTCATTTTAATAAAGACCAAAAAAATGGTCATTTTTGAAATTATAAGCATTAGCAGGTTGTTAGAAACTGAAATCAAACAGTTTTCAACTCAAAACTTTATTCTAGGTGATGTTACATTTTCACATAGGACCCCTTGTTCGAAAGGAGCTTCTGAACTCTCTCGTCCATTGAATTTGTCAGGTTTTGGATGGTTTCTGCTTCAATTGTTTTGCATGAGGACAGAATACCCTCCCAGAGCTGTTGCTTAGATGTGAACTGCCTCCCGCCATCATAGACACTCCTTTTAATGATGCTCCAAAGGTTCTGAATGGGGTAGAGGTCAGGGGAGCATGGGGGTCACACCATAAGTTTGTCCCCTTTTATGCCCATATCAGCCAGAGATGCAGATGTTTTATGTGCAGCATGAGATGGTGCATTATCATGCAGAAAAATGATCTTGCTGTGAAATACACGGTTTTTCTTCTTGAACCATGGCAGGAAGTGCTGTTTGAGAAAATCCACATACATTATGGAGTTCATCTTTAGCGCCTTCAGGGATCCTAAAGGGGCCGACAATCTCTCTCCCCATGATTCCAGCCCAAAACATTACTCCACCTCCTCCTTGTTGGCGCTGTAGCCATGTTTGCATGGGGTGTCCATCAACCAGCCATCCTCCACTCCATCCATCTGGACCATCGAGCACTGCACGGCACTCATCCGTGAACAAAACTGTTTTGAAATCAGTCTTCATGTAATGTTTGGCCCACTGGAGCCGTTTCTGCTTGTGTGAAGTGGATAGAGGAGGTCGACAGGATGGCGTATGCACAGCTGCAAACCTCTGAAGGACCCTGCATCTTGTTGTTCGGGGGACGTTGGAGGCACAAGCAGCTTCAAAAACTTGTCTGCTGCTATGACAAGGCTTTTTTGCCGCTGCTCTTTCAACCTGACGTAATTGCCTGTAGGAAAGAGTCCTCAATTTGCCCTTATCAGCACGCACACGTGTGTACTGTGAATCAGCTACATACTTCTTGATTGCCAAGACACTTCATCCTGATCATCGCACAATGTTGATTGTAGTCATGCCTTGACCTAAACACTCCACAATTTGTTGCTTCTCAGCAGCCGACACATCCTTTTTCTTTCCCATTTTGGCAGAAAATGTAGGCTGCTTAATAATGTGAGAGAGCCTTCTTAAGTAGTCTTGCCTTTCATTGGACACACCTGCCAAACTAATTAGCACAGGTGTCTGCAATTGCTTACAGTGATATAAAGAGCCCTGACACACATCACCATCAATGAGTTTAACTGACAAACAAACAAATTCTTCCCTTATCACTCCTAAACACTTTTTGCATAATAATTTGGAACGCAGTGTACATGTGCTTTTCCACAAAACACCAGCGGTTCACGTAGTGAATCTTACAGTTCTAACTTGCCAACCGTGGTCTGTATGGAGTTGTTCAATAAAGGGCCCAAAATTAAGATAACATAGATGGGAGAGGTCTCTATGAATAGGAATTCCTAAGTATTTGATACCCTGTGAGGGCCAGGCAAAGGGAAAGTTGGACTGGATGGAATCCTATATGGATTTGGGGAGGGAGACATCGAGGGCCTCAGACTTCGCTGCATTGATTTTAAAATTTGACCATGTAACAAAGTGATCTATTTCAGCCATAACAGCATGGATGGATATATGTGATTGAGTGATACATACTAGGACATCATCAGCAAATAGAGAGCACTTGTACTCGGTGCCTCCCACCTCAATCCACCTAATATTGGGGTTATGGCGAATTGATGAGAGCAGGTGCTCTGTCACTAGGATGTATAAGAGAGGGGACAGAGAACATCCCTGCCTTGTCCCATTGGTGATTGTGAAAGGTGATGAAAATGTTCTGACGCACCCCCTGGGCCTTGGGACACCCGGAGCCGGACCCTTTTTGGTGGATGCTGGTGGTTGTAGTCTTCGTGGCGGCGACCCGGTTCCGTGGCTCAGGGCGGTCAAACCAGTGGCGGAACTATTTATGTGGTTTTGATGTTTAAATGTACGACTACGCCACCCGTGGATTGCGGTCAGAGTGAACCGCCGCTACAGGGCAGACCGCTGAGGCTGGTGTTGTGGGTGCAGCAGAGCGTAGCATAACTTCCCACGGGAGGAGTATAGCCTCAGGGCAGTGTATGCGGAGGATGGGGGTGATGGTGCAGGGCAGCAGCAGTAACGACACGGAGTCAGTGATGCAGTTCAGGGCCTTTACTCACAGTTCTTATTATCCAGACCACGTCTGCAGGTAATGGCTGCCCACGTCGTACTGTGCTCACCAGGTGAGGGGCTCAGACAACTCCCAGATAACTTTGGAGCACTTCACAGGACCCCCTTTGTGTGTCCTTTGTCTGGCCTTTCTTACCAACACTTCTGTCCGGCTGCCTCGGGCCTCCTCTTGGTAAACTTGGCGCCAGTTTCCCTGACCCTATGTGGTGCCTTCCTAGCGGGTGTAGCGAGGGGCTGCGCCACATAAAATGTCAGAGCCTCCGGTTTCTAGCTGAGGGTCGTTTCCTGCCTCCACTAGTTCGGGGACCGGTCTCCCCCTTTGGCCTGACCCCTCCACGCAGGTGGATTCGGGCGTGCGGTGGCGACTCGCCCGTCCGCACCCCTGGGATCCCTTCATTCCTCGTTCCTGGAGCCTTCTCCGCTCCTCTTCCTTCCTTCTCCCTCTTCCAGGCCTGGGCCTCTGTTACTAGGCCCGCCTACGGAGCAGAGCTCATGCAGAGCCCCTGCTCCCTGCCACTTCTGCTCAGACTTCTCTGCACTGAACTAAGATGGTGCCCACCTTTTATACTCCCTTCTCAATGCACCCAGGAACTGCTTCCTCCCTGCTCCTGCACTACAGGGTTCCCCTTCCTCAGTGTTCCCTCCCCCCACTCCAGCCAGGGACAGGGACTGTCGTGCCCATCTCAGGGGCATATTGGTCGCCCTGCCCCACGGCAATGTGGTGTAATGCATGCAGGTGTCGGGTCCTGATCCACACTCCATCCTTACCTGAGAGTGAGATATCACACCTCTGGGTGAGGTGCAATACGTCTGTAGCAACCGAGCCCTCAGGGTGCTACAGTTCCATTTATCTTCAGCCTAGGTGACGTATTGTGATACAGGGCCGTGATTTTGGCTATAAAAGGGTCCCCTAGACCCCTACCCCAAGCTTTTTAAGAGAATCATATATGGCGTGCCAGGAGACTCTATGGAATGCTTTCTCAGCATCCAACGAGAGTATCTAATTACAAATTTTTAACTGCATCTAGCCCAGGAAATACTTTGTGCCTAGTAGCAGTGTCTGCTAGTCAGCGGATTATCCCGGCTGTTAAGCAAGCTACACCACCTGTAGTTTAGACACTTAATTTTTTCAAAGGAAATGCTTCGGGACCATGGGATACTTAGTGAAGAGCATCAGGAGGCACCCCAAGGCATAGGGGCTGGGACTGGCAGTAGGATGCCTTGCGGTGGACAGCCGAGCTCGATCCTTATAAAAGCTTTTTAACTGCAGCAGCTTTAGTGGACGCTACTAGAGCTGGAATTACGCGGCTGCTGGCATGAGACTTGCCCTCCAATAGATCCTTGTAAATGGATTTAAAGTGTATTCATTCAAATTAGAGAGACAATTTAAATTAAAAAGCTTAGAGCTGCCTCCACCACAGGGGGGTTCGCTCGACCCACCAGCGGACAGGCACCAGTATTGGGAGAGGGGGGCTGGCCATCAGGGTTCACCGCGGCACTGGCACAAACCCGGCGACACGGAGGTGGCACGGGCAGGAGCGGACTGGCCGTGTCGGCTTCTCACTTTTTGGATTTTAGAAGGGCATGACATGCCTATATCTGTGTCTCCCCCTCCTTTTACTCCTCCACCTCTTTTATTTTCGCATGACTATATGTACTTGTCACTTTTCCATGTGTTAGTTATGTCTTCTGAGCAGTTTGTCAGCTTTTGGACACCTTTGAAGGTGTTTTCTATGTGTTTCTATGTGTTTTTGTTTGCCTGCCATTGGTTTTAACGGTGTTCGAAGGTGTTCGACGAACAGTTCGACGAACAGTTCGGCGAACACACGGGTGTTCGACGAACCGAACCAAACTCAAACACTACGGGGGTGGCTCAACACTAACCTAGATACAGTGAGCCATTTCAAGTACTAAAGACCACTGCCTCTTTTGTCAACCTCCAAGGCAAAGACACTTGCATCCAGCCACTGCCAAAAGGTCCTAATCCCCAGCAGCAAAGATAATGACCCTGACCCTCTGGACTATGCTGATGGCAATTGTATCCCTTGCCCTAAGTCAATGAGGTACTAAAGGAGGAGAGGACTGGGACAATAAACTGACAAGTATCACCAAGTCCTGCTGTGAGACAGTTTCTAAAGACATTCCTAAGAACTGCTGGATATGCACCCACAGCCCAATATCCTCTGATACTATGCCATATGAGGCTTTCAACTATAGCCGTTTCCACAAAGAGACTTTTGATACTGCCCGTGAAAGGGGAATACATTGCACAAACAATTGTGAATTCAGTTTTATCCATGTTAAGTTTTAGAAATCTGTCAGAGAAGAAGGATGAAATAGCAGACAGACATTGTGGGATTCTGGTTAGTAAGGAGGTGATATCAGGTCCAGAAAGGTAGATCTGTGTGTCATCAGCATAGAGGTGATAGTGAAAGCCATGGTACTCTATGAGCTGTCCCAGGCCGAAGGTGTAATTGGAGAAGAGCAGGGGACCTAGAACTTAACCTTGGGGGACACCGACAGAAAGGGGATGAGATGAGGAGGTGGTGTGTGAGTGGGAGACACTGAATATCCTGTCTGTTAAGTATTAGGAGATCCAAGATAGGGCCAAGTCTCTGATGCCAAGAGATAAGAGAGTCTGTAGTAAGAGGGAATGGTCCACTGTGTCGAAGGCAGATGACAGGTCCAGGAGTAGTGTTGCTTGGAATTGGCAGTTAGTAGGTCATTGGTGACTTTAGTCAGGGCAGTTTCAGTGGAGTGATGCAGTTGGAAGCAAGATATAAGAAGTCAAATAGGGAGCAGGAAAAGAGGTGGGAGGACAGTTCAGTAGTTTTGAAGCGTAAGGGAGAAGTGATATGGGGTGATAGCTAGTCAGAGAGGATGGGTCAAGGGAGGGCTTTTTGAGGATGGGTGTGAGGCATGTTTGAAGCATGAGGTGACGACACCAGTTATTAGTGACAGGTTGAAGAGGTTGGTTAGGGTTGGGATGAAGACTGTGGTGAGGTTAGGGGTGAGGTGGGACAGGATTGGGTCAAGTTAGCAGGTGGTGAGGTATGATTTGGAGAGTAAAGAGGAAACTTGATCGTCCGTAATGGTGGAGAAGCTGGTTTTGGAGGAAAAAGGTTGAGTAGATGTGAAGAGGGGCTGTGGGGACTTTAGGCAAAAGCTTTGTCTGATGGTGTCAATCTTCTGCTTGAAGAATGAGGCAAAGTCTTCGGCTGAGATGAGAGGGAGGAGGCGCTGGGGGACGGAGGAGAGAATTGAAAGTGTTGAATAGCTGTGTAGGGTTGTGAGACAGGGAGGATATGAGAGATGAGAAGTAGGTTTGTTTTGCTGCAGTAAATGTGGACTTGAAAGAAGTGAGTGACTGTTTGAATGTGATGAAATACTCGTTTAAGTGGGACCTTTTCCATTTCTGCTCAGCAACCCTGGAGGCCCTTTGCAGTTCTTTAGTCAGGTTGGTGTGCCAGGGTTGCCTGTTGAGTGGGCGAGCTGTAGTATGTGTGAGGGGGGCAACCGAATTGAGAGCTTCAGCTGTTGTGGTGTGTAGGTCAAGGTGTTTGAGATTTCTGCGAGGGTGTGCAAGTTTGTGGAGTGGGGCTTGTGCACCTGGAGAGGAGAGGGAAGATAATATAAGTAGGTTGTGGTCAGACAGGGGGAGAGGAGAGTTAGAGAAGTTAGATAGGGAACAGAGGTGGGTGAAGATAAGGTCCAGGGTGTGGCCATCTTTGTGAGTGGGGGCAGAAGACCATTGAGCAAGGCTAAAGGAGGAAGTGAGGGATAGAAGCTTAGAGACAGATGAGTGGAAAGTGTCAATGGGGATGTCGAAGTCACGTATGATGATAGTGTGGATGTGAGCGGAAAGGAAATGAAGCAGCCAGGTGGTGAAGTGGTCGAAGAAGGTGGTGGCTGGTCCTGGGGGGTGGTAAATGATTGCCAGTTGTAAGCTGAAGGGGAAAAAGATGCGCACATAATGCACTTCAAAAGAGGGGAGAGCAACAGAAGGTGGCAGTGGGATATGGGTGAAGGGGCAGTTGTCTGACAGGAGAAAACCTACTCCTCCACCATGCTTGCCGTTGGAGTGGGGTGTGTGAGAAAGATGGAATCCACCGTGCGAAAGTGCAGTTGGAGAGGCTGTGTTAGAGGGGGTGAGCCAGGTTTCAGTGATGGCGAGGAATGAAAGTTTGTTAGTAATGAAAAGATCATGGCTGTAGGAAAGTTTTTTATATCTAGTATGTGGTCACCATGCCTATAAATGGCTTCCCCCGGGTGCAGAAGGAACCTGCACCTTAGCACACCTTACGTCTGCTACCTTCATACTTCTGCATGGTGACCTAGATATAAATGCTATCCCCAATATCCCCAAACATTCCCTATATAAATGAGCTGCAGACAATCACCCCACAATGAATGGTAGACCTCATATAGTGGAAATGGGGATAGGAAATGAGAGTTTATGCATTTACCCTTTCATTACATAAATGTTGGTATTACTAGTGTATGTAACCAATATACACCAATAAATCATTAGGGCAAAAAATCTTATAGACACCAATAAGAGGCAAAAACATACATAGCCCAAATATGCCAAAGCTTTAATAAAGACATATAAAGGTAAATACACACAATAAAAAACACAGTTAAAGACACACCACAGTGAAGAAAAAGTGGAGAGTCTGGATCAATAAATGTATCAGGTATGGTATCCAACTTATAACTCCCCTAGGAATATATACAACAATATGGAATTGGAGGGCATATAAAAGAGAAAAGCAGCATATATATATGTAATCTTATACACAAATGGCCAAGTGGAATTTAATAAATAACATAATAGATATTAACAATAACATCACCCACTTGTGTATATAGGTATCAATAGATCAATACAGCTGCATATATCAATGACCAGTGTCAGTAAACGAAGGGGGCCCATAATGTAATTTCAACCAATAACCATAGTTACCTAGGAGCACACGTCAATGGTCCAGGCACCCACCACGCAACCGACTCGCGTTTCGCATAGGAAATGCTTCGTCCAAGGGTGATGGGATGCTGGAGGGAACAGGTATATAAATGAGTCCTGACCAATAGCTTTCAACACCGTAATTATGTGCAGCTGCATCTCAACACAATTTCTAATTGCTGTTACCATCGTTACCTGCATATATCACTCAATCGTTCCAGAGACGAACCGCTGCCATAACGCAGCCCGTAATGACAGAACCACCAGAGAAACACGCGGAACACACTTCCCGTCACGTGACCACAGATGGTCACGTGATCGGGACCAGATCACGTGATCAGTAAATAAAGCGCATGCGCGGTGGCGTTCAAAAGCAGAGCGGAGATACCACTAGGAAGCAAAAGTAGACAGGAAGAGTAGAAAACCACCTGGGGAAAGAAAACGAAAATGGTGAAAAAGAGAGGAAAAAATGATGAAATATATAAATCATAAAAAAAGAAAAGTGAAAGAAAACAAAATAATGGGAAAAATACTAGACAAAAACTATCACCAACCAAAGTACATAACGAGATGTGAATGAATAATAAATTAAATGCTATGAAGGAAAAAAAAAAATAATAATAATAATATAGGGAGAAAGTAACAAGTGCAAAAATTAATAAAAAATATATATACGTACAAATGGTATTGACAAACACCACACTAACAAACATATGTGAAAATATGATAGTGAGTGATAAATAGTATACATATTCTATAGATATGTGTATACAAAAATAAAATAAATATAAATAAAGTGACGTGCAAAAATAGAAATATATATGATTAATTAATATAAATGAACAGTCACCACACAGACAGACATATAAATATGTGATAATAAATATATAAATTTTATTAAATATATATAAAAAAATATATATATGAACACCAAGTATCTATAGAGTGTTGATTACATAAAGTAAAAAATGTCAAGTGAGAAATATAAAATGTAATCTCATAGAGAATATATATTTCAGTATATATAAAAAATAACAACATATGTAAAATACTGAGATAAAAGTGACGGTGTGACGAAAATCCATACAATAAGAAAAAAAATAAAAAATTAAAAATAACACACATATATATATGTAAAGGGTCTGGGAGGTGGAACCTCTGAGCTACTATACAAAGGGGCAGTCCTTGTAAGGAAGCGGGTGGCTCCCAGGGAAAGTGGGCAGGCAGTCACGTCAAGTGACAGGGATAGTCTCTGGGTAGAAGGGCAGGAAGTCACGGCGAGTGACGGGGACAGTCTCTTGACAGGCAGGTGGTCACGGCAAGTGACAGCAGGATAAGAGTCTCTAGACAGGCGGGTGGCCACGGCAAGTGACAGCAGGGTAAGAGTCTCTGGACAGGCAGGTGGTCACAGCAAGTGACGGCTAAGCCTCCAGGTAGGCTAGCAGGCGGGTAGCAGGTGAGCTCTCCCAGGTGAGCGGGTAAGAGTCTCTGGACAGGCTGGCAGGCAGGCAGGTATCAGGCAGGTATCAGGCAGGTATCTGGCAGGTGCTTCCTGGTCCACGGGCGGACTGATCCATAGACAGACTGGCAGGTGCTGGTAGGCAGACTGTCGGACCGCAGGATTGCAAGCAGGTAGACAGGTATCAGGCAGGAATCTGGCAGGTGCTTCTTGGTCCACGGGCAGACTGATCCATAGACAGACTGGCAGATGCTGGTAGGCAGACAGTCGGACCGCAGGATTGCAAGCAGGTAGACAGCACTGGAAAACAAGCTGGAAACGGGACCTGAGGGCTGAAGCAGAGTTGAAAGGCTTTGCAACAACATTGCTCAGGCACCTCCATTTTGGAGGAGGTGCCTTATATATGGTACGATCCTCCTGCCATTGGCCGGGGACTCCTTAGGACGGCGCGCGCGACCCCTTTAAGAGAGACGGAGCGCGCGCGCCCTAAGCACTATGACCGGGAAGCAGCGCGCGCTGCCAACAGAGCGGGAGGAGGACGCCGGGCACGGAGCGGAGAGGTGAGGGGAACGGCGTCCCTGCCTAGCAGGAGGCAGGGACGCCGACACTACAATATATATGTAATATATATGTAAAAAAGTGAAAAAAAGTAAAAAGAGGGAGGGGTGGAGGGGGTTGGGGATAGGGGGAAAGGGGGGGGGGTGGAAGGGGGGAGGAAAGGGGAAAGGAAAGAAAGGGCGGCTAAAATCCGGGACCATCTACAGAGAAAACGTGTAAAGGACAAACAAACAAGAATAAAGTAAATTGAAGAAAAAATGTTAAATGAATATGAGAATAAAAATAGATAGATAAAACCAGCATCAGAAGAACTCAGGTCAGAAGGCGGAAAAGGACCATATTTCAGAGAAAAGGTACAAAACTATTATGGTCATTCAATCCAAAGGGTGATATGGTGTTTAAATTATAAATCCATTTTGTTTCTTTTTGAGCCAATAATTTCTTCCAGTCACCGCCTCTGGGACTCAAACAAACCCGATCAATACCCCTAAAGACTAGTCCAGTCGGATCACAGTCATGGGTCTCTTTAAAGTGACGTGGAATAGATTTCAATAAGGACAGATCACTGATTTGTCTAGCCCCCTCAATATCCAATACATGTTCGCGGATTCTCCTCCTAAACTTCAATGTCGTCATGCCAATGTATATTAGACCGCATGGACATGTAGCATGATAGATCACAGCCCTAGTGGTACAGTTAATGTTGTAGGTGATTTTATATCTTGTGCCCTTGGAATCCAAAAAGAATTCCGCGGTATCGACATTCTTACAAGCAACACATTTGTTGCATGGTGAACAGCCCCATTTTGGGCCTTTAGAGCCAAAAATATATCCCATGCCAGGTCCTTTATGATAACTGTGTACCAAATGGTCACGTAAATTTCGAGCTCTTCTATATGCAATAGATGGCTTCACATCAATGAATTGAGAAATAGTTTTATCCAATGACAAGATGACCCAATATTTCTGCATAATTGAGTATATCTCCTCACTGTGGGAGCTATAGTCAAAAACGCAGCGTACCTTAGAGTCCGAAAAAACATTATGAGGTTTGTGTTTTAACAGATCCGTTCTTTCACTATGACGAGCTCTTGTATAGGCTTTACAAATCGATTTCCTCCCATATCCATGGTCTACAAATCGTCTATGTAGATCATCTGCCTGTTTTTCAAACAGAGGGATGCTGGAACAGATTCTTCTGGCCCTCAGAAATTGTCCAACTGGGGTGTTGTTGACCAAATGCCTCAGATGTTGTGATGAAGCATGAAGGAGGGTATTGGCAGAAGTGCTCTTCCGAAATAGATCTGTCTCGATATTACCATGACAGTCCACCTGTATGAGAATATCAAGAAATTCAATACATTCCCTACTACTTTGATGAGTTAGCTTAATATTAAGGTCGTTGTTGTTAAGATCCTTAAAAAAGGAAAATAGTTCTTCCTGTGAACCCTGCCATATAAGGAGTACGTCGTCGATGTAGCGCCACCACGATAACACACCCTCCTTGAAACCAGCCCTTGCTCAAAGAGTCTCCGCCTCACAGTGCGTGCAGAAGCACTCACGCCAGCCTGCTGCCATTCCTGAGCAAGCTCGGCACTGCTGGTAGTCCGATCCCGCAGCTGAAACAGTTTTAAGATACGGTCCTGGCGCTTGCTGGTCTTTCTTGGGCGCCCTGGAGCCTTTTTGACAACAATGGAAGCTCTCTCCTTGAAGTTCTTGATGATGCGATAGATTGTTGACTGAGGTGCAATCTTTGTAGCTGCGATACTCTTCCCTGTTAGGCCATTTTTGTGCAGTGCAATGATGGCTGCACGTGTTTCTTTAGAGATAACCATGGTTAACTGAAGAGAAACAATGATACCAAGAACCAGCCTCCTTTTAAAGTGTCCAGTGATGTCATTCTTACTTAATCATGACTGATTGATCGCCAGCCCTGTCCTCATCAACACCCACACCTGTGTTAATGGATCAATCACTAAAACGATGTTAGCTGCTCCTTTTAAGGCAGGACTGCAATGATGTTGAAATGTGTTTTGGGGGTTAAAGTTCATTTTCTGGGCAAATATTGACTTTGCAAGTACAGTAATTGCTGTTAAGCTGATCACTCTTTGACATTCAGGAGTATATGCAAATTGCCATTACAAAAAATGAAGCAGTAAACTTTGGAAAAATTACTATTTGTCTCATTCTCAATACTTTTGGCCATGACTGTACTTTGGTTGGTGATAGTTTTTGTCTAGTATTTTTCCCATTATTTTGTTTTCTTTCACTTTTCTTTTTTTAGGATTTATATATTTCATCATTTTTTCCTCTCTTGTTCACCATTTTCTTTTTCTTTCCCCGGGTGGTTTTCTTCTCTTCCTGTCTACTTTTGCTTCCTAGCGGTATCTCCGCTCTGATTTTGAACGCCACCGCGCATGCGCTTTATTTACTGATCACGTGATCTGGTCCCGATCACGTGACCATCTGTGGTCACGTGACAGGAAGTGTGTTCCGCGTGTTTTTCCGGTGGTTCTGTCATTACGGGCGGCGTTATGGCAGCAGTTCGTCTCTGGTACGATTGAGTGATATATGCAGGTAACGATGGTAACTGCAATTAGAAATTGTGTTGAGATGCAGCTGCACATAATTACGGTGTTGAAAGCTATTGGTCAGGACTCATTTATATACCTGTTCCCTCCAGCATCCCATCACCCCTGGACGAAGAATTTCCTATGCGAAACGCGCGTCGGGTGCGTGGTGGGTGCCTGGACCATTGACGTGTGCTCCTAGGTAACTATGGTTATTGGTTGAAATTACATTATGGGCCCCCTTTGTTTACTGACACTGGTCATTGATATATGCAGCTGTATTGATCTATTGATACCTATATACACAAGTGGGTGATGTTATTGTTAATATCTATTATGTTATTTATTAAATTCCACTTGGCCATTTGTGTATAAGATTACATATATATATGCTGCTTTTCTCTTTTATATGCCCTCCAATTCCATATTGTTGTATATGTTCCTAGGGGAGTTATAATTTGGATACCATACCTGATACATTTATTGGTCCAGACTCTCCACCTTTTCTTCACTGTGGTGTGTCTTTGACTGTGTTTTTTATTGTGTGTATTTACCTTTATATGTCTTTATTAAAGCTTTGGCATATTTGGGCTATGTATGTTTTTGCCTCTTATTGGTGTCTATAAGATTTTTTGCCCTAATGATTTATTGGTGTATATTGATTTATTTTTCAGTATTGATTATATCCATTATGGATTACATGAGCAGAGAAGCATCCTGGCGTATTCGTGCTCAGAGTTTTTTCAAATGACACACCACAGATGCAGGACTCAGTTCAGAAGGTGGCTCTCAAAAATACCCTTTCACATCTACTTAGTCGTCAGAAGTGGACATGGTGGAATAAGGTATCACTTGAAAACTACCTTGCAAAAGGGTTAACTCCTCGGGGGTTACGAGTTCAGGTGTTCCCGTCTTTCTCCGTTGAAGACGATAATATGATATTACGTTGGGAAACGTCTTGCAATGTCTGTTCCGCTACATTCATGGAAATATTGATTGATATTAATGGTAGAACTCTGGATGAATTAGGGGTTGAGATAAAGGAAGTTCAGAAAAAATGACAGTGGAGTGTTCCAAGTAGGAGATGGAGGAATATAAGAAAGAGATTGATAAAAGTTGTGTCGAATGGGAAAATCAGATTTCTAACGTCAAAACTAAAAAATTCCAAAGAGATTTACAAGATAAGAAATCAAATAGAGTTTTTAGATGGAAGTTTTCTAAAAAGACTCTTAAGACAGATGCCCCCACTATAAGTTCGAGGGATATATCTACCACTGGTGCGTCAAGTGCCTCATCCACGGACAATGGTGGCTACTATCTTCGATATAACAGACGTCGTGTCGATCAACATCGTCGATTTAATGGGAAGAGACGCCAGGATAACTTTGAGGGTAACCAACAAAAGACCTCTTTGAAGGTAATTAATCTGTCAGATGTTAAATTGTCAAATGATCAAATCTCGATACTGAGTCAGGGTCTTTCTTTCTCCCCATCATCTAGTTTTGAACGGTTTTCGGCGGTCAAGGACTTACAGCTGTTTGCCAGAAAACTGATATACAGAAAATTATTTTTCAACAAATCTACCTTATCTACACCAATGGAAATCAAAATTTTAAGGATATTGGAGGAGCTGGAGGAGGAATCATCAGGTACTAGTAATGTTCTTTATCCACAACATCTTCTTCCCAAGTCTAAAAAGTTTCCTCAAATATCAGGCTTTTCTGAAATTGATTTCTTTGTATGAATGGTAGTACAGGACCTTGAAAAGGTCCCCGAAACTATTAAAAATGTCAATCTTAATAGACAGGAAAGGCAGGCCTTGAAGGATCTTGAATCCCTTAAAGGTGTGGTTATTAAACCATCCAATAAGGGGGGCAATGTGGTCATTTGGCCGACAGCTATGTATGAAAAAGAAATGTACAGGTTACTTAAAATTACTGATTGCTATCGCAGGAGGCTGACATTCAATCCGTTGTCCAAGTTTAGGAGTGCATTACATCTCATGCTAATGGACGAAGTGGCAAGAGGGACTATTACAACAAAGCAAATGGAAGGCCTTTGGATTGATGAACCAACTGTTGCTGGAATATATCTACTCCCAAAGATCCATAAGCATCCCTTGTCGCCACCAGGTAGGCCAATAGTATCGGGGATTAATAACCTCTGTGATCCTCTTTGCAAATTGATTGATTACTATCTACGTCCTATGGTTGAGACACTTCCGTCTTACCTGAAGGACACCAATGATGTACTGCGCAAATTGGATGATATTCAATTGGAACCGAACATGTGGTTAGTTACCTGTGATGTCGAGTCATTGTACACATCCATCCGACACGACAACGGTTTGGATGCTGTACAATTTTTTCTGAGCTTGAGTGGTTTGGATAGTGACCTATGTTCGTTCCTTCTTGCATCTTTGAACTTTGTGCTCACACACAATTATTTCATATTTCGGGACGTTCTCTACCTGCAGCTCCAGGGTACAGCAATGGGGGCGTCTTGTGCGCCCTCATATGCTAATTTATTCCTGGGGCTGTGGGAGAGAAATATCTTTCAGATTTGTCCTCCACCCTTAGTGACTCGTGTGTTATCGTGGTGGCGCTACATCGACGACGTACTCCTTATATGGCAGAGTTCACAGGAAGAACTATTTTCCTTTTTTAAGGATCTTAACAACAACGACCTTAATATTAAGCTAACTCACCAAAGTAGTAGGGAATGTATTGAATTTCTTGATATTCTTATACAGGTGGACTTTTATGGTAATATCGAAACAGATCTATTTCGGAAGAGCACTTCTGCCAATACCCTCCTTCATGCTTCATCACAACATTCGAGGCATTTGGTCAACAACATCCCAGTTGGACAATTTCTGAGGGCCAGAAGAAGCTGTTCCAGCATCACTTTGTTTGAAAAACAGGCAGATGATCTGCACAGACGATTTGTAGACTGTGGATATGGGAGGAAATCGATTTGCAAAGCCTATACAAGAGCTCGTCATAGTGAAAGAACGGATCTGTTAAAACACAAACCTCATAATGTTTTTTCGGACTCTAAGGTACGCTGCATTTTTGACTATAGCTCCCACAGTGAGGAGATATACTCAATTATGCAGAAACATTGGGCCATCTTGTCATTGGATAAAACTATTTCTCAATTCATTGATGTGAAGCCATCTATTGCATATGGAAGAGCTCGAAATTTACATGACCATTTGGTACACAGTTATAAAGAACCTGGCATGGGATATATTTTTGGCTCTAAAGGCCCAAAATGGGGCTGTTCACCATGCAACAAATGTGTTGCTTGTAAGAATGTCGATACTGAGGAATTCTTTTTGGATTCCAAGGGCACAAGATATAAAATCACCTACAACATTAACTGTACCACTAGGGCTGTGATCTATCATGCTACATGTCCATGCGGTCTAATATACATTGGCATGATGACATGGGAGTTTAGGAGGAGAATCCACGAACATGTATTGGATATTGAGGGGGCTAGACAAATCAGTGATCTGTCCTTATTGAAATCTATTCCACGACACTTTAAAGTGACCCATGACTGTGATCCGACTGGACTAGTCTTTAGGGATATTGATCGGGATTTTTTGAGGCCCAGAGGCGGTGACTGGAAGAAATTATTGGCTCAAAAAGAAACAAAATGGATTTATAAATTAAACACCATATCACCCTTTGGATTGAATGACCATAATAGTTTTGTACCTTTTCTCTGAAATATGGTCCTTTTCCGCCTTCTGACCTGAGTTCTTCTGATGCTGGTTTTATCTATCTATTTTTATTCTCATATTAATTTAACATTTTTTCTTCAATTTACTTTATTCTTGTCTGTTTGTCCTTTACACGTTTTCTCTGTAGATGGTCCTGATCCCGGATTTTAGCCGCCCTTTCTTTCCTTTCCCCTTTCCTCCCCCCTTCCCTGTTCCCTCCAGCATCCCATTACCCCTGGACGAAGCATTTCCTATGCGAAACGCGCGTCGGGTGCGTGGTGGGTGCCTGGACCATTGACGTGTGCTCCTAGTTAACTATGGTTATTGGTTGAAATTACATTATGGGCCCCCTTTGTTTACTGACACTGGTCATTGATACTGTATAGCTGTATTGATCTATTGATACCTATATACACAAGTGGGTGATGTTATTGTTAATATCTATTATGGTATTTATTAAATTCCACTTGGCCATTTGTGTATAAGATTACATATATATATATATATATATATATATATATATGCTGCTTTTCTCTTTTATATGCCCTCCAATTCCATATTGTTGTATATGCTCCTAGGGGAGTTATAAGTTGGATACCATACCTGATACATTTATTGGTCCAGACTCTCCACCTTTTCTTCACTGTGGTGTGTCTTTGACTGTGTTTTTTATTGTGTGTATTTACCTTTATATGTCTTTATTAAAGCTAGTGTATGTAACTGCCAGGGCTGTTGAGTCGGAGTCGGTGTCCATTTTGGTGGAGTCGGTATAATGGACCAACTCCAACTCCATTGGATAATATATAATAAATTGCGTACAGTAGTTCAATGCAGTTTGTGGGGAATATTTTTTTATAAGAATTTGGGAAAGTTATGAAATGTCCTATAAATGTCTGTCCTATTCCTGATCTAATGGTCTAGACTTTTAGCTGAGATGAATCTGAACTACAGTAAATTTATTACTTAAACATGAGCCATGTATGAGGGAGTCGTGGAGTTGGTGTCATGGAAATTGAGGAGTCGGAGTTGGAGTCGGAGGTTTGGCTTACCAACTCCACAGCCCTGGTAACCGCTAGAACTGGTATATTTGTTATGACGATTCTATGTAAAGAGATGCAAAAGATCAGACATCATAGACTGTCAATTAAAACATCTGCAAAATATCACAGTGCTCCTCCAGAAAACCTATATGATGACATTTACAAACAAGGTATCTGTCGGTGAATGGAATTCGTCCCCTCCAAGCTCCCATAGCATGTGGAAGTAGCTGATGGATAAATTGTCTGTAAATAAGAAAAATAGAGGAATTGTTATGGTAAATATTTCTACTTTGTTTTATTATTTAGACAATTCATATATCTTTGATCATTTTGTATTTTAATATTAGCTTTATGTGTTATTTGTAAAAGCAAATGCCATAAGGCGTATCTAATAAAGAGCTGTCTTTGTATTAAACCCTTCCTTTGTTTCTGAAAGTGTAATAAACTAGATATAGCCAGTCTCTAAGGAATTTAGCAGAATACATATTTTACGACTTTTTTATTCCCAACTTAGATATCTTCCTTTTTAGGTAATGTAAGCCATTCCCACTTTCCTTAGCTTTGTGGTTTGTAATAAAAACTTGTGACCAGGCATCTGAGAGCACACAAGTCTGGGACACAGACAGAATTGGTTGTGTTCTCTCGTCTCCGATTGATCGACTCCTTGATTTGATCAAAACTGGCAAACGTGTGAAACCTTTTGAGTTTCCCCTAAAACTTTCCACATGTTTCTCCATCAGGAGGAAGATGCTGTGGTCAGAGGAGATCAAAATTGAACTTTTTGGCCACCAAGGTAAATGCTATGTCTGGAGCCAAACTAACACAGCTCATCACCCCAAGAACACCATCCCCAAAGTGAAAGATGGTGGTGACAGCATCATGCCGTGGGGATTTTTTTCGGCATCAGGGACAGGGAAAATGGTCCAAGTCAAGGGGAAGATGGATGGTGGAAAATACAGGGATATTCTTTTGCAAAACCTGTTTCAGTTTGTTAGTAATATGAGATCGGGACAGGGGTTCACCTTCCAACAAGACAATGACCCAAAGTATGCTGCTAAAGCAACACTCCAGTGGTTTAAAGGGGAAACGTGTATATGTTTTGGAGTGACCTAGTCAAAGCCCAGACCTTATTCCAAAGGAGAATCTGTGGTCAGACTTGAAGATTGTTGTTCAACAGAGGAAACCATCTAACTTGAAGAAGATAGAGAAGTTTTGCCTTGAGGAATGGGCAAAAATCCCAGTGGCCTGATGTGGAAAGACTTAGCCAAAGCTGTATTTGCCACAAAAGGAGGCTCTACATAGTACTGACTTTAGGTGAGTGAAGAGTTATACACACTGAAGTTCATCGTTATTTTGTCCTAATTGTTGCTTGCTTGACAATAAAAAGAAAACCACATGATCACAGCTGTAGGCATGTTCTTTACATAAACTGATGCAGACCCTCAAAAACAAAACAGTGAAATTCCAGGCTGTGAGGTAGTAAAACACAAAAAATGCCAAAGGGGTGAATACTTTTGCAAGCCACAGAATTAGAAAATAGGTCATGGGAGTGTCGGTAAGTAATGCTGTACGTATATATTCATGTATACACACCATGTATACTTGTGTACCTTTTTACTTCAGCCCAAAGAAATAAAGAGCTTTAACACTAGTCATTTCGGAGCTTCAGTATGAGCACAGGCTCCTTAGTGCAGGCACTGCTCTGTAGTGAGGTCACTACAATGGAGTTCCTCAGCACAGCTCCTGTAGTCTCCTCCATTCGGGTCATGTCAGCGATGAACTATCATTGGTTGTGCTGGTCAGATCCCTCCATTACAGTCAGTAACGAGCTGAGAAATGGAGCTGCAGTAGATCAGGCTGTCACCACAGCAGCTCCAATCTAGCCACACACCTCTCAGCGTACAGCAAACGTGTACTGTCTGCTGCTGCATGTGTGAGCTCTGCTCGCTCTCTGCACAGTGAGATGGGCTCCACCCCTTCCTGTGACGTCATCCATCACAGGCGCAACCAAACCAAAATACGATTCTAGAGACAACCAAACCAAAATACAGCCATTCGAATCATGTGACCGCACATGATGTCATTTCCGAATTCTAGCAGTAGAATGATGGTTGAGCCTAGAATGTATTGGCTCCTTCCAGGTCCTGACTGCAGCCCATACATTCTAGCTGGCTCACTAGTGAAGACACTAGAATATATGGGCTCTTTCCAGGTCCTGACTGCAGCCCATACATTCTAGCTGGCTCAATAGTGAAGACATTAGAATGTATGGGCTCCTTCCAGGTCCTGACTGCAGCCCATACATTCTAGCTGGCTCACTAGTGAAGACATTAGAATGTATGGGCTCCTTCCAGGTCCTGACTGCAGCCCATACATTCTAGCTGGCTCAATAGTGAAGACACTAGAATGTATGTGCTCCTTCCAGGTCCTGACTGCAGGACCTGGAAGGAGCCCATACATTCTAGCGTCTTCACTAATGAGCCAGCTAGAATGTATGGGCTGCAGTCAGGACCTGCATGACCCGGAAGGAGCCCATACATTCTAGTGTCTTTACTAGTGAGCCAGTTAGAATGTATGGGCTGCAGTCAGGACCAGCATGACCCGGAAGGAGCCAATACATTCTAGTGTCTTTACTAGTGAGCCAGCTAGAATGTATGGGCTGCAGTCAGGATCTGGAAGGAGCCCATACATTCTGGAAGATAGCAGAACGCATGGGCTCCTGTCAGGTATATATTATTGGAGGCAGGAGAATGTATGGGCTCCTGTCAGGTATATATTATTGGAGGCAGGATAATGTATGGGCTACTGTCAAGTACATATCATTGGAGGCAGGAGAATCTATGGGCTCCGGTCAGGTATATGTGTGACCCACTACTCAGTAGCGTTATCCCTCCCTGGGAAGGTATACTCGGACGGCGGGCCGGTGGTTGTGGGGGGATGCAGTCGTGGCCTTGGCCCGGTTCGTGCCCAGGGCTCACACATTAAAAATATGGGCTTCTGGATGAGTGGTTATTGTCGACTACGCCACCTGTGGTTTCTGGTGAAGGCCACCAGCACTGCGAGGCCGGAGTTCTAGCAGCCGGGATGGTGTAGCTCCCCGCAGGTGGAGCTAGGCCTCAGGGCAGAGTAGAAGGAGTACAGTGCAGAGGAATGGTGGGTGCGGTGCCGCGCAGAAATGAGAGAGAAGAGGCTGTGTATGAAGTCATCCAGGTTTTACTCACGGTAGACGTATTTTCAGCCACAAAGCTATTCTTTGTTCAGCACACTCCGGGTAGCTCGGGTGCACCAGACAAGACCCCTGCACTAGAGTGTTCCTCTCACTTGCTGTACTAGAACCGCCTCGTGTCCCCACTAAGTCCCGTACAGGTATTGCGAAGTCCTTAAAGGGTAGCTTGGAGCTCCCAGACCGCCTAAGTCCCTTATTGGTGACTGGGGTGTAAACGTGGCGTAAGGCCGGGGTCACTCTGGATAGACGCAGATTAAGGGATACAGGTGGCGACTCCGCTCCGTCCGTATTCCCCCTGGGATCCACTTCAGTCTCCGGACTTTTCTGACAGAGACTTGGAGTACAAAGGCAGGTAATCGGGGACCGGTACCCCCTCTTGCGGCAGGAGTCTCTCTGGCGGGGCCAGAATAAAGGTAGCAGGTGGCAACTCCGTTCCGTCCACATTCCCTGAGATCCTTTCGCCTGTGGAGCTCTTCTCCTCTGCTCCCCTCCTAGGCCTTCTTATGTGGACTAAGACATAGGACAGAGCTGGCTGTAAATCAACTCTGCCCCAGTCCCGAATCTCAAGGCCTGAGACCGGGAATCGCAGCCTCCTGAGGCAGCTGCAGCTTGTACTGACTGACACCTCCAGGGAACTGCGACCAAAGACCCGGTATTAAAGATGGAATCCATATATATATGGATCCATTAGTGCAACCGTAAAGTGCTTCCTCCACCCTCACTCACTACAAGGTTCCCCCTACTTTTGGTTCCCCCCTTACTCCTCCATTCAGGACCGGGGCAGCACATTGTGCTCTAAACCCCCTTCAGAATGGGAGTGTGTAGTGTTGGATGTGTAGTGGGGTCCTGTGTGGTGCTCCATCCTTACCTCGGAGAGGGGATACCACACCTCGTTCCATGAGGTGCAGTACCCTGTGGTGACTGAACCCTCAGGGGTGCCACATATATATTATTGGAGCCAGTAGGACTGCATGACCCGGAAGGAGCCAATACATTCTAGTGTCTTTACTAGTGAGCCAGCTACAATGTATGGGCTGCAGTCAGGATCTGGAAGGAGCCCATATATTCTGGAAGATAGCAGAATGTATGGGCTCCTGTCAGGTATATATTATTGGAGGCAGGAGAATGTATGGGCTCCTGTCAGGTATATATTATTGGAGGCAGGAGAATGTATGGGCTACTGTCAAGTACATATTATTGGAGGCAGGAGAATCTATGGGCTCCGGTCAGGTATATGTGTGACCCACTACTCAGTAGCGTTATCCCTCCCTGGGAAGGTATACTCGGACGGCGGGCCAGTGATTGTGGGGGATGCAGTCGTGGCCTTGGCCCTGTCCGTGCCCAGGGCTCACACATTAAAAATATGGGCTTCTGGATGAGTGGTTATTGTCGACTACGCCACCTGTGGTTTATGGTGAAGGCCACTAGCACTGCGACAGTCCTCTAAGGCCGGTGTTCTAGCAGCCGGGATGGTGTAGCTCCCCGCAGGTGGAGCTAGGCCTCAGGGCAGAGTAGAAGGAGTACAGTGCAGAGGAATGGTGGGTGCGGTGCCGCGCAGAAATGAGAGAGAAGAGGCTGTGTATGAAGTCATCCAGGTTTTACTCACGGTAGACGTATTTTCAGCCACAAAGCTAATCTTTGTTCAGCACACTCCGGGTAGCTCGGGTGCACTAGACAAGACCCCTGCACCAGAGTGTTCCTCTCACTTGCTGTACTAGAACCGCCTCGTGTCCCCACTAAGTCCCGTACAGGTATTGCGAAGTCCTTAAAGGGTAGCTTGGAGCTCCCAGACCGCCTAAGTCCCTTATTGGTGACTGGGGTGTAAACGTGGCGTAAGGCCGGGGTCCCTCTGGATAGACGCAGATTAAGGGATACAGGTGGCGACTCCGCTCCGTCCGTAATCCCCCTGGGATCCACTTCAGTCTCCGGACTTTTCTGACAGAGACTTGGAGTACAAAGGCAGGTAATCGGGGACCGGTACCCCCTCTTGCGGCAGGAGTCTCTCTGGCGGGGCCAGAATAAGGGTAGCAGGTGGCGACTCCGTTCCGTCCACATCCCCTGAGATCCTTTCGCCTGTGGAGCTCTTCTCCTCTGCTCCCCTCCTAGGCCTTCTTATGTGGACTAAGACATAGGACAGAGCCGGCTGTAACTCAACTCTGCCCCAGTCCCCAATCTCAAGGCCTGAGACAGGGAATCGCAGCCTCCTGAGGCAGCTGCAGCTTGTACTGACTGACACCTCCAGGGAACTGTGACCAAAGACCCGGTATTAAAGATGGAATCCATATATATATGGATCCATTAGTGTAACCGTAAAGTGCTTCCTCCACCCTCACTCACTACAAGGTTCCCCCTACTTTTGGTTCCCCCCTTACTCATTCATTCAGGACCGGGGCAGCACATTGTGCTCTAAACCCCCTTCAGAATGGGAGTGTGTAGTGTTGGATGTGTAGTGGGGTCCTGTGTGGTGCTCCATCCTTACCTCGGAGAGGGGATACCACACCTCGTTCCATGAGGTGCAGTACCCCTGTGGTGACTGAACCCTCAGGGGTGCCACATATATATTATTGGAGCCAGTAGGACTGCAGGACCTGGAAGGAACCCATACATTCTAGCATCTTCACTAGTCAGCCAGCTAGAATGCATGGGCTGCAGTCAGGAACTGGAAGGAGCCCATACATTCTGGAAAATAGCAGAATGTATGGGCTCATGTCAGGTATATATTATTGGAGGCAGTAGAATGTATGGGCTCCTGTCAGGTATATATTATTGGAGGCAGCAGAATGTATGGGCTCCTGTCAGGTATATATTATTGGAGGCAGCATAATGTATGGGCTCCTGTCAGGTATATATTATTGAAGGCAGCAGAATGTATGGGCTCCTGTCAGGTATACATTATTGGAGTCAGCAGAATGTATGGGCTCCTGTCAGGTATATATTATTGGAGGCAGCAGAATATATGGCTCCTGTCAGGTATATATTATTGGAGGCAGCAGAATGTATGGGCTCCTGTCAGATATATATTATTGGAGGCAGCATAATCTATGGGCTCCTGTCAGGTATATATTATTGGAGGCAGCAGAATTTATGGGCTCCTCTCAGGTATATATTATTGGAGGCAGCAGAATGTATGGGCTCCTGTCAGATATATATTATTGGAGGCAGCATAATCTATGGGCTCCTGTCAGGTATATATTATTGGAGGCAGCAGAATGTATGAGCTCCAGTCAGGTATATATTATTGGAGGCAGGAGGATGTATGGGCTCCTGCTAGGTATATATTATTGGAGCCAGCAGAGTGTATGGGCTCCTGTCAGGTATATATTATTGGAGGCAGGAGAATGTATGGGCTCCTATCAGGTATATATTATTGGAGGCAGCAGAATGTAAGGGCTCCTGTCAGGTATATATTATTTGAGGCAGTAGAATGTATGGGCTCCTGTCAGGTATATATTATTGGAGGCAGCAGAATCTATGGGCTCCTGTCAGGTATATATTATTGGAGGCAGGAGAATGTATGGGCTCCTGCTAGGTATATATTATTGGAGCCAGCAGAGCGTATGGGCTCCTGTCAGGTATATATTATTGGAGGCAGTAGAATGTATGGGATCCTGTCAGGTATATATTATTGGAGGCAGCAGAATGTATGGGCTCCTGCTAGGTATATATTATTGGAGCCAGCAGAATCTATGATCTCTTCCCTGTTATACATTAGTAAAGCTAGCAGAATGTAGTCTACAATGTATGGTCTCCTTCCAGGTCTTGACAGCAGCCCATACATTCTAGCCATTTCATTGTTAAAGACACTATAATGTAAGGGCTCCTGGTGGTATATAATAGTGAAGGCATCACAATATATTGGCTCCTGCCAGGTATACAACAGAACATCAGAATCAGGGGAGTAACGTACCCGGTGGATAAGGGGCCTGCCGGCGCCAGCCCCTGTTTCAGCTGAATATGCATCCTCGAACACACATTCAGCTGAAGTGTATTGCAGCGCAAAAACTTGCCGGATCCATGCTCCGCAATATATGCTGCTGGCTAATCAGAGGCGACCGGGGGTGCATAGCAGTGACGTTATGTGCTCCTGTCAAAATCAACCAAAATCAGCTGCCAGCTTCAGAAGTGGACGCCGCACAGCATGGTGAGTGCTAGGAAGGTGAGTAGGAGCGTTTATTGTTTTTTTCTGTGTATTGATCAACAGCGGGGCCATATATCAGGATGGGGCCATATACCAGGATGCGGGACATATACCAGGATGAGACCCAGGATGAGGGCCATATTCTAGGATGAGGCCATATACCAGGATGAGGGCCATAAACCAGGATGGGGAATATATACCAGGATGGGGAATATATATCAGGATGAGGGCAATATCCCAGGATGGGGTCCTGGATGAAGGCCATATTCCAGGATAGGGCACATATTTCAGAATGGGCTGTGCATTATACTATACAGAGGACTATAGGCTGTGCATTATACTACATGGATGACTATAGGGTGTGCATTATACTGTATGGTGGATTATTGAGGGTGCATTATACTATATGGAGGAGTATGGGGAGTGCATTATACAATAGGGAGGACTATGGGATGTGCATTATACTGTATGGAGTACTATGGAGTTCATTATAGTGTATGGGGGATTTTATGGTTAATTTTTTAATATCTAGATATCATTATTAATTTAGAAAAAACAATTTATATTTTTGCTATGTCTGAAGTCTGATTGAGTGTTTTCTAATTTTACATTGTGGAATGTCTGACTAAGATACTTGTTTCTTGTGAAGTCCTTGACAAGAAGGTTTATGCTGGGCCAAGGAAAATGTGTTTGTTACTTATAAGTCTGTTTCAGTTTTCTGTTCAGCTGTATGTAACAATGAAGTTCTGTTCTGTCTAGCTAATAAATATGATGAGTCTTTGTTGCCACACAAGAGAAGACTCTACCTGCTGACAATGCATGTCACATGTATTCTGTCTATCTTCCTTCATCGATGAAGTATCTTAATTTGAATCTCACTGGCAATGTGAAGACCCTTTGCTGTCTATTCCAAAGTTCTCCTTAAAAACAAAGAGGGTCTCCGTAACAGTACATGGTGCCTGAAACCTGGGATTGTCATAACCGGACCTCCTCTGGACCCGTCAACAAGGATCTCTCTGGGAATTACTGAATAAAATCCGTGGTAAGTAATCCCTTGTATTACTACTAGTTCAGTATTACCTAGAGGGCTCCAGGATGGGTAATTGGTGGTCCTAACAAGACAATCATTTTTGAACCTTTACCAGTGATTGAATTTGTTGTCTTATATGTTTCAATGTGGTTTTTAGATGTATGATTGACGATTGAATGACGGTTGAATGATAATTGAATGAAGTGACGAGTAACCAACCTTGCCCAGCGTGTTGGGATTAGGCACCTCCGCAGTTCTTCTGTATATTTCAGGAGTCGGAGGATTGTTTTATGTTGTTTGTTTTGTCTACATCATAAATGTCTGGTATGATATTGTAAACTATGAGGATCCTTGAATATGGGACTGAATGATTTTTGATTGACCAATAAGGGACTACGGTCTCTGCTTGATAAGGCATCCCGTTAGGTGTGTTCCTTCACATGTGGTGGAGAGGAAAATCGGTCTGTAAGAGGATCAGGGAAGTGTGATTGCCTATAACAGAGGAATCCTTCACGGTAATGTATTCCTTCTCTGAGGGTATTGAATTCCCCTGTAAATTGATAAGGGCACCCTCAAGAAAGGGGTAAATGAATGCAGTTTTTAGCCTGAATACAGCAGGGGGATTAATATCAGCGATTGTGTACATTGATTGATTGACGTATTGTTAAGTCGTTTTTGATGAATGAAAATCATTGTCCTCTGTGTCTGTGTTCTGTTTTAAGCTCAAGAGAGGGAAAATCATAGTAGCTGAAGTTCTTGCTAAGCCTGTATACCCAGACTGGGAAACATATAGTATAAAAAGTAACACTTATTGCAGATATAATTGACACGCAGTGCCTTTACAAGGTGTAGAAGGAAAACCTTTGAACTAGGAAATGTTATATGATCATGCAGAAAAAATTGCAATAGTAGATGGAGCAGTAGGCTTGGTATTGTTATTTGTTTGGTTGTAAGAATCTCCCTAGCTCACAGGGCTTGAAAATCTGTGTTAGTACTTCCTTAAAGATCTGTCTTCCGAGGCTCAGAGGAGACTGGGACAGGATCAGATCCGTCTTTCGAAGATCAGAGGAGACTGGGATGGGATCAAATTTAGAGTCTGAGAGGCTCTAGGTGTGCTGAAGAGACTTCTGCGGTAACTCTGGCACAGTGGTTGCAGTCATGAGGACTGGCAACAGTAAGGAATTGACTAACCTAAAGGGCGTGGCCCCAGTTCCAGCATGTGAGATAGTGGAGAGACTGAAAGGGAAAGAAGCAGTAGAGGGATGGGAAATAATATTGAGGAAATTTGGTATGGGAAAGTGGAGAAATTTGGAGGAGAAGGAATGGGAGAAATATCTCGGCAAATGGGAAGGATGGTTGAAAGATAAAAACAAACTAGAGCAGGCTAGGATGTGGTTAGAAGTAGCAAGACGTCTCTCAATGAGTGAACATAAATCAGAGGAAACCAGGCATGGAACTGTCTATGTAATCTATGATAGTTTGAAAAACTCTGAAACCCCTGTAGTCTCTGTACCTGATGTAAATTCTACACCCCCTTCAGCACCCCCACCTTATGCTGGGTCAATGGCATGGACTTGCAGACATTGTGGTCATCAGAATCCCCCTGGGGTTAATTGTTGCAGGTCCTGTGGGTCTTAACACCCAGGGACAACACCCAGGGTGCCTCTGTTCCCTATGAGGACCACTAGTCATGTACAGTTTCAACCTCCTAGGATGGTTGATAATGTTCAGGTACACGATCCCCCACAAGTATGGCCAATAGAAACATATTGGCCTTGGTCCCCCAGTGAACTTATTGCCCTCGCTACACAGCTCCCAGATCCCCGAAAACCCTCCTTAACATTTAGAATGCGCCTCCAGGGTGTTCAGGAGGCATATCGGGCCACATGGGATGATCTAGTTTCTGTCATTCTGCAGAAAGGCAGTGACCCCTTACTTATGGAAATTACTGAGATGCTTCCAGGCCAGTCACCAGCCATTAAAATACATCAGAGTCGGGTCGGGTGATTATACAAAGGATGCAAAACTGGGCACGAGCAGAGCAAACTGTACAAACTGTAGTACAGGATAAGGCTCAATCAGTCTCAGAATATGCCTCTGTATTAGAACAAACATGGTTGGATTTGGATATGAGCATAATGATGATAAGGATCGCAGATTATTGTTCCAGTGTTTTATGAATGGTCTTAAACCTACGGTTCAGACTGTAGGACGCACTAGTCGCTCAGAGTGGCGCAATATGCAATGGGTTTATTTAAAGGAAATAGCCTGAGGTGCTGAACTAGAAAGCATGTCAAAGAAAAGGGTTAACTTGGCTCCTGTGCAGCCCAGGAAGGGAAGATAGGGGGGGGGGGGGGAGGAAGTAACCACCAAGGAGGAAATAGAGATTACAGCAATGTAGAATGTTTGTCTTGCCGGCAAAAAGGACATCTACCTATCAAATGTCCCGCAAAATCAACAGCCACTGCCCAGCCCCCTCCATAGGAAACTGGCAATCCAGATGTCTCCCTCTGCCCTGTTGTCACCCCCCAGGGACCCACACTCACTGTCCCCGAGTCCCTGGGGGAGGGACATTTCATTCATGGTAGACACTGGAGCAGCCCGTACAGTATTAATGCAAGAACATGTTCCAGAGGACATTTTGTCCCCAGACTATGTGGCTTGTGAAGGGGTAGAGGGACAACTTACTAAATTACAAATGACTCATCCTCTCCGGGTAAATTTGCATGACTCAATTTCAATTGTAACCCAGGTTTTAGTTTCCCCTGATGTGCCTTTTAATTTGTTGGGAACAGATGTGTTGCAGAAAATTGGGGCCTGCATAGAATTCACTCCAAATGGCCCCAAGATGACCACCCCCCTGGATGATGACACATTGTGTAGTCTTCTATCCCTAACAATTCACACAGTTCTAGACAATACAGACTCTAAACCTCATTCCCATCCTGTTTGGCTTGAGGATATACCCAGTCAATTGTGGGCATGTAGCAAACTTGATGTGGGAAAACTACCCATCCCTCCAGTGACTGTAAAACTTAAACCAGGTGCCCAACCCCCCTGTATGAAGCAGTATCCTTTAAGTGCTGCTCAGGATGCAGCAATACATGAGAATGTCCAGGAGCTTTTGTTAAGAGCTCTAGTTATTCCTATAACCTCCCCATTTAACACTCCCCTGTACCCAGTCAAAAAGAAAACCCCACCTGGACAGCCAGTAGCCTATCGTATGGTACATGATCTTAGAGCAGTTAATGCGGTAACTATAGTGGATACTCCACTTGTACCCAACCCCCATACTCTCCTGAATCAGGTCCTCTCCACAGCCATCCGGTTTCACAGTGATTAATCTGGCCAATGCTTTTTTCTCTGTCTTCTTGTCCACGGAGTGTACCTCTTATTTTGCATTCACCTACAGAGGTTCCCAGTATGCATGGGCAGTTCTTCCTCAGGGAGCTGCTAACTCCCCTTCCTTATTTTCCACATCCCTAAAGACTGTACTCGATAACTGGTGACCCTTTGATTCATCCACCATACTCTTACAATATGTGGATGACCTTCTCCTTTGGCGCACCACTGACCAGATATGCCACAATGAATCTCAATCTCTGCTGATATTCTTAGCAGAAAATGGGTGCAAAGCTTCAAAAGATAAACTCCAATTGTGCAAGTCCACAGTCTACTGTAGAAGGTATATACCTTATGGGAATAAAAGGGCTAGGAATAGGAGGAAGCCAATGTGGCTAAATAAGGAAGTCAAGAGGGCAATGAAAAACAAAAAAAGGGCTTTCGGTAAACTTAAACAAGAAGGCAGCGAGGAAGCGCTAATATCTTATAGGGAAAAAACAAAATCTGTAAGAAACAAATAAGAATAGCAAAAGAGGAGACAGAGAGACTAATTGACAAGGAAAGTAAAACGAATCCCAAACTGTTCTTTAACTATATAAACAGTAAAAGGATTAGAACTGATGGAGTTGGCCCATTGAAAAATAACCTGGGTAAAATCATAGAGGGCGATGAGGGTAAAGCAAACCTACTCAATAGCTTCTTCTCCACTGTTTTCACAAAAGAAAACAATTTATCGGAGGAAATGCAGAGTGATAAAGTAAGCCCTCCGCTAAATATCACCCACCTAACCCACCTAATATATTTATTAATGATCTAGTGGAAGGGTTGCATAGTAAAATAGCAATATTTGCAGATGATACTAAACTTTGTAAAGTAGTTAATACAGATGAGGATAGCGCACAGCTACAGGAGGATTTAGATAAATTGGGGAGTTGGGCCAAAAAATGGCAAATGGGGTTCAATGCCGATAAATGTAAGGTCATGCACATGGGAAAGAAAAACAGCAGTCACCCATACATATTAAATAGGAAACCGTTGGGGAAGTCTGACATGGAGAAGGACCTGGGCGTCTTGGTTAATAGCAAATTAAATTGGAGTGCCCAGTGTCAGGCAGCAGCTGCGAAGGCAAATAGAGTCATGGCATGCAGGTTGTCAAAATTAGGCCTATTTACGTTGGAAAAGAGAAGGCTTAGGGGAGACCTCATAAACATGTATAAATACATCAGGGGGCGGTACAGAGATCTCTCCCATGACCTGTTTATACCAAGGATGGTGACAAAGACGAGGGGGCACACTATGCGTCTGGAGGAAAGGAGGTTCCTGCACCAGCATAGAAGGGGATTCTTTAAGGTCAGAGCCGTGAGACTCTGGACCTCTCTGGGAGAGGAAGTGTTGATGTCCAACTCACTTAATGAGTTCAAGAGAGGCCTGGACGCCTTTCTTGAGAACAATAAAATTACATCTTATACTTAGTGATAGTTAATTAATCCAGGGATTTAATCTGACTGCCAGATTGGTGTCGGGAAGTGAATTTTTCCTCAATGATGTAAATTGGCCTATGGGTTTTTTTTTCGCCTTCCCCTGGATCAACGCTGCGGAATAGCTGCAGTGCACAAGAAATAGGCTGAACTAGATGGACGCTTGTCTTTTTTCGGCCTTATAAACTATGTAACTATGTAACAGTCACTTTCCTTGGTCATTGCCTGTCTCCAGGCATTAAGCATCTCAGCCCAGGGAGGATTGAGGCTATACTAAAAATACCCCTTCCAAGATTTACCAAGTCCCTTCGGGCATTCTTGGGCCTAGTCCAGTACTGCTGTTTCTGGATACGAAATGCCTCTAGTATTATGGCCCCATTGTTTCAATGCCTCAAAACTGAGCCTTTCACCATTAATTCTGAGGCTATTGATGCATTTCACACCCTCAAGCTCACTCTTTCTAACTCACCACCTCTAGGTATACCGAATTATGACACTTTTTTTACTTTGTACTGCCACGAACAGGCTGGACATGCTTCTGGTGTCCTTACCCAAGAACATGGTGATAGGCAGCGCCCTCTAGGGTATTACTCTGTAACCCTTGATCCAGTCTTTATGGGTTCTCCTACTTGTGTTAGAGCTGTGGTAGCTGCTTCAAAACTTGTTAAAAAGACAGAGGACATAGTGTTAGGAAGCCCCCTCACACTTCAAGTTCCTCATGCTGTATCTGAAATAGTTCAACAGGCTCAGACCCGTCACCTCTCAGCATCAAGGTTGACAAAATATTAAGTCTCACTCCTTACACCTCCCCATATAACTATCAAATGCTGTAATGTTCTAAATCCAGCTACACTACTACCAGTGGATTTAGAAAAGGGAGGAAACTATCCGAATGGGGAAGAGGGAGAGAACATGAGCCAAAATTTGCCCCTGTTTTTCAAATTAGCAGATGAGGAAGCTCAGTTTGATATGGCACATGAACACGATTGTCAGGCATTGATGGAAGCTGAAATAAAGGGCTTGGCAAATATTACTGATGTACCACTCACTAACCCCTCTGCTGAGTATTTTGTAGATGGTTGCAGAGTTTGGGACAGTGAACAAGGACGATTCATCACCGGGTATGTGTGGCGCCCTGCTTCGCTTGGTGCCACAGATCCTAGAGGGGTGCACGAAAGGATTCCTCCACAAGAGGCCCTCAGCGCGCACATACACCTCCACCCTACCTCAGACCACCAGAGGGAGCCCGGCTAGGGATATATAAAGGAGGGTGGAGGCAGGAAGAGTGAAGTCTAGTTTCAGTTTGCAGTCAGTTGCAGCCAGAAAGCAGAACGTCAGTCTGCTCCAGAGTTAAGAACAGGGAGAGTTCCTGCAGAGTGAGACAGAGGAACAGGTCAGTCTGCAAGCAGTGTAGCAGAGCAGCTCAGCAGTGGAGCACCAGGCTCCTGCAAGTGAGACTCAAGTAGCTCAGGACTAGACAGCTAGGAGCGTTGCCGACGGTCTAGAGAGTGGCAGAAGAGGCAGCCACCTAACTGCCAGTGTGCGTAGGCTAGCGAGGGTCCAGAGTAGGCCGAAGGCTAGGTGTTGAAGCATTGGGGGCAGAGGAGCTTCACAAGCTCACCCCAGAAAATATATCGGACACCGGGTCTGAGTCTATAGCGTTGTACATCCCCTGTAGAAGTAACCGGACCTTTCCTGGAAGACTTCAAGTCCCAGGATCGCTTAGGAGCTGACACGTAGCAGGACCAGGAGGCCCGGAGGTCCCGCCATACCGGGAGTGTGCTCTCCAATAAAAGGCCCTATCACCAAGTCAGCCGGCGCAGTACAAGGACTAAGTTAGGCCTAGTTTCAAACAGGCCTCAGACTAACACGAAACGCAGGGATACAGGAGGCCCTACACCTGCTCACTGGGGAGAGTCCTGCAGTGCACCTCTCACCCTACAGTGCTCCGGAGGGTACCTGCATTTCCACCAGTAAAATGTACAGAAGCAAACCGTGTGTGTGTCCCCTGTTCTTCCTTGGACCCGGCTGGGTCACCGCCATATCGTGCACCTCGTCAAACATCACTGCCCTGAGGCCCAGCTCCACCTGTGGGGAGCTATACCATCGTAGCTGCAACAACACCGGCCTCAGCGGACTGCGGCAGCGCTGGTGGCCATCGCCAGAAAACCACAGGTGGCGTAGTCAAACATTTACCACTTAACCAAGCCCATATTGTTAGGTGACAGCCCTGGGCAGGGAACGGGTCACGGCAATGATTACATCCCCCACGACATCCACAAGGCCCGGCTCCGAGTATTCCCCCATCGCTCAGGGAGGGCGTCACAAAACTTGGCGTAGTCGGCAGGATCGAGTGCCCGTGGCAACGGAAGAAGTAGTGCCCATTGCCACCGGGTACTGTGTGCCTTACTAACGAACTGTATATTGTACAGTGGCAAAGATTGCCGCCATTATTACATCACCGCGCGGGAAGAAGGTGGTAACCGCGGGAAAACTGTGAGGCGTACCTGTGAAAGCCCGCGAAGTCTTGGACACACCCCACACACTGACGCAGCGTCAGGTCCTGGCAGGAAGCCCCAATGCACGCTCTGACGTGGAACGCAAGCGACACAAGGTCCTACCAGAAGACTGTCACCTGCGGAGCTGCGGCCTACCAAAGTGAAAGAAAAGGAAGGTAGGCCACGGTTCTCTAGGGGGCGCCAGGATGTCGGAGGCGCGGTCCAATGCCACGGCCCAGGCCGACAGCCTTGATGATGCACCCGCGGCCGCCGCCGCGCAGGCCGCACATGCCGAAGCAGCCGCTCCATCACTGGGGCCTGTAGCTCCCATCGTACCATTGACTTTAGCGTACATGCCGGGAGCAAAGTGGCTTCCCCAGTACAGCGGCAAGCCAGACACCCTGGCTGGGTTCAAACGCAAGATATGCAGCATTCTGGACATGTATTCTATGACAGGCAAACAAAGACCTGCAGTAGTTGTGGGACAATTGACTGGTGCTGCGGAGAGAGCACCAGTAGAGACTTGGTCAGCCGCAGACCAGGAATCAGTGTCCACAATTTTCAAAAAATTACAGACTGCCTTTGAGGACCGCACTGAAGCAGACCTCCGGATGAGGTTCTACCAATGCTCTCAGAAACCAGAGGACTGTGTTCGAGACTATGCCTGCCGTTTACAAGGAGCCCTGCGAGCTCTGAAACAAGTCAGTCCAATTAGCATAACCAATGAGAGTAAGATGCTAAAAGAACAATTTGTCCGGGGGCTGAGGTCCCAAGCGGAGAACAGGACTGTGCGTTGGTGGTCCTTGGATCATCCAGATGCTACCTTTGACACCCTTAAGGACATGGCTATAAAGGGACTGCAACCCCTGGAGACAGCAGATACTGCAATCCAAGGTTACCAGGGTGGGGCCACTCCAACGCCAGCAGCACCCACCTTTTCTCCGCTGGCTGCTGAAGCCAAAGTGCAGGCAGCACCCCCTACTGAGCTGGACTGTCTGCGCTCAGAAGTGCGCCAGCTGACCAAAAAGCTGGCCACTGTAATGAGTGCCCTGCAACTACGGACGGAGCCAGAGACAGGGGGAAAGATCCTGCTAGCTGACTGCCCTGAGGATGTCCCCTGCATGAACCGGAGGAGGAGGACGTCGCCACCCCGGAGGAGGACATCACCACCCCGGAGGAGGACAACGCCGCCCCCAGGAAGGACCAACAACCAGCGCCATCCTCACCAAGAGTTTGTCTGCCACCCCTGCCAGAAGGCAGGTCACACAGTGCACAAGTGTCCTTTAAAGAAGCAAACCCTAGGTCCGAGGGCCAACACCCAGGAATAGACTCAGCAGGCCCCTCAGACTGGCACCGCAGGTTCGTTAGAGGAAGACCTTTCCTATCCATCATACTGGACAGCATTGCGATACCGGCCCTGCTGGACACCGGATCCGAGGTAACAATCATACCTGATATCCTCTATAGAAAATACTGGTCCATGGACAGTCTCCAACCCCCAAACCCAGACTTTTCAGTATATGCCTCTAACGGTTTCCCTTTTAACCTACTTGGGGTTAAGAATGTAGTAGTAAAAGTGGGGAGAGTGGAGTTAAAGGACCAGGGACTCATTGTAGTGAAGACTGTCAATGAGGAAAATGGACTGAATGTGGTACTAGGCACTAACATTGTTGGTAACTGTTTGGAGGAGGTTGTGTTTTTACTCTAACAGCTCGCCGATGTTGCCAGACCGGGTCAGAGGAGAATCCTTCAGAAGGAGATCCGAGTCCTGATGTACCAGCAGCAAGTGAAGCTGACCAGTGGTGAGATTGGTAGCGTGCGGGTAACAGACCCGATACCCATTGTGATTCCCCCAATGAGTGAAATGCTTATTTGGTGTAGTGCAGCAATAGGTCTTAAAGGACAGAGCTACCAGGCGGCAGTAGAGCCCCTTAGCTCAGAACACAGACCTACACTCTTAACTGCCAGAGGGGTAGTGCATGTGCGCAATGGGAGGGTGCCCGTCCGTTTCCTCAACTATGGGGAAGGCGAAGTGAGATTACCACGCTATGCCACTGTTGCTAAATTATACACAGTAAATAACAACTCCATTCACACAGCGGAGTCATTAGCCTCACCAGACCAAGTGGAGGATAATGACCCGGCAACCCAGGTGGAGGACTGGTGTCAACATATCCACGTTGGGACAGACACCACTCCTGCTCACCAGAAACAGGGTGTACACCGGGTGGTTCAGGAATACGTGCAGGTATTCAGCAAACACCCACTTGACTTTGGGAGGATTAAGGGGGTACAACATCACATCCCCACAGGCAATCATCCACCCATCAAAGAACGGTACAGGCCTATACCTCCAGCACACTACCAGAAAGCAAAGGAGATGTTGCATGACATGAAGAAGGCAGGGGTAGTAAGGGATAGTTGTAGTCCCTGGGCTGCTCCCCTAGTTTTAGTCAGGAAAAAGGATGGGAGCATGAGAATGTGTGTAGATTACAGACAAGTAAATCGCATTACACATAAAGATGCATACCCTTTACCACGTATTGAGGAATCCCTGGCTGCCTTAAAGTCTGCAAATTACTTTTCCACCCTTGACCTCACTAGTGGTTACTGGCAAGTAGCTGTGGCTGAGGAGGATCGGGAGAAGACGGCTTTCACCACCCCGATGGGACTCTGTGAGTTCAACAGTATGCCGTTTGGACTCTGCAACGCCCCTGGAACGTTCCAGAGATTGATGGAGAGCTGCCGGGGACACCGCAACTTCGAGACTGTGCTGCTATACCTGGATGACGTGATAGTGTACTCCAAGACGTATGAGGACCACTTGAAGCACCTGGCAGAGGTGTTTGAATCACTGTCCCAGTATGGGATGAAGTTGAAACCCTCAAAGTGCCACCTGCTCAAGAGAAAGGTACAATACCTGGGGCACATTGTCAGCCCAGAAGGGGTAGCACCAGACCCAGAGAAGGTCACTGCCATACAGAAATGGCCGGAGCCGAAGAACCTCAAAGAGGTGCGTCAGTTCTTGGGACTGATAAGATACTACCGGAGGTTTGTACAAGACTACACTAAGAAAGCAGCACCTCTGCAAGACCTCCTGGTAGGACAGTCCCCCAAGGGCAGAAATCCATCATTCCACTGGGGTAAAGAACAGGCTGAATCATTTCAAGAAATGAAGGAGATCTTGACAGGTGATGAGATCCTAGCCTACCCTGACTACAGCCAACCATTCGTGCTGTATACTGATGCCAGCAATGAAGGATTGGGAGCTGTCCTAAGTCAGAAGCAGAATGGCCAGGAGAAAGTCATCGGGTATGCAAGCAGGAAGCTCCGCCCGACTGAGAGGAACCCAGAGAACTATAGCAGCTTTAAGTTAGAGTTCCTGGCCTTGGTCTGGGCCATCACAGAAAGGTTCAAGCACTACTTAGCCTCCAGCAAGTTCACTGCCTACACTGACAATAACCCCTAGACTCATCTTGAAACAGCCAAGCTAGGAGCCATGGAACAGCGATGGATGGCTTGGCTGTCAAACTACCAGTTCACAATTAAGTACCAGGCGGGCTGCAAGAACGCCAGCGCCGATGCCCTGTCCAGGATGCCTCACGAGTCAGACACAGAAGAAGAAGTGGATGACTTGGAAGAGATTGAACTACCTGCCTTCCACTGGAATGGGATGATCCACGAGCAAAGAGCCTCCAGGAGACAGCGTGGTAAGACGTTAAATCCTTTGCCTCATCACAGCTGGAAAGAGACCCAGGTCAGCGACCCGGTTGTCAGCCGTATCAAGGAGCTGATAACCCAAGAAGAGGTCAACCCCCTGTCAGGTACAGAGAATGAAGTAAAACTCTGAAAATGTAGATAGTTACCCCTGGGGTATTGTAGTGTGTTGTACAGCATTGCATAGTATTGTATATTGTATTATACTGTGTATTTATTGCCTTTATGTGTGCATCTAATTTATGTCTTTTCCCTGTATGGACAATTCAAGTGATATGGACACTTTGCTTATTTGCTTCCATTACCCGTATGGGTATACATGAACTCTAGGCTGAGGAGTTTGAGCAGCCCAAAGACTCTGTTTTGTACATATTTGCGCTCCCTGGAGTGCCCCTTTGAGCAACTTATCCGAAAGAGACTGGGACTTTCCGGTTGCTCATTACCTACTACTTATTGCACTGTATAACTGTATTTATTTATTAATTTGTTTATGCAATGTTTAAGAATCAAGCCTCCCATAAAGGGAAGAACTGTTCATGTTGTTATTGCTATCCAAAATGTACTTCAGCCCGGAGTGCTGAGCTTTGCTAGGGGGGAATGTGGCGCCCTTCTCCGCTTGGTGCCACAGATCCTAGAGGGGTACACGAAAGGATTCCTCCACAAGAGGCCCTTAGCGCGCACATACACCTCCACCCTACCTCAGACCACCAGAGGGAGCCCGGCTAGGGATATATAAAGGAGGGTGGAGGCAGGAAGAGTGAAGTCTAGTTTCAGTTTGCAGTCTGCTGCAGCCAGAAAGCAGAACGTCAGTCTGCTCCAGAGTTAAGAACAGGGAGAGTTCCTGCAGAGTGAGACAGAGGAACAGGTCAGTCTGCAAGCAGTCTAGCAGAGCAGCTCAGCAGTGGAGCACCAGGCTCCTGCAAGTGAGACTCAAGTAGCTCAGGACTAGACAGCTAGGAGCGTTGCCGACGCTCTAGAGAGCGTCAGAAGAGGCAGCCAGCTAACTGCCAGTGTGCATATGCTAGCGAGGGTCCACAGTAGGCCGAAGGCTAGGAGTTGAAGCATTGGGGGCAGAGGAGCTTCACAAGCTCACCCCAGAAAATATATCGGACACCGGGTCTGAGTCTATAGCGTTGTACATCCCCTGTAGAAGTAACCGGACCTTTCCTGGAAGACTTCAAGTCCCAGGATCGCTTAGGAGCTGACACGTAGCAGGACCAGGAGGCCCGGAGGTCCCGCCATACCGGGAGTGTGCTCTCCAATAAAATGCCCTATCACCAAGTCAGCCAGCGCAGTACAAGGACTAAGTTAGGCCTAGCTTCAGACAGGCCTCAGACTAACACGAAACGGCAGGGATACAGGAGGCCCTACACCTGCTCTCTGGGGAGAGTCCTGCAGTGCACCCCTCACCCTACAGTGCTCCGGACGGTACCTGCATTTCCACCAGTAAAAGGTACAGAAGCAAACCGTGTGTGTGTCCCCTGTTCTTCCTTGGACCCGGCTGGGTCACCGCCATATCGTGCACCTCGTCAAACATCACTGCCCTGAGGCCCAGCTGCATCTGTGGGGAGCTATACCATCGTAGCTGCGACAACACCGGCCTCAGCGGACTGCGGCAGCGCTGGTGGCCATCACCAGAAAACCACAGGTGGCGTAGTCAAACATTTACCACTTAACCAAGCCCATATTTTTAGGTGACAGCCGTGGGCACGGAACGGGTCACGGGCACGATTACATCCCCCACGACATCTACAAGGCCCGGCTCCGAGTATTCCCCCATCGCTCAGGGGAGGGCGTCACATATGCAGTAGTCCACAATGGTAAGGCAGTGATACAAGAACCACTCCCCTCCGGCTGCTCTGCGCAAGAGGCAGAGCTTAAAGCACTCGCTGCAGTGTGTAATCTGGGAAAAGGTAAAGAAATTAATGTATTTTCTGACTCGCAATAAGCTTATGGTGTTGCACATTACTTTGGCGCCATTTGGCTAAGCCGTAATTTCTTGACCTCTGCTGGCAAACCTATAAGGAATGCGCAAGCGGTAGAGCAGCTACTCACAGCACTCACCCTTCCCCGAAGGGCAGCCATAGTCAAAGTGTCAGCACACACTTGGGAACAAACTCCCCTTGCAGTAGGGAATGCTTTGGCCGACCAGGCGGCTAAGGAAGCAGCACGATTACCTCTGACAGAGATACTGGCTATCGCAAGTGCGGGAACCCCAGGAGACTCAGAGTCAGGGAGTGCAGGAAGCCCCCTTTCAAATAAGGAGACATCCCCTGCACCGGTCCCAGTGGCCGTGGACCTCAAACTACTGCAGGTCTTCCAGACCCAGGCTCCCACCCACGAGCAGAATGCATGGGTCAAAGCGGGCGCCGTACAATCAGTGTCAGGGGTATGGCAGGTAAACAAACGTATTTGCCTTCCACGCTGCCTGTTCCCCATGATGGCTGCCCTTGCACATTCTCCAGTGCATAACTCAAAGGGTGTTATGTGTGCAGTGGTGCTACAAAACTGGTGTGCCCTAGGGTTCCCGAATACGGCTGCAAAGTATGTTCAAGACTGTCTAGTTTGTGCAAAACATAACCCTGGTAGGCCTATTCGAGTCCCACGAAAATGCACACCAAAACCAGATTACCCATTTCAGAGACTGCAGGTGGACTACATACAGCTACCTAAGGTGGGTAATTATGAATACGCCCTGGTATGCATTGACCTTTTCTCTGGGTGGCTAGAAGCTTGGGCGGTGACTAAAGCAAACACAAAAACTACTGCTAACAAATTGATCAGTGAAGTGGTTTGTAGATATGGGGTGCCCGAAACTATAGAAATTGACAGAGGAACCCACTTTACTTGGGAACTAATGAAACAAATCATGGTCACTCTTGGGATAGAACAGGCTTTCCACAAAGTAGTGGCAAGGTGGAACGTCTCAATGGTACCTTGAAACTAAAAATTCAAAAGTGCATGGAAGAAACACACTTGTCCTGGGTAGATTGTTTGCCCATAGCATTGTATTCAGTGAGGACCTCTCCAATGGGGAGGGAGAAGCTGTCCCCATATGAAATACTGTTTGGTAGTGTCCCTAAGACAGGGTTGTATTTCCCACAGCAGCTGTAGGCCTCCTATGGTTCTCTCACTGAATATGTTCTGGAGTTACATAAACATTTGACTGTTACTCATAATCGTGTTCTTTCCTCTATCCCAGACCACAATTGCCTCAGCGGCACTTATACTTTGGTACCAGGAGACTGGGTCATGGTAAAGAGACATATGAGTAGACCACTGGAGCCCAGATAAAGTGAACCATTCCAAGTGCTGTTAACCACGGCCACTTCGGTCAAGCTTCAAGGCAAGTGTTACGGATCCGGGTGGTGGAACCTCTGTGCTGCGGTGCAAGGAGGGACCAGAGGTGGGTGACTAGGTATCCACTCGGACTGACCAAGGTCGCACGGCGGCTCAATCGACTCCGTAAATCAGGGAAGGACCGAGCAGAGGGACCAGGTGCTACTCTGGGCCTGTCCTTGTAGGAGAGCAGGTGACTCCCACGGGTAACTGGCAGGAGCCTCCGGGTAGGCACGGCAGGTAACTGGTAGGAGCCTCCAGGTAGGCTAGCTGATAGGCACGGCAGGTAACTGGTACGTTCTCCGGGTAGGCAGGCACGCCTGGCCCATAGGCAGACTGGCGGGTTTGGATCGTAGGCAGACCGTTGGGCTGGAGAGTACACTTGGCTGGCAGAGACAGGTGGTCAGGCTGGAAGACAGGACTGGTAGTCAGGCTGGCGGACTGGACTGGAAGTGAGGCTGGTGGACTGGACTGGTAGTCAGGCTGGCGGACTGGACTGGTAGTCAGGCTGGCGGACTGGACTGGTAGTCAGGCTGGCAGACTGGACTAGTAGTCAGGCAGGCAGCGGGACCTGAGGGCTGAAGCAGAGTTTAGGACACAAAGCTAGAACCTTGCACGGGCACCTCCATTTTGGAGGAGTTGCCTTTTATATGAGAGGTCCTCCGGCCATTGACCGGGGACTCCTTAGGATGGCGCGCGCTGCCCCTTTAAGAGGGAGGGAGCACAGTGCTCAGGGAAGCTGCACACGCCGGCAGCAGCAGCAGGAGAGCCGGAAGACGCCGGGCCGAGAGCGCGGCGGTAAGAGGGACGGCGTCTCTGCCTATCAGGGGGCAGAGACGCCGATACTCCTTTACGCCCCCTCTTTTTTAGGCCGGAAAGGAATTTTTTAAGGAGAAGTGGGGCATGGATGTTCTCCTTGGGTTCCCAAGTTCTCTCCTCTGGGCCAATCCCCTTCCAATCCACCAGAAAAAAGGTTTTTCCTCTTACCCTCTTGGTGGCCAGAATGTTCTCTACCTCATAGACATCCTCAGCGGAGACCGGAGCTGGGGAGGTACCTGGATTGTCGGAGAAAGAAATAAGCACAACTGGTTTGAGGAGAGATACGTGGAAGGAGTTGGGAATCTGTAAGGTGGCCGGGAGTTTTAACTTGTAGGCTACTGAGTTGATTTGCTTGAGGACTTCAAACGGACAGATGAACCGTGGACCCAACTTATAGGAGGGTATTTTGAGACGAACATGTTTGGAGGAGAGCCAAACCTTGTCTCATGGCCGGAATTGAGGTGGGTCCAGGCGTCTCTTATCAGCATGTTTCTTCATCCGCTCAGAGGATTGAAGAAGTGCGGATCTAGTGTCCTCCCAAATGGTGGAAAATTCGCTGACCAGAGACTCCGTGGCAGGGTTGCCCACTGAAGCGGAGATGAGGAACGGAATCTGGGGATGTTGACCGTAGACCACAAAGAACGGGGACTTGGAAGAAGATTCGCTCTCATGGTTGTTATAGGAGAACTCAGCCCATGGTAGGAGCTCTACCCAATCGGTATGGTGAGCTTTGACGACGTGCCGGAGGTAGCTGGTAAGGATCTGGTTGATACGTTCCACTTGGCCATTGGACTTTGGATGGTAAGCAGAGGTGAAATCCAGGGTGACATCCAGCAGCTTACACGTAGCTCTCCAGAAACGCGAAGTAAACTGGACCCCGTGATCAGACACAATGTGAAGGGGTAGGCCGTGGAGATGAAAGATGTGATTGATGAAGTCCTTAGCCTGCACAGATGCAGACGGGAGACCAGGCAGATGGATGAAGTGGGCCATTTTAGAAAAGCGGTCAGCGACCACCCAAATGACAGTACAACCGGCAGAGACAGGGAGATCAGTAATAGAGTCCATAGCAACGTGTTGCCATGGGGCAGCAGGTACAGGAAGAGGCAGGAGATGGCCGGCTGGAAGATGTCTGGGAACCTTGTTGCGGGCACAGGACGAAGTCTATCACATCCTTGTGCAGGGTAGGCCACCAGTAATGCCGGGTAATGAGCAGGAAGGTCTTTTTCTGGCCAGCATGGCCGGCTAGTTTAGAAGAATGAACCCAGTGAAGAACCTTCTTATGATCCGGAACCGCTACAAACGTCTTACCGGGTGGGAGACGAGACAGGTCCAAGGGAGCCACATTCATCACTTTGGAGGGATCGATGATATGCATAGACTCCTCCTCTTGATTGGAAGACAGGAAGGATCGGGACAAGGTGTCGGCTTTAACGTTCTTGTCCGCAGGGCGGTAATGTAGGGTAACGTTGAAGCGGGCGAACAACAAAGACCACCGGGCCTGACGCGGATTGAGTCTTTGGGCATTCTGTAGATATGCCAGGTTTTTGTGGTCAGTGTAAATGACCACCGGGTGCAGAGCCCCCTCAAGCAGGTAATGCCACTCGTCCAGTGCCAATTTGATGGCTAGCAGTTCTCGGTCCCCTATGGAGTAGTTGCGCTCGGACAAGGAGAAGAGCTTGAAGAAGAAGCCGCAGGTTACCATTCTCCCGGACAGAGATTTCTGGGTGAGCACCGCTCCGGCTCCGGAAGAGGAAGCATCAACCTCCAGAAAGAACTGTTTGTTGCAATCCGGATGGTGCAGCACTGGGGCAGAAGAGAAGGCTTGTTTTAAGGAGAGAAAGGCCTCCTCTGCTTCGGACGGCCATTCCTTAGGATTTGCTCCCTTACGGGTGAGCGCAGAGATGAGAGCTTTCCGGGAAGAGAAATGTGGCATGAATAGTCAATAATAGTTGGCAAAGCCCAGGAATCGCTGAATCGCCTTCAACCCCTCTGGACGGGGCCACTTTAAGACGTTAGAGACCTTCTCGGGGTCCATCTGTAGACCTGTCTTAGAGATAATATAGCCCAGGAACAGAAGAGAGGTCTGCTCGAAGAGGCATTTCTCAAATTTTGCGTATAGGTGATTCTGCACGAGCCTAAGCAGGACCTGACGAACATCCCTCCGGTATGAGGGAAAATCCGGAGAGAAGACCAAGATGTCGTCCAGGTACACTACCACGCAAGAATATAAGAGGTCACGGAAGATGTCGTTAACTAATTCTTGGAAGACGGCTGGGGCATTACAGAGGCTGAAGGGCACCACACGGTATTCATAGTGGCCGTCCCGGGTATTGAATGCCGTCTTCCACTCGTCTCCTTGGCGGATCCGGACCAAGTTATAGGCCCCACGAAGATCGAGCTTGGTGAAGATCTCCGCGCCTTTAAGGCGGTCAAACAGCTCAGAGATGAGCGGCAGGGGGTATTTGTTTTTGATAGTAATCTGGTTGAGTCCTCTTTAATCGATACAGGGGCGTAGTGAACCATCTTTCTTTTTTACGAAGAATACGGCTCCAGCCGGGGAGGCAGATTTCTGGATGAATCCCCTAGCCAGACTTTCTTCGATGTACTCCGACATGGCCTGGGTTTCGGCCAACGACAACGGGTAAATACGCCCACGGGGTGGAGTGGCACCGGGTACCAGGTCGATAGGGAAATCATATGGCCTATGAGGTGGCAGTGTCTCTGCTTCCTTCTTGTCGACCAGGCCAGGTAAATTAGCCGGAGTAGACAGAGGTCGAGCCGGGTGAACCGGGACCAGGCAGGTCTCATGGCAATCCTGCCCCCCAACGGAGTGCCTCACCGGATTGCCAATTCAGAATGGGTTCATGTCTCTGTAGCCAGGGTAGACCTAGCAAAAGGGAGTGAGAGAGTCCAGAAAGCACATGGAAGGAGATCCTCTCTGAGTGCTGCATTCCCACCTGAAGGGTTACGGGCTCAGTGACGAGGAAGATGGTCACCGGAAAGAGTCTTCCATCCACGGAAGTGACTGCCAATGGTTCAGCCAGAGGTTTGTTAGGAATCTGATACTTCTCTACAAGGGACTGGGAAATGAGACTCCCAGCGGCTCCAGAATCTAGATGGGAGGTTTCAAAGAAACGGTTCTCTCCACAGGAAATAGAGATGGCCAAAGTCAAGAACAGAGAGGATTTACTCTTGCCAAGGACGACCTCTCCGAGCGGTCCTAGACATTGGAGTTTCCCGGCTTCACTGGACAGGAATGGATCAGGTGCTCCTTACTACCACAGTAGAAACAGCTCCCCTCGGCTCGGCGTGTTTCTTGGCGAGACTTGACCATCTTGGTCTGGTCGATCTGCATGGGTTCGGGCGAGCATGCCCGGGGAGTTGCTGGTTGGGAGGCAGGTTTCTGTCAGTAAAGCCTCAGAGTTATACATGGGAGAGGGGAGAAGGGAGGGGCTAATATAGAGTGAGTGCACAGAATGTGTTAAAGGGCGGGCGAGTTGTGAGAAAGCAGAAGTGAAAACAAATAAAAAGCAGATTGATAAGACTAATGCATAATGCAGTATGACTGACCGAGAAGCATGTTTATGTGAATATCTTATGCACCTTACCTGTCTCCTGCCCTGTCCAACTGCCATGTATAACTGCACTTTTAACTACTGCACTTCAAATCTATTGCACGCGTGACCCAGCACGTGTGCTATCCCAAGCCAGAGCTGAATATATATGAAATGAAATGTCTGCTAGAGTCCAGCACCTGTTGGTCATACTGAGTAATTAGCCAATTAGCACAGGGCTAGAGCAGGCAATGCTATGTAAGATAAACACAGAGGCAATAAAACAGTGAAATAGAAGGCTTTGAACATTTTAAAATAGAAACAAGACAACAAAAACAGAAAAGACAAAAATACACAGGACCAAGGAATTAAATACCATGGAAAAATGTTGCTAGAGAATATGACTCTGTTCACACTTATCAGACAGCACACAAACGGATGGATGAATTAAATACCTGTGTGAAGAAGAATAAGAAGAGAGGAGAGTGGATTATCAGCTTCCGGCCATGTATAACTGCACTTTTAACTATTGCACTTCAAATCTATTGCACGCGTGACCCAGCACGCGTTCTATCCCAAGCCAGAGCTGAATATATCTCTTCCATCATCGATGAAGTATCTTAATTTGAATCTCACTGCAATATATGATAAGTAGAAGCATAATACTGTAGGGGGGGACTATGGGGCACTATGACTTCTGTGTTCACCCCTGGGGAGTGTAATGCTTTACTTTTTTTTCTATACAGTAAAGAGCAGCACCAGAATGGGGGATATATACTGTATATTCCAGTATGGGGCTCTAAGATAAGGGACCATAATGAGGGACATATATACCAGATTTATTTTTTATTCCTGGGGGGGATGGGGATGGTCCAAATCTTGCACCAGGCCCATCAGACTTTACTTACGCCTCTGATCAGAATGTATGGGTTCCTGTTCAGGATATGTTAGTGAGCAGAGATGAGCGAATGTTTCAATGTTCGGGTCAGATTACGATTGTAGAATTTGCAAAATTCGCTGAACATTGACGAACGTCATAGGATTCAATGGGGGGTAACAACAAACGCATACACAAGACCTTCAAACTGGTCCAAAAGCTGCCAAAACGCATCAAATTAGTAGGGGCAGACACCAGGAAAGTGCCATCAATTGACCCAGAGTACAAGTATTATAATTATTATTACAGTGACATTTATTTCGTGGCGCTTTATATGTGAAAAGGAGTCACTGACTGGTACAAGAGGAGAGAGGACCCTGCCCGCGAGGGCGCACAAACAATCTGCAAGGGATGGGTGAGGATACAGTAGGTCAGGGTATAGCTAGTCGTGCACCGGTTTGCTGGAGCAAGGGTTACTGCAGATTGTACGCTTGTCAGAAGAAGTGGGTCATCAGCTTCCTTTTCAAGGTTTCCAGGGTAGGCTAGAGTCTGATGTGTTCGGGTACAGAGTTACACAGTAAGGGAGATGCACGGGACAAATCTGGTATGCGATTGTGGCAAGAAGAGATAAGAGGGAAGTAGAGAAGATCTTGGAAGGATGGGAGGTTGCGTATAGGGAGACTAGGTCACACATGTATGGAGGAGACAGGTTTTCGATGGCTTGGTATGCCAAACTTAGGCTTTTCAACTGGAGTCTCTGGGCAACGGGGAGCCAGCGCAGGGATTGTCAGCGAGAGGAGAAAAGCCGGGGAATAGCGAGATGACATGTGGATTATCTGGCCAGCACAGTTTAGGATAGATTGGAGGGGTGCGAGAGTGGTAGAAGGGAGGCCACAGAGTAGGAGCTTGCAGTAATCGAGGCAGGAAAGGATGAGGACATGCACTGGTGTTTTTGTAGATTCATGGTTGAGGAATGTGTGGATACCGGAGATGTTTTGGAGTTGTAGTCGGCAGCAAGTGGAAAGGGCTTGGATCTGACGTTTGAAGGACAGATCAGAGTGGGCAGCCATTGACTTTGATGGATAGGTCAGTTGGGGGGGTGAATGAGATGGTGGAAAGATGATGAATTTGGTTTTATCCATGTAAAGTTTTATAAATCTAGCAGAGAAGAAAGCTGAAATAGCGGCCAGAGATTGTGGGATTCTGGTTAGTATGGAGGAGATATCAGGTCCAGAGAGGTAGATCTGTGTGTCATCAACATAGAGGTGATACTAAAAGCCTTGAGACTGTAGGAGCTGTCCCAGGCCAAAAATGTACATGGAGAAGAGCAGGGGTCCTAGAACTGAATCTTGGGGGACACCGACAAGAGGAAGAGGTGGTGTGTGAGTGGGAGACACTGAATGTCCGGTCGGTTAGGTATGAAGAGATCCAAGCTAGGGCCAAGTCGGTGATGCAGAGACAGCGGTACACTTTGTAGATGAGGGCCAGAAAGAATATGTGCTCTAGTGGATGACAAGCGTGGCATCAAGTGGCCTCTGCTCCTCTTCCTCCACATTAACATCACACACAGTACAGTCCTCAGAAGTGGCACCCCAATTACTCTTGTTTTCCCCCGCGTCACAACTTTCCATCTCCAACTGCTCAACTGACTGTGGGGAACTACAAATGGGCGAGTCTGCAAAGCTGTTCACACATTCTATTCTGGGTAATCAGAGGTGTGATAGAAAGCTTCACAGAATCAAGACAGGGGGAAAGCATGTCTAGCAATGCCCACATTTTTTTTCAGATGATCCGTGCCCGGACGAAGTAGGGTCCGAACAGAATCCAAACCCTCGTCATCAGACGTTAACCCCTGGGGGTGGGCATGGATGGGTTGCAGAATGAAACAAATACACACCAGAACATGGAGAACTAAACTAGTATACAGCAGGGGTTGAAAAACTAAACTACTAAACAGCTAAAGTTGGAGAATGAAAGAAATGCACACCAGAACATGAGGAACTAAACTAATAGACAACAGGGATTGGAAAACTAAACTACTAAACAGCTAGGTTTTGAGAACTAAACTACTACACACCAGGGGATGGAGAACTGGACCACTAGACATCAAGGTGTCACTAGACAGCAAGTGTTGGAATCCTCAAGGCTTGTGGGATAAACCTCTATATCTAACACTTCGTCCGATGCCTGTGCCTCCTCTAGGGCCCCCACTTGCGCTCTCAACCTCTGCCTTAATGAAACACATGTTCCAACAGTGCAGAAAGAATCCCCCCACCGTACTGCGCAGCCATGGTTCACCGCAATCAGGCAGTGTTAAAATGAACATGCCTTGGAGATCGCAGTCATACAGCTGAAGAGTTGTGGGCAGCTCTCCAGGCCGAGTTTGAGCAATGTCTATCTCCACTGAACCTGGAGCAAGGGAAGGACGTGTGCAATAACGGTGCAAACCTGGTGGTGGCCCTACGCCGGGGCAACCTCACACACGTGCCTTGCATGTCTTGCATCCTCTACCAAATGGTACAGCAATTTCTCCGCCACTATCCCGGCCTGGATGCGCTGCTGCAGAAACCACGGTCTGTGTGTGCTCATTTAAAACTATAAAAACAGTAGGATCTTTAGTATAAAAACCAGACTCACCAATGTAACCTCTTAATCCTTTCAAGCTTCAACACAATGTTCACAAGGTAGACAGCAGCAGTGATCGGTCCCCTAGACAACGAGCAAACTCCTTCATGATGACAGAGGCCACTATCTCCTTAGCTTGCTGCTGGTACTTTTCTGTGGGAATGAGCTTGTCTCCAACCAGTCAGGAATATCCAGTGAATGGCACGCCATGGTTTGGTATTAGCACCCAGTACCAGAAACGAAGCCATCCACAATGTCCATATCTCAGGAATTTTATTTGGTAGAATGGCTGCGTTCATAATGCAAACCTTGCAGCTGCTATGGGGCTCTTGAGCACGGGAGAAAGGTGGGCCCTCAGAATCAAATCCTCTGGGCCCACTGTTCTTCAGTCTGACATTGCTTCTTGGTGACAGTTGTATTTCACCACAGCCATATTATTTAGCTTGGTGAAAGGACTGGCATAGAGGAAAACCATATCTACGCCGGCTGTCATTTTTCCCAGGAAAGTCCTTTAATGCAGCTTCTTCCATAAGCAATGACAGCCCGTCCAACATCAGCTCACACTTCTTGGTGGTGCTTCAACACACAAAGATGTTTCTTTGTGCCTTGAATTTCATGACTACAGAGTTGGGCAATGGCCTGATCTACAAAGCGTGTTCAGAAATAAGGTGCATAAGCAAAGCCACTGAAGGTCATCATTAAGCGAAACTCATACAGCTTTCCCACAGACTGAAAGAGGGGTATTGAGACTTCCAAGAAAGCCAAGACTTCCCTGTCCTCACTAAGAGGACGACTATCCATGTTCTCCTCCTCCTCATTATCACCCAATCCGCCTTGAGATAAGATGAGGCTGGGCTGTGTAGCATCACCCTGTATAGTTCCTTTCTCTGCCTGCAAGGCCTTGTCTTTGTGAGCTGCGAGCGTTTCAGTAGACAGAGAAGCGGGATGGTGATGCTAATTATGGCGTCATCACCACTCACCATCTTGGTGGAGTCCTCAAAGTTTTGGAGATAACACAGATGTCAAACATCCATCCCCACTCATCAGTTGTTATGTGCAGAGGCTGACCTGAATTGCAATGAGTATGTTGAAGCTGGTACTCAACAACTGTCCTCTGCTGCTCACAAATCTTTCCCAACATCTGCAACGTTGATTTCCAACGTATGGTCACATCGCACACCAGTCGGTGAGCTAGAAGCTGCAAACGCTGCTGAAGCACTGCCAGGGTGGCGAAAGCTGTAACTGACTTTCTAAAATGGGCACACGCGTGGCATTTTCATGAGCAGTTCTGGCAGATCTGGGTAATTTTTGAGAAACCACTGAATCACTAAGTTGAGCACATTTAGTGCTCGCTCATCACTAATAGGTACCCCTGTCTGGAGAACAATATTATCACCAAAGAATTAAAAGATGAAATGTAGCCTGCTTTATATACCACAGTACTAATAAAACCAAGTTTGATTATATCATGTGTACTCCTGTGACAAAAATATCTGTACCAAAGAATTAATTTCACTAGACATAAAACTAGTATAATGGGGAATGACAACTCTTCCACTACAGCCAATCCAGCAAATGAAGACCCAATCAGGAGTGTTCACATTTCAAAAAATTAGGGCCTGACACCACCATTTCCATGGCCAACAGATTGTAGATGGTGGAGTTCAATCTCTTAGCTTTGTCATGTGTAGGAGGAGACAATCTTTTGCTGGCTGTACAGTTGAGAGAGGGCGGAGTACCATGGACCAAACAAACAGCTGGATCATCAGTGAGACGCAGACGGAGATGTTACGATGAATAAGGTTGTGGTGTGCTCGTTCTCTGAGATTGGTCAAAAACAGCAGGCATGTCCGCTTCCATTACAGGTGATGGGCTCTCACTCGGCCTGACTGGAGCGTGTAAAGAACCGGAGGTTCTGCAGTTGAAGACATGCTTGACAATACTTGGCACGGTAACAAAAGAGGAGGAAGAAGCAGCAGATGTGTTTGATGGGGTGGCTGATGGTTGTTTATTGAAAATCAATTTTGAGCTTAACATGTTTATGTACCCCTGTGTGGAGATCAATGTCGGCACCAAAAAATTAATTTCACTAAAGTATACCTATTATAATAGAGACCAAAACCTCTTCCACTACAGGCAACCCAGCAGATGGAGACTCACTGCTGTCTTGGGGAAAACCTCTCTTAAGGTTGTGTAAAAAGTATTTCGATACTCCAGCATTCGGGGGTCCCTTTCCAGGGTGGGAAGCATGTGGCAAAATTTACTCTTATAACATGAATCTAACAGAATTGCAAGCCAGTAGTGAGCACTATTTAGAATCATAACTATATGGGAATCATGTTGCAGATAGTGCAGCAAGAAAGCACTCACATGTTGGGCTCTTCTATGAGGTTCAAGCCCATGCTGTGTTGGTGGCTGGGTTATTCTGAAGCTTGTTTCCTCTGTCTCCTCCCACCAAACACGAACAGAGAGGGGATGCTTATCCTCTTCATGTTCTGACTGTTGCTCGCCTATCACCTCTTCCTCTTCCATTTGTTTCTCACCTCTTGCACCTTCACTAACAATTTGTTTGGTATCACCAACCCCCCTCGATCACAGTGAACCACCTTCCCTTGGCACCCTGACATTTCTCCCAATGTATGACGTTAGTAACAGAAGAAAGTATTTTAGTGTGGATGAGGCCTCTATAACATAGCAGATATGCTCTAAACTATTTCAAACTGAGATGTCTTCTGCTGTATAACGTTAGGAACAGAAGAAAGTATTTTGTTTACTGTGGATGAGGCCTATAATACATGGAATATATGCTCCAAGATATTTCAAACTCAGATCTAGTCTGCTGTATCACATTAGTCACAGCAAAAAATATAGATTTTTTTTTTACTCTGCATACAGCTGTATTTTACCACCACAAAAGGACTAGGTGGACTCTGGCAAGCAACATAAAAAAATATATATATTTTTTACTATGCATACACCTGAATTTCACCCCCAAAACCTGATAAGGTGGGCTACTATAGCTTGCGCTGTCACATTAGCAAATTAAAAATATATATTTTTGTGCTCTGCACTCAGCTCTGTATAACAGCTGAATTTCAACTTCACAAAATGAAAAGGTGTGCTAGTCTATTAACCACTTCGCACCATAGCCGGTTTTTGCCTTTGTGACCGGGCCAATTTTTTCAATTCTAACCACTGTCACTTTATGAGGTAATTACTCTGGAAAGCTTCAACGGATTCCCCTGATTCTGAGACTGTTTTTTTCGTGACATATTGTACTTCATGATAGTGATAACATTTTTTCGATATCACTTGCGTTTATTTGTGAAAAAATCAGAAATTTGGCAAAAATTTTGAAAATTTTGCAATTTTCAAACTTTAAATTTTCATGCCCTTAAATCAGAGAGATATGTCACACAAAATAGTTAATAAATAACATTTCCCACATGTCTACTTCACATCAACACAATTTTGGAACCAAAATTTTTTTCGTTAGGAAGCTATAAGCGTTAAAACTTGACCAGCGATTTCTCATTTTTACAACAAAATTTACAAAAACATTTTTTTAGGGACCACATCTTATTTGAAGTGACTTTGAGGGGCCTTTATGACAGAAAATACCCAAAAGTGATACCATTCTAAAAACTGCACTCCTCAAGGTGCTCAAAACCACATTCAAGAAGTTTATTAACCCTTCAGGTGCTTCACAGGAATTTTTTGGAATGTGGAAGAAAACAATGAACGTTTAACTTTTTTTCACAAAACTGCTACTTTAACCTCAAATTTTTAATTTTCACAAGGGCAGCCAGAAAAAATGGACCCCAAAATGTGTTGTGCAATTTCTCCTGAGTACGCTGATACCCCATATGTGGTGCAAAGCCACTGTTTGGGCGCACGGCATGGCTCGGAAGGTAAGGAGCGCCATTTGACTTTTGGAATGGAAATTTGACTGGAATCGATAGCGGACGCCATTTTGCATTTGGAGAGCCCCTGAGGTGCCTAAACAGAGGAAACCCCAAACAAGTGACCGCATTTTACAATCTACTCCTCTGTATAAATTAATCTAGTGGTGGGAAAATAAGTAGATAGGTAAATGGTCACTAAACCCATAGATGAATTCCCAGAGAGGTGTCATTTCCAAAATGGGGTCACTTCAGGGGGGATTCTGCTGTTCTGGCACTTTTCAGAGGCGCTAAGTACCAGAACTAAAGAATCCCCCCTGAAGTGACCCCATTTTGGAAATGACACCCCTCTAGGAATTCATCTATGGGTTTAGTGACCATTTTAACTCAATGGATGATTTCCAGAAACAAGCACGCAATGGAAGGTTTAGATTCTGGAGAACCCACCCCTGGAAATTAAGTGAGCTCTACTCGAATGTGTCATTCACTAAATGAACCAAATGTTTGAATGACAAGTTGGGATACATTCTTACAGTGTAAAAACGTGGTTCTGTGTGGAAGATTTTAAAGCAGTCAGTGACGCATAAGGCTGGCAATGATGGGCATTGTGGGCAATAGTAGCGGGTATCACGCCTCATTCCTCTCTTAGTACATACACGACATCTTTCCTGGGGGTTCCTTCTTGTTTCCGTTGCTGGAATAAGTGCAATAAAATGTCGCTCAGTGAGTCTTTTCACATCATCAGATTCTAATGGATGAGTGGGGCTAACACTTTGAAAAACAAGATTTTCAATTACCTTTTCTTGATAATCAAGAAAAGGATCTGAATTTCCTGCTTTTTTGTACAACACAAAAGAATTGTATGTGGCCACCTGAAACAAATAAATAACCAACTTTTTATACCAGGTATAGGACTTTCTTGATACCTGGTATGGCTGTAGAACCTGGTCTGCAAGGTCCACACCCCCCATGTGTTTGTTGTAGTCAATGACTGACACAGGTTTTTGCTTCGGAGTGGTGGATCCTAGTTCTACAGTGGCCCTTGTGGCATCTGTGTGGATCGAGCTGAGGACAAAAATATCCCTCTTATCCCTACACTTCAGGGCAAGCAGCTCTCCGTTGCGTACAGCCCCTGACTGCCCCTTTTGGAACTTTTGGTTGACCAATGGTTGTGGAAACCCCTGACGGTTTTTACGGATGGTCCCACAAGCCCCGATGTTGTGTTCAACCAGACTTTTAAATAGGGGTATGCTGGTGTAATAATTGTCCACATATAGATTGTAGCCTTTTTGAAAAAATGGACTTATCAGCTCCCAAACAAATTTTCCAGATGTCCCCAGATAAGTAGGGCATCCTGGTGGGTTTAGTTGGCTATCTTTCCCCTCATATATGCGAAAAGCGGATGTGTATCCGGTTGAACTTTCGCACATTTTATAGATCTTTATTCCAAACCTTGCCCTTTAGATGGGATAAATTGCTTGAGGTGCAGTCTTCCTTTGAATTTTACAAGGGACTCATCTATAGAAATATTTTGCGTTGGGGTGTAGAGCCTTAAGAATTTTTCTGACAAATTTTCAATGATGGGTCTAATTTTATATAACCTGTCATGTTCTGGGGCATTTCTGGGCAGGCATTGACTATTGTCGTTAAAATGCCAAAACCGCATGAGCATTTCATAACGGGTCCTAGTAAGAACTACTGAAAACATAGGGGTGGCTTGAACAGGGTGGTTGGACCAGTAGGATCGAATACTCAGTTTTTTAACAAGCCCCATGGCAAATGTAAGTCCTAAAAATTTTTTTATTTCCGGGACATTAGTTGGTGTCCATAAATTTGCCCTAGCATAGTAACATCGGGGGTTCTGGCTTATGAATTGGGATGCGTATAAATTTGTTTGCACGACAATATGCTCTAGCAAGCTGTCTGTAAAAAACAAATTAAAAAAATGAATTGGTCCAAAATCTTCCACCTCCACATTTATACCAGGAATGGCGTTGAAATCAGGGCTGAATGGAGCAGCCGAATCCGAAGCCTCCCATCTGGGAAATGCTACATCATGTGGCAAAGCTCCTTGTACACTGGCGTGCGCCAATTCACTAGTAGCAGGGACAGCGCTTGTACTGGGCAGTGTTCCCTGATTTGGAGACATTTCTCCAGTAGTGCTATTTGCCCCTATTGTTGTACTGGTCCTTGGGCTTGAGGATGGACCAGAATCACTGCTCATTTCTGAGCTCTCAGTGTCGCCGCTAATAAAGCCCTCAAAATCCACATCTCCATCTGAGATTGCACTGTCATCACTATCAGAACACAGCAGGGCATACACCTCCTCTGCGGTATAAGTCTGACGGGCCATTTTATTTTTATATTTTTTGACTGGACTGAACGGACCGGACTGACTGATCTGACAGGACTGACTGACTGACAGGACTGACTGATCTGACAGGACTGACTGACAGGACTGACTGATCTGACAGGACTGACTGACTGACAGGACTGACTGATCTGACAGGACTGATTGACTGACAGGACTGACTGATCTGACAGGACTGACTGACAGAACTGACTGATCTGACAGGACAGACTGACTGACTGATCTGACAGGACTGACTGACTGACAGGTCTGACTGACTGACAGGACTGACTGACTGACAGGACTGACTCATCTGACAGGACTGACTGACTGACAGATCTGACAGGACTGACTAACCCTAACCTTACTTTCTTTTTTGATTTTTTTTTTTTCACTTTCACAGTGGCAAGGCTGACAGCTCTTACCACACTGTTTCTCCTCTGCTCTCTCACTGAGATCGGAGGAGAAACAATGTATTTATCAGGCAGATCGCCCGGGATAGTTTGTTGCTAAAACAAACTTCCCTACTGATCTCTCTGATTGGCTGGTGTGACGCTGACATCATCGAGACCTGAGCCAATCAGGTCTCGATGATGTCAGAGGTCACAGCACCGGGATCCCCGCCGCTGCTAAGGTATGGGGGGGGCCCTGATCGCCGACCACCGGCTGTCACTATCTTTTAAATGCCGCGATCGCTATGGATCGCGGCATCTAGAAGATAGGAACAGGTTAACATCATGGGGACCTGATCCAATCAGGTCCCCATGATGCCACATGTCAGAGCTATCGCTCTGAACCGGTACCGCAGCACTTGCAGGACCCTGGGGGTCCTGAGCGCTGCGGGACCACCCACCGTTTTTAAACGTCGGCGCTGCACAGAGCCCAGGCAGCGCCGACGTTTATGTACAGTGGGCGGTCGGGAACCGGTTAAAGCCATAAAAATTAAATAAAATGGAACACTAAAGCCATGTTCACAGAACATAAAGACTGCGTTTTTTTTATGCAGGTGTCCGCACCATACAACAAAGTAACAATCTTATTACTGTGTGTTTGCCGAGTTTCTTTTGAGTTTTCCCCCTTAAAATGTGTTTTTGCATAGCTCTGAATCTACATTTGTAAATACCACAGAAAAACTGAGCTTAAAAATGTTTTTTTTTTCTTCCAGGCTCCACATTGTATATATATATATATATATATATATATATATAGGCCTTATAAAAAAAATGCATGAAATCCGCACAGTTCAGCAGCATCTTTAGACTCACTGCAGGCGTAGATTTCATTAAATCACATCCGCTGTGCTTGGTCATTTAGGCCGTGTTCAGATGTAGCATAAATGCTGTGTTTTTTCAGCTGCTTTTTTGGAACAGTCATTTTGCAGCATTTAAATGGCCAAGAAAAGTGGATGTGATTCCATGAAAACGGCTCTGTGGCCTAAAGACGCTGCTGATCTGTGCGGTTATGTTTTTTTACATCTAGAGGCTTCTATGTGGAGCCTAAAAAGAGAGAAAACGCATGTAAAAAGACTGCAGTTACCTTAAGTGCAGAATCAAAGCTATTCTGTATTATAAAAAAGAAATTAACAATGTGGCTTCACATCTGCACCAAAAAACATCAAATAAGGGGGAAAAGGCATTAAAAAATGCAGCAAATATGCAATAATCAGAGAAGATTGTTATTGTGTAGTTTGGTGTGGACAGGTGCAGAAAACAAAAAAAATACAGTATTTATTCAACATGTGAACATGGCCTTGCAGACATAAAAAAGCCAGATGTCAAATAGTGAAGCTACATAAAGATGAGAAAGTTGAATGGACAGAAAATAAATCCATAGATCCCAACTGAAATAACCACGACGCAGAGATGCCATCATGCCAGACACCGTTAATCAAAAGTCACACCGGATGAGGTAAGGTTAATAGTGTTGCATGAGCGCGCTCGGTTAACCCTTTCACAGCGCACGTTCGGGTGCTGCCCGAGTATTTTCGGCATCTATGCTCGAGTCGCTGCGGCTGAATGTGTCCTGGCTAGTGTTGAGCGATACCTTCCGATATCGGGAAACATCGGATCGGATTGGATCGGACCGATACCCAAAAAGTATCGGATATCGCCGATTCCGATACCGGAAACCAATGCAAGTCAATGGGACAGAAATATCGGAATAAAAATAAACCCTTTCTTTCCTTGTAGGTTAATTCTACATGAAGGAAAACAACTAAGAATAATGTATAATGTATTGGGGGAGGTGGGGGAGACAATAAAGGCATAGAGGTTTAGCCCAATCAAATGGAATAGCAGGAATTAATATTTTTTTTAAGACGTTCTGAGTTACGGAAATATTGACTATGTTAAGTTTTTTTATATTTTGTCAGATATTTATGTTTCACTACTTCCATGCTCTTCACCTTCTTTTTTACTTCTCCCACACTTTCCCCATTCATCATCCTCAGCATCAGCATCTTTTTCATCAACTTCTTCTTCACCTTCTACATCTTCTTCTTCTTCACCTTCTTCCTATTATTCTTTTTTTTTTACATTCTTCATATTCTTCTTATTCAAGTATTATTCTTCTTCATATTCTACTTCTTCATCTTCTTCATATTCTTCTTCTTCATCATATTCTTATTTGTGACAGGCATTCCTGTAGTTGTCATCTATAAAAGTTTGAACATTACACCTTTCGTTCTGCCCGTCACAAAAGATTTACAACAGGATTTGTCCGCGTTCAGTTTGGCCTGCAGCAGCAGGTCTTTTCCAGGGGCACCACGAGGAGGAACGGACTCACTCCCATACACTGCTTAGTCATCTTCTGCTTATAATTTAGATATTATCTTTTGCTCTGATTTTTAGTCTTATGCTTAATGTTCTTCCGCTTTTTGTTCCGCAGCTTCTTGTACGTCTGCTTCTTGGTTTTCTGTCTCTTGTTCTTCTGTATCTTGGTGGTTGTCTTCTTCTTCTTTGTCCTCTTGGTCAACTTCTTCAGGGTCATCTTCTTGGTCTTCTTCGGGGTGGTCTTCAGGGTCGTCGTCTTCAGGGTCCTCGTCTTCGGGGTCCTCGTCTTCAGGGTCATTGTCTTCGGGGTCGTCTTCTTCGGGGTGGTCTTCAAGGTCCTCGTGTTCAGGGTCGTCGTCTTCGGGGTCCTCGTCTTCTTCGGGGTCATCTTCAGGGTCCTCGTCTTCAGGGTCGTCGTCTTCGGGGTCCTCGTCTTCTTCGGATTGGTCTTCTGGGTCCTCGTCTTCAGGGTCCTCGTCTTGGGGGTCCTCGTCTTCTTCGGGTTGGTCTTCAGTGTCCTCATCTTCGGGGTCCTCGTCTTCTTCGGGGTGGTCTTCAGGGTCCTCATCTTCAGGGTCCTCGTCTTCAGGGTCCTCGTCAGGGAGATCCAGAGTGATTACCAAGAACCATTTCAAAAAGCTTGAACTTGGAAATGTAGCAGAAGGTACAAGAAGGCTGAAGAACTGCCGAGAACCAGCTGATTGTACTGGAACCCGGATGGGTAGCAGAAGGTACAAGAGCCAATGGAACTACCGAGGACCAGCTGACGGTACTGGAACTCGGTTACTAAGCAGGAGGTACCTGTGCCAGAAAGCACTACCAAGGACCAGCAGACGTTGGTGGAACTTGGATACCGAGAAGGAGGCACCTAAGCCAAAGGCACTGCAGAGAACCAGCTGACGGTACTGGAACCCGGATGGGTAGCAGAAGGTACCCATGTAAAAAAAAGTTGCAAGGCCGCGAGCCGGCCGCAGTTACCAAAACCCACAGTCCTACAGGGGATGCTTGTCTTATTGGCACTATGGAACCAGCCTTCATTGCCAGATCCCGCAGCCCACATAGGAGTCACCTAAACTGCAGGCACCATAGAGTCGGCTAACCCGACCGCAACACGACAGGACAACGCATTGGAGGCAAAGTGACGTTGACACTACCCGGAAACAGCTGGCGTGCTGGAACCAGGCTGGGCAGGAGGGAGTACCCGTGCCAAAGACACTGCCGAGAACCAGATGACGGTACTGGAACCCGAATGGGTAGCAGAAGGTACAAGAGCCAATGGAACTACCGAAGACCAGCTGACGGTACTGGAACTCGGTTACTAAGCAGGAGGTATCTGTGCCAGAAAGCACTACCAAGGACCAGCAGACGTTGGTGGAACTTGGATACCGCGAAGGAGGCACCTAAGCCAAAGGCACTGCCGAGAACCAGCTGACGGTACTGGAACCCGGATGGGTAGCAGAAGGTACAAGATCCAATGGAACTACCGAAGACCAGCTGACGGTACTGGAACTCGGTTACTAAGCAGGAGGTACCTGTGCCAGAAAGCACTACCAAGGACCAGCAGACGTTGGTGGAACTTGGATACCGCGAAGGAGGCACCTAAGCCAAAGGCACTGCCGAGAACCAGCTGACGGTACTGGAACCCGGATGGGTAGCAGAAGGTACAAGAGCCAATGGAACTACCGAAGACTAGCTGACGGTACTGGAACTCGGTTACTAAGCAGGAGGTACCTGTGCCAGAAAGCACTACCAAGGACCAGCAGACGTTGGTGGAACTTGGATACCGCGAAGGAGGCACCTAAGCCAAAGGCACTGCCGAGAACCAGCTGACAGTACTGGAACCCGGATGGGTAGCAGAAGGTACCCATGTAAAAAAAAGTTGCAAGGCCACGAGCCGGCCGCAGTTACCAAAACCCACAGTCCTACAGGGGGTGCTTGTCCTATTGGCACTATGGAACCAGCCTTCATTGCCAGATCCGGCAGCCCACATAGGAGTCACCTAAACTGCAGGCACCATAGAGTCGGCTAACTCGACCGCAACACGACAGGACAACACATTGGAGGCAAAGTGACGTTGACACTACCCGGAAACAGCTGGCGTGCTGGAACCAGGCTGGGCAGGAGGGATTACCCGTGCCAAAGACACTGCCGAGAACCAGCTGACGGTACTGGAACCCGGATGGGTAGCAGAAAGTACAAGAGCCAATGGAACTACCGAGGACCAGCTGACGGTACTGGAACTCGGTTACTAAGCAGGAGGTACCTGTGCCAGAAAGCACTACCAAGGACCAGCAGACGTTGGTGGAACTTGGATACCGAGAAGGAGGCACCTAAGCCAAAGGCACTGCCGAGAACCAGCTGACGGTACTGGAACCCGGATGGGTAGCAGAAGGTACCCATGTAAAAAAAAGTTGCAAGGCCGCGAGCCGGCCGCAGTTACCGAAACCCACAGTCCTACAGGGGGTGCTTGTCCTATTGGCACTATGGAACCAGCCTTCATTGCCAGATCCCGCAGACCACATAGGAGTCACCTAAACTGCAGGCACCATAGAGTCGGCTAACCCGACCGAAACACGACAGGACAATGCATTGGAGGCAAAGTGACGTTGACACTACCCGGAAACAGCTGGCGTGCTGGAACCAGGCTGGGCAGGAGGTAGTACCCATGCCAAAGACACTGCCGAGAACCAGCTGATGGTACTGGAACCCGGATGGGTAGCAGAAGGTACAAGAGCCAATGGAACTACCGAGGACCAGCTGACAGTACTGGAACTCGGTTACTAAGCAGGAGGTACCTGTGCCAGAAAGCACTACCAAGGACCAGCAGACGTTGGTGGAACTTGGATACCGAGAAGGAGGCACCTAAGCCAAAGGCACTGCCGAGAACCAGCTGACGGTACTGGAACCCGGATGGGTAGCAGAAGGTACCCATGTAAAAAAAAGTTGCAAGGCCGCGAACCGGCCGCAGTTACCGAAACCCACAGTCCTACAGGGGGTGCTTGTCTTATTGGCACTATGGAACCAGCCTTCATTGCCAGATCCGGCAGCCCACATAGGAGTCACCTAAACTGCAGGCACCTTAGAGTCAGCTAACCCGACCGCAACACGACAGGACAACGCATTGGAGGCAAAGTGACGTTGACACTACCCGGAAACAGCTGACGTGCTGGAACCAGGCTTGGCAGGAGGGAGTACCCGTGCCAAAGACACCGCTGGGAAACAGCTGGCGGTGCTGGAACCCAGGGTAAATACTGAAAACAGAGTGGAGCCAGAGGCCTAATTGGAGCAAGTTTAAAATCAATAGTAGTGTGAATTTGGACAGAGCAGGAGAATTTGCTGGACACACAACAGGGGAACAGCTGACGTTACTGAACCCCAATAACACGGCAGCAAGCATTGACTGTGCAGACAGCACTTCCGAGCAGCAACTAGCGGTATTGGAGCCCAGGGTAAATACTAAAAACAGAGGAGCCAGAGGTGTAATTGGAGCAAGTTTTAAATCAGTAGTACAGTGGATGTGGACAAAGCAGAAGAATTTGCCGGACACACAGCTGGGGATCAGCTGACGTTACTGAACCCCAATAACACTGGAGCAAGCGTTGACTGTGCAGACGGCACTTCTGAGCAGCAACTAGCGGTATTGGAGCCCAGGGTAAATACTAAAAACAGAGTAGCCAGAGGTGTAATTGGAGCAAGTTTTAAATCAGTAGTACAGTGGATGTGGACAAAGCAGGAGAATTTGCCGGACACACAGCTGGGGATCAGCTGACGTTACTGAACCCCAATAACACTGGAGCAAGCGATGACTGTGCAGACGGCACTTCTGAGCAGCAACTAGCGGTATTGGAGCCCAGGGTAAATACTAAAAACAGAGGAGCCAGAGGTGTAATTGGAGCAATTTTTAAATCAGTAGTACAGTGGATGTGGACAAAGCAGGAGAATTTGCCGGACACACAGCTGGGGATCAGCTGACGTTACTGAACCCCAATAACACTGGAGCAAGCGTTGACTGTGCAGACGGCACTTCTGAGCAGCAACTAGCAGTATTGGAGCCCAGGGTAAATACTAAAAACAGAGGAGCAAGAGGTGTAATTGGAGCAAGTTTTAAATCAGTAGTACAGTGGATGTGGACAAAGCAGGAGAATTTGCCGGACACACAGCTGGGGATCAGCTGACGTTACTGAACCCCAATAACACTGGAGCAAGCGTTGACTGTGCAGATGGCACTTCTGAGCAGCAACTAGTGGTATTGGAGCCCAGGGTAAATACTAAAAACAGAGGAGCCAGAGGTGTAATTGGAGCAAGTTTTAAATCAGTAGTACAGTGGATGTGGACAAAGCAGGAGAATTTGCCGGACACACAGCTGGGGATCAGCTGACGTTACTGAACCCCAATAACACTGGAGCAAGCGCTGACTGTGCAGACGGCACTTCTGAGCAGCAACTAGCGGTATTGGAGCCCAGGGTAAATACTAAAAACAGAGGAGCCAGAGGTGTAATTGGAGCAAGTTTTAAATCAGTAGTACAGTAGATGTGGACAAAGCAGGAGAATTTGCCGGACACACAGTTGGGGATCAGCTGACGTTACTGAACCCCAATAACACGGCAGCAAGGGTTGACTGTGCAGACAGTACTTCTGAGCGCCAACTGGCGGTGTTGGAGCTCAGGGATAATACTGAAAACAGAGGAGCCAGAGGTGTAATTGGAGCAACTTTAAAATCTGTAGTAGTGTGAATGTGGACAGAGGAGGAGAAATTGCCGTCCGCACAGCAGGGGAACAGCTGACGTTACTGAACCCCAATAACACGGCAGCAAGTGTTGACTGTGCAGACAGCACTTCCGAGCGCCAACTGGCGGTGTTGGAGCTCAGGGATAATACTGAAAACAGAGGAGCCAGAGGTGTAATTGGAGCAACTTTAAAATCTGTAGTAGTGTGAATGAGGACAGAGCAGGAGAAATTGCGGTCCGCACAGCAGGGGAACAGCTGACGTTACTGAACCCCAATAAAACGGCAGCAAGTGTTGACTGTGCAGACAGCACTTCCGAGCGCCAACTGGCGGTGTTGGAGCTCAGGGATAATACTGAAAACAGAGGAGCCAGAGGTGTAATTGGAGCAACTTTAAAATCTGTAGTAGTGTGAATGAGGACAGAGCAGGAGAAATTGCCGTCCGCACAGCAGGGGAACAGCTGACGTTACTGAACCCCAATAACACGGCAGCAAGTGTTGACTGTGCAGACAGCACTTCTGAGCGCCAACTGGCGGTGTTGGAGCCCAGGGATAATACTGAAAACAGAGGAGCCAGAGGAGTAATTGGAGCAACTTTAAAATCTGTAGTAGTGTGAATGAGGACAGAGCAGGAGAAATTGCCGTCCGCACAGCAGGGGAACAGCTGACGTTACTGAACCCCAATAACACGGCAGCAAGTGTTGACTGTGCAGACAGCACTTCCGAGCGCCAACTGGCGGTGTTGGAGCTCAGGGATAATACTGAAAACAGAGGAGCCAGAGGTGTAATTGGAGCAACTTTAAAATCTGTAGTAGTGTGAATGAGGACAGAGCAGGAGAAATTGCCGTCCGCACAGCAGGGGAACAGCTGACGTTACTGAACCCTAATAACACGGCAGCAAGTGTTGACTGTGCAGACAGCACTTCCGAGCGCCAACTGGCGGTGTTGGAGCCCAGGGATAATACTGAAAACAGAGAAGCCAGAGGAGTAATTGGAGCAACTTTAAAATCTGTAGTAGTGTGAATGAGGACAGAGCAGGAGAAATTGCCGTCCCCACAGCAGGGGAACAGCTGAAGTTACTGAACCCCAATAACACGGCAGCAAGTGTTGACTGTGCAGATGTAACGGGTCCGGGAGGCGGAACCTCTGAGCTACTATACAAGGGGGCGGCCCTTGTAAGGGAGCGGGTGGCAGTCTCTGGATGAACGGACAGGGAGATACGGCAAGTGATCAGGGCAGTCTCTGGGTAAGGGGTAGGTACGACCTGTGATGGCAGAGCCTCCGGGTAGGCTAGCAGGCAGATGGTAGATGAGTGCTCCCAGGTGAGCAAGCGAGAGTCTCTGGAATAGCAGGTGGTCACGGCACGTGACGGCGGAGCCTCCGGGCTGGCAGGCAGGCAGGTAACGGAGATGCGCTCCCAGGTGAGCGGGCAAGAGTCTCTGGAATAGCTGGTGGTCACCGCACGTGACAACGGGACCTCCGGGCTGGCAAGCAGGCAGGTAACGGAGATGCGCTCCCAGGTGAGCGGGCAAGAGTCTCTGAGATAGCTGGTGGTCACAGCACGTGACAGCGGAGCCTCCGGGCTGGCAAGCAGGCAGGTAACGGAGATGCGCTCCCAGGTGAGCGGGCAAGAGTCTCTGAGATAGCTGGTGGTCACAGCACGTGACAACGGAGCCTCCGGGCTGGCAAGCAGGCAGGTAACGGAGAAGCGCTCCCAGGTGAGCGGGCAAGCTGGTCCATAGACAGACTGACCGGAGTAGTAAGGCAGACCGTCGGACCTCAGGCAAGAAGGCAGGTAGCTGATGTGCGCTCCCAGGTGAGCGGGCAGGCTGGTCCTTTAGACAGACTGACAGGAGTAGTAAGGCAGACCGTCGGACCTCAGACTGGCAGACAGGTAACAAGTATTCAGGCAGAAATCAGGCAGGTAACTGGCAGGTAACTGGCAGGTAACTGGCAACGGGACCTGAGGGCTGAAGCACAGGTGAGACACAGGTGCAAACAACATTGCTCGGGCACCTCCATTTTGGAGGAGGTGCCTTATATATGGTAAAGTCCTCCGGCCATTGGCCGGGGACTCTTTAGGGCGGCGCGCGCGGCCCCTTTAAGAGGAGGGGAGCGCGCGCGCGCGCGCCCTAAGCACAGGGGCCGGGAAGGAGCGCGCGCTGAGAGCAGAGAAGGAGGAGGACGCCGGGACGGAGCGCGCGCTGACAGCAGAGCAGGGAGAGGACGCCGGGACGGAGCGCGCGCTGACAGCAGAGCGGTGAGGGGAGCAGCGTCCCTGCCTAGCAGAGGGCAGGGACGCCAGCGCTACAGTACCCCCCCCTTTAGGCCCCCCCTTTTTTAGGCCAGACAGAAATTTAGCTAGGATGAGAGGGGCATGGATGTTCTCCCGGGGCTCCCACGTTCTCTCCTCAGGACCAAACCCCCTCCAATCTACCAAGAAAAAGGTCTTTCCTCTTACCCTTTTGGTGGCAAGAATGTTCTCTACCTCAAACTTGTCCTCAGCAGAAACCGGTGCAAGAGGCGTACCTGTAGACTTAGAAAAAGAGTTAAGTACCACAGGTTTGAGGAGAGATACATGGAAGGAGTTAGGGATCCGTAAGTTGGCCGGGAGTTTCAATTTATAGGCCACCGGGTTGATCTGACTGATGACCTCCAGTGGGCCGATGAACCGAGGCCCTAACTTATAGGAAGGGATCTTGAGCCGGACATATTTGGACGAGAGCCAGACTTTATCCCCAGGACGGAATTGAGGAGGATCCAGACGTCCTTTGTCAGCGTGTCTTTTCATACGCTCGGATGACAGAAGGAGTGCGGACCGGGTACTCTCCCATATGGAGGAAGACTCGCTCTCGTGATTGTTGTACGAGAATTCGGCCCATGGCAGGAGATCCACCCAGTCAGAATGGTGAGCATTAACGAAGTGCCGGAGGTAACTGGTCAGGTTCTGATTGATCCGCTCCACTTGACCATTAGACTGTGGGTGGTAAGCGGAGGAGAAGTCCAGAGTGACGTCTAGCAATTTACAAGTGGCTCTCCAGAAACGAGAAGTGAACTGTACTCCTCGATCCGACACGATGTGACGGGGCAGGCCATGAAGACGGAAGATGTGGCGGATAAAGACTTTAGCCAGCTCGGGTGCAGACGGAAGACCTGGCAGGGGAATGAAGTGAGCCATCTTGGAAAAGCGGTCAGCGACCACCCAAATGACCGTACAACCGGCAGAGACGGGCAGATCAGTTATGAAGTCCATCGCTATATGCTGCCAGGGGGCAGCAGGTACTGGCAGAGGAAGAAGGCGGCCGGCCGACAGGTGTCTCGGAACTTTGTTGCGGGCGCAGGACACACAGGCAGAAACAAAGTCCATAACATCCTTGTGCAGGTTAGGCCACCAGTAGTGCCGGGTAATAAGCTGGAGGGTCTTTTTCTGACCGGCGTGGCCAGCTAGTTTAGACGAATGACCCCAGTGTAGGATCCTCTCCCGATCAGGTACCGATACGAACGTCTTACCAGGAGGGAGACAATTTAGACTCACGGGGGCCACCTGCATTACTCTGGCGGGATCGATGGGGCAGTCACATGGTCTATGAGGTGGTAATGTCTCTGCCTCCTCCATATCAAAGACATCAGCACAAGACCAATAAGGAATCGGAAGTCCAGGTAGATTAGCTGGGATAGGAGAGGGACGGACGGAATGGACGGGAACCAGGCAGGTTTTATGACAGTCTTGTCCCCAGCGAAGGACTTCTCCGGTTTGCCAGTCAAGCACGGGTGCATGTCTCTGGAGCCAAGGCAGGCCTAGCAAGAGGGCGTGAGAGAGTCCAGGCAGAACGTGAAGGGAGATACTCTCAGAGTGCAGCATACCCACCTGCAGAGTAATGGATTCGGTGATGAATTGGATGGGGCGAGATAAGAGGCCCCCATCCACGGCAACAACAGACAAGGGTACAGCCAGAGGTTTGGTGGGGATGCGGTATTTCTCCACCAGGGACTGTGAAATAAGATTTCCGGCTGCTCCAGAGTCAAGTTGGGCTAGTTCGGAATAACGATTCTCCCCGCAGATGATTGAGACTGACAGCAGCAGGGATGGAGAGGATTTATTTTTGTCTAGATCGATCCCTCTGAGCGAACCTAGACACAGGCGTTCTCCCGACCTCTCCGGGCAGGCACGGATCCGATGCTCCTTACTGCCACAGTAGAAGCAGCTCCCCTCGGCACGGCGTAAGTCCTGACGGGATTTGACCATCTTGGTCTGGTCGACCTGCATAGGCTCAGGAGAGTGTACCTGGGGAGAAACGGAAGGAGTGACGGGTTTCAGAAAAGTAGGAACCAGACGTGGAAACCCCTTTTCACGAGTGACCTCTTTGGCACGTTCCTGGAACCGTAGGTCAATCCGGGTGGCAAGAGTTATTAGGTCATCGAGAGTGGTAGGAATGTCCCGACCAGCAAGTTCATCTTTAATACGGCCGGACAGACCCTCCCAGAAGACGGATACCAGAGCTTCGTTATCCCAGGCCAGCTCCGAGGCAAGGGTACGGAACCGTATGGCATATTGACCCACGGTGAGGCTTCCCTGACGGAGGCGTAGCAGAGATGATGCGGATGAGGTCCTCCGTCCGGGTTCGTCGAAGGCTTTCCGGAAAGCCGAGAGAAAGGCAGGCAAGTCGGACACCAGGGGATCTCCTCTCTCCCATAGAGGATTTAGCCAGGCCAGAGCCTCCCCGGTGAGATGGGACATGATGAATGCAATTTTGGCTCGGTCGGAGTTAAACTGGTGGGACAATAGTTCAAAATGCAGGGTGCACTGATTTATGAAGCCCCGAGCCAGGACGGAGTCGCCTCCGAAGCGAGGAGGTGCAGAGAGCCGGGGTCCAGAAAAGGATACCATGGTACTGGCCGTGGTTGCAGGTGGTGTTGTCAGAGTGTCCAGGCGAGTATTGACATTCCGCAGGTGACCCAGGATGGACTCCTGTTGGGACCTTTGACGGGACAGTTCATGACACAGGTCCGTGAGCGAGGGAGCTTGGGTGCCACCGGGTTCCATGGCCCGAGCAAACTGTAACGGGTCCGGGAGGCGGAACCTCTGAGCTACTATACAAGGGGGCGGCCCTTGTAAGGGAGCGGGTGGCAGTCTCTGGATGAACGGACAGGGAGATACGGCAAGTGATCAGGGCAGTCTCTGGGTAAGGGGTAGGTACGACCTGTGATGGCAGAGCCTCTGGGTAGGCTAGCAGGCAGATGGTAGATGAGTGCTCCCAGGTGAGCAAGCGAGAGTCTCTGGAATAGCAGGTGGTCACGGCACGTGACGGCGGAGCCTCCGGGCTGGCAGGCAGGCAGGTAACGTAGATGCGCTCCCAGGTGAGCGGGCAAGAGTCTCTGGAATAGCTGGTGGTCACCGCACGTGACAACGGGACCTCCGGGCTGGCAAGCAGGCAGGTAACGGAGATGCGCTCCCAGGTGAGCGGGCAAGAGTCTCTGAGATAGCTGGTGGTCACAGCACGTGACAACGGAGCCTCCGGGCTGGCAAGCAGGCAGGTAACGGAGATGCGCTCCCAGGTGAGCGGGCAAGCTGGTCCATAGACAGACTGACCGGAGTAGTAAGGCAGACCGTCGGACCTCAGGCAAGAAGGCAGGTAGCTGATGTGCGCTCCTAGGTGAGCGGGCAGGCTGGTCCTTTAGACAGACTGACAGGAGTAGTAAGGCAGACCGTCGGACCTCAGACTGGCAGACAGGTAACAAGTATTCAGGCAGAAATCAGGCAGGTAACTGGCAGGTAACTGGCAGGTAACTGGCAACGGGACCTGAGGGCTGAAGCACAGGTGAGACACAGGTGCAAACAACATTGCTCGGGCACCTCCATTTTGGAGGAGGTGCCTTATATATGGTAAAGTCCTCCGGCCATTGGCCGGAGACTCTTTAGGGCGGCGCGCGCGGCCCCTTTAAGAGGAGGGGAGCGCGCGCGCGCGCGCCCTAAGCACAGGGGCCGGGAAGGAGCGCGCGCTGAGAGCAGAGAAGGAGGAGGACGCCGGGACGGAGCGCGCGCTGACAGCAGAGCAGGGAGAGGACGCCGGGACGGAGCGCGCGCTGACAGCAGAGCGGTGAGGGGAGCAGCGTCCCTGCCTAGCAGAGGGCAGGGACGCCAGCGCTACAGCAGACAGCACTTCCGAGCGCCAACTGGCGGTGTTGGAGCTCAGGGATAATACTGAAAACAGAGGAGCCAGAGGTGTAATTGGAGCAACTTTAAAATCTGTAGTAGTGTAAATGAGGACAGAGCAGGAGAAATTGCCGTCCGCACAGCAAGGGAACAGCTGACGTTACTGAACCCCAATAACACGGCAGCAAGTGTTGACTGTGCAGACAGCACTTCCGAGCGCCAACTGGCGGTGTTGGAGCTCAGGGATAATACTGAAAACAGAGGAGCCAGAGGTGTAATTGGAGCAACTTTAAAATCTGTAGTAGTGTGAATGAGGACAGAGCAGGAGAAATTGCCGTCCGCACAGCAGGGGAACAGCTGACGTTACTGAACCCCAATAACACGGCAGCAAGTGTTGACTGTGCAGACAGCACTTCCGAGCGCCAACTGGCGGTGTTGGAGCTCAGGGATAATACTGAAAACAGAGGAGCCAGAGGTGTAATTGGAGCAACTTTAAAATCTGTAGTAGTGTGAATGTGGACAGAGCAGGAGAAATTGCCGTCCGCACAGTAGGGGAACAGCTGACGTTACTGAACCCCAATAACACGGCAGCAAGTGTTGACTGTGCAGACAGCACTTCTGAGCAGCAACTGGCGGTGTTGGAGCTCAGGGATTACAGTTCAGGTGGTAGAAACATGAACACAACAGGAGACCTGGATACTGTTGCCAACCAATTATTTATTCTGGAAGAGGACTGGCAAATTCATGCGAGATCCAGGCCTTGTTCATTTTGAGAAAAGTAAGCCGGTCAACGTTATCGGAGGATAGTCGCATGCGACGGTCTGTTAGTACACCACCTGCGGCACTAAAGACGTGTTCTGATAATACACTAGCAGCAGGGCAAGCTAGCACCTCCAATGCATACTGGCTAAGCTCTAGCCATGTATCCAGCTTACAGACCCAAAACTTGAAGGGAGAAGAGCCGTCTGGGAGTACACTGAGAGGGCAAGACATGTAGTCTGTCACCATCTGACGGAAACGCTGCCTCCTGCTGACTGGAGCCGTCTGTGATGGTGTAGACATTTGTGGCGGAGGGGACACAAAACTTTGCCACATTTGGGCCATACTGGTCTTGCCTTGTGCTGAGGCGCTGCTTCTGCTCCCTCTTTGTGCAGAGCTTCCTCCACTGCCTCGACGCACTGAGCTGCTTTGTAAAGCACTAGCAGCACTGCTCTCGGTTGGAATGCAGAACATGATGGAATGCACCAGTGCGTCTTGGTACTCCCGCATTTTACGCTCCCGGTTTAACGGTGTTATGAGGCTTTGTAAGTTGTCCCGGTAGCGAGGATCTAGGAGGGTGAACACCCAATAATCAGCCGTGTTGAGAATGTGGGCGATGCGACGGTCGTTTCTCAGGCACTGCAGCATGAAATCAACCATGTGCTGCAGACTGGCAACTGGCCAAGAAACGCTGTCCCCTGCTTGAGGCGTGATCTCTGCCTGCTCAGCATCACCCCACCCTCGCTCTAGATACTGACTACTAGAGCATTGTGTACCTTCCTCCTCTGGACAGATGTCTTCCTCCTCCATTGACTCCTCCTCATGCTCCTCACAAAGTGTCCCCTGCCTAGGCCTTTGTGAGGAACCACATTGCGCAGACTGTAGAGAAGCAGATGGCATTTGTGACTCCTCATCCTCCACCTCTTCCAAAACCTCGTCCCTTAGTGCTTGCAGTGTTTTTTCAAGCAGGCAGATAAGAGGGATAGTCATGCTGACTAGTGCATCATCTGCACTCGCCATCCGCGTGGAATAATCGAAGGCACGCAAAACGTGGCAAATGTCCTTCATAGAGGCCCACTCAGTGGTGGTGAAGTGTGAACGGCGCGCACTGCGACTTGTTTGTGCCTGCTGCAGCTGGTACTCCATTACTGCTGCCTGCTGCTCACACAACCTCTCCAACATATGTAACGTTGAATTCCACCTGGTGGGTAGGTCACATATGATGCGATGTTCCGGAAGACGTAATCGGCGCTGCAGAGCTGCAATGCGCGATCTTGCGTTGCTGGAACGCCGCAAGTGAGCGCACTCTATGCGGACCTTGTGAAGCAGTGCATCAACATAAGGATATTCCCTCAAAAAACTCTGCACGACCAAGTTGAGCACATGTGCCAGACATGGGATGTGAAGAGGTTGCCTAGGCCCAGAGCTGCCACCAGATTTCGGCCATTGTCACACACTACCATGCCTGGCTGGAGATTCGCTGGCACAAACCACACGTCGCTCTGCTGCTTGATGGCATTCCAGAGCTCCTGCGCTGTGTGGCTTCGATTCCCCAAAGAAATTAATTTTAATACGACCTGTTAACGTTTGGCCACGGCTGTGCTCATATCGGTCATCATAACAGGTAACCGTTCACGGGTCGATGTGGAGGTAGACCGTGACGGCTCCTGCAGCGCTGATTCAGAGGAACTGGAGTATGAGGAGGAGTCAATGTGTACAGACTGGATTCCTGCAATCCTTGGAGTTGGCAGAACACGTACAGCGCCACTCTCAAGATCTGTACCCGGCTCCACAACATTTACCCAATGGGCAGTGAGGGAAAGGTATCGTCCCTGTCCATGCTTACTGGTCCACGCATCGGTGGTCAGGTGGACCTTGCTACTGACGGCGTTTTGTAGCGCATGTTTAATTTTTCCCTCCAAATGCTGTTGCAGGGCAGGGATGGCTTGCCTGCTGAAATAAAAGCGGCTGGGCACGTTGTATTGTGGGTCTGCCAATGCCATAAAGTTACGGAAGGTGTCAGTCTCCACCAGCCTGAATGATAGCATTTCAAGGGCCAGTAGTTTAGCAATGCCAGCATTCAGAGCCTGTGCTCGGGGGTGGTTTGCCGAGTATGGGCGCCTTTTCTCCCATGCCTGTGCGAACGATGGCTGTAGACTGGCCTGGAAGTGTGAGGATGACAGGGAAAGTGGTGCTGTGGGTGGAATTACACTGTGTCTCTGTACAACAGTGCCAGAGATTCTTCCATGGCGATCCTGTGAGGAAGCCGAACCAGCTGTGTGTGAGCTGGAGGAAGAGGCTACAACACGAGCTGAAGAGGTGGTTGGTGGCGCTGTAGGTTGGCCTAGGTCTTCAGTGTGTTTTTGCAACTCCACCACGTGCTTGGTCCGCACATGTTTCCACATATTTGTGGTATTGAGGTTGCTGACACTTTTCCCTCTTTTCACCTTCTGATTACACAGCTGGCATTTGACAAAGCAAATGTCATCTGCAACTGTGTCAAAAAAAGGACCAGGCACTGCAAGTCTTGGGAGCGCCCGCTTTGGATTTTGGAAGAGCCATGCTCCTAATGGGTGCCGAAGTGGAGGCTACAGGAACCTTGTCTGCCCCCTCCCTCTCCCTCCCTTTTGGGCCGTTCGGGGAATCTCTTCCTCAGAGCTGCTCCCACCACCTTCCTGTCCCTTACGCCATGATGGGTCAAGGACCTCATCTACACCACCCTCTTCAAACAACTGCTTCTCCTGGGTAGTCTCGACAGCACAGTACGCACCAGAAAGTGGCACCTGAGTCTCATCATCAGATGCGTACTGAGGTGTGCTGCTGACCATAGGCACTGGCCCACCCGCCTCTTCAGATTCAGAGAGACAAAACGGTTGCGCATCACTGCATACTACCTCTTCTTCAAATTCTCGAATTCTGCTTGGCTGGCCCCCTCTTTCCAAGCCAAGAGATTCAGAGAACAGAAGTAGAGATGGCTCCTGTCCAGGGCTCTCTGACTGCCTGGGCAATTTGGCAGGTGGTGAAGAGACAGATAGGTGCTCTTCAGTGCTCAGGACCTGAGAGGATCTGGAACTAATTGAAGTCGATGCGTTAGCTGCCATCCATCCAACAACGGCTTCAATTTGGTCCTCCCGCAGCAGTGGGGCACGGCTAGCTCCTACAAAGCTGCGCATAAAGGACTGTTCCCTGGTAAAACTGGGGGATGCTGACTTACTGGTGCCCTCAGCAGGCACAGAATCCCCACGTCCTCTCCCTGCAGGCACAGAATCCTCACGTCCTCTCCCTGCAGAAACTCCACACCCACGACCACATGCCTTACTCCCTGCTTCTTCATCTTGGTAGACTGATAAAGATAAGCAGAAAAGTACTAAGGGCTTAGTGTGCTTATTCCTGAACAGCTGCTAACAGGTATAAGAAACACTAATTTTATAAAGTGTGGACTAGACTTTAATATGAGCTAATGTGGCCTACACAACTGTAAAGTGGAGTGTTTGGTGAACTTTATTTAGGTTTTTTTTTGTCACAAAAAGACACTGGATGTGCCCAAAGATGTAATACCGATTGTAATAGCTACAAAAAGTTTGTGATACTATGTAGGAAGGTAACCTACAATGCAGTAGATGAGGCTACAAAAAATAGGCCAATACTAATCTGGCTGGGGCTGCAGGGCACAATGCTGCAGAAAGGCTGCTCTAACTACTCCTATATAGTGTGTTTGGAACCAATTTAGCTGAATATGGATGGAACCACCACACTAATAGGAGAAATCAGGAAAAATTATGAATTGGCAAAAAAGCACAATCTATGAGGCAGTGACACACACTGAGCGCACTACAACCAGACGTGGCTGAAGCACACACTACAGCGTGAGCTGCACTCACACACAGACCTTGCAGACAGCGGTGAACAGTGCAGATGCAGAGCACTGTGCACTAGCGCTGCAAGACAAAAAAAAAATTCTCTATCTACTCCTATATAGTGTGTTTGGAACCAATTTAGCTGAATATGGATGGAACCACCACACTAATAGGAGATATCAGGAAAAATTATGAATTAGCAAAAAAGGACAATGTATGAGGCAGTGACACACACTGAGTGCACTACAACCAGACATAGTTGAAGCACACACTACAGGGTGAGCTGCACTCACACACAGACCTTGCAGACAGCGGTGAACAGCACAGAGAACTGTGCACTAGCGCTGCAAGGCACAGCGATTTATAAAGTAGCTTGGGTAAAGCAGAATAGATCAAATAGGTAGCTAAAACTGTCCCTCAGAACAATAGCGTCCTATCCCTAACTGAATTCACAGCAGAGTGAGCTGAAAATGGCGGCGGCTTTTATAGTGCATCATGACATCATTTCAGCAGCCAATCACAGCCATGCCATTAGTTAAGATGCCTACATGCCTAAAAGGATGTGCCCACACTTCTTAGGATCCTCATTGGCTGAATAAAATGAAACTGGCTCATTGCATTATGGGAACTTCCGATTCAGGTATACGATATTGTAAAAGTATCGGAATTAAGTATCGGAATTCCGATACTGCAAATGTCGGCCGATACCCGATATTTCAGCATCTGAATGCTCAACACTAGTCCCGGCTGTTAGACAGCTGTGGTACATGCAGGGATTGCATGTTTGTTAGGCAATCCCTGCATGTGTCACAGCTAACACCCCCGGCGGCTCGAGCATAGATACAGAGCACGCCGAAAATACTCGGGCAGCACCCGAGCACGCTCGTGCAACACTATAGGTAAGAGATTCGTGGCCTCCTGTCCAGCGTCCCATGAATTGATCTGCTCAGCTCTAGTTCTAACTGTCCCGGATATGGTGAACAACCCCGTATAAATAAACTACAGTTAGGTCCATATATATATGGACAGAGACAACATTTTTCTAATTTTGGTTCTAGACTTTACCACAATGAATTTTAAACAAAACAATTCAGATGCAGTTGAAGTTCAGACTTTCAGCTTTCATTTGAGGGTATCCACATTAAAATTGGATGAAGGGTTTAGGAGTTTTAGCTCCTTAACATGTGCTACCCTGTTTTTAAAGGGACCAAAAGTAATTGGACAATTGACTCCAAGGCTATTTCATGGACAGTTGTGGGCAATCCCTTCGTTATGTCATTCTCAATTAAGCAGATAAAAGGCCTGGAGTCGATCTGAGGTGTGGTGCTTGCATTTGGAAGGTTTTGCTGTGAAGTAAACATGCGGTCAAAGGAGCTCTCCATGCAGGTGAAACAAGCCATCCTTAAGCTGCAAAAACAGAAAAAACCCATCCAAGAAATTGCTACAATATTAGGAGTGGCAAAATCTACAGTTTGGTACATCCTGAGAAAGAAAGAAAGCACTGGTGGTGAACTCATCAATGCAAAAAGACCTGGGCGCCCACGGAAGACAACAGTGGTGGATGATCGCAGAATAATCTCCATGGTGAAGAGAAACCCCTTCACAACAGCCAACCAAGTGAACAACACTCTCCAGGAGGTAGGCGTATCAATATCCAAATCTACCATAAAGAGAAGACTGCATGAGAGTAAATGCAGAGGGTTCACTGCATGGTGCAAGCCACTCATAAGCATCAAGAATAAAAAGCCTAGACTGAACTTTGCTAAAAAAAAACATCTAAAAAAGCCAGCACAGTTCTGGAAGAACATTCTTTGGACAGATGAAACCAAGATCAACCTCTACCAGAATGATGGAAAGAGAAAAGTATGGCAAAGGCGTGGTACAGCTCATGATCCAAAGCATACCACATCATCTGTAAAACAGGGCGGAGGCAGTGTGATGACTTGGATATGCATGGCTGCCAGTGGCACTGGGTCACTAGTGTTTATTGATGATGTGACACAGGAAAGCAGCCGAATGAATTCTGATGTATTCAGAGCCATACTGTGTGCTCAGATCCAGCCAAACTGATTGGTCGTCGTTTCATACTACAGATGGACAATGACCCAAAACATGAAGCCAAAGCAACCCAGGAGTTTATTAATGCAAAGAAGTGGAATACTCTTGAATGGCCAAGTCAGTCACCTGATCTCAACCCAATTGAGAATGCATGAAAACCACCGCAGTGAAGGCCTGGCAGAGCATCAAAAAGGAGGAAACACAGCGTCTGATGATGTCCATGAGTTCAAGACTTCAGGCAGTCATTGCCAACAAAGGGTTTTCAACCAAGTACTAGAAATGAACATTTTATTTACAATTATTTAATCTGTCCAATTACTTTTGGTCCCTTTAAAAACAGGGTGGCACATGTTAAGGAGCTGAAACTCCTAAACCCTTCATCCAATTTTAATGTGGATACCCTCAAATGAAAGCTGAAAGTCTGAACTTCAACTGCATCTGAATTGTTTTGTTTAAAATTCATTGTGGTAATGTCTAGAACCAAAAATTAGAAAAATGTTGTCTCTGTCCAAATATATATGGACCTAACTGTAGCTATTGAATCCATTCTACGCCCGGGTGGCGAGCATCTTTATTGGTCTCCCATGCTGGTATGTGCTGCTCCCATCCTGTCCCAACCATCCTATCCTGGTATGCATGGCACCCCTCACCCCCATTGCTAGTATGCGTGGCGTCCCTCACCCCCCTCCCGCAGGGCCGAAGTACGCGAATGCCCATACCGCGCTGTTCGACACCATTTTGCTGAAGACACACTGCAAATGTGTCTTCAGTAAAATGGCACCGGATAGCGCTGTGTGCCGATTCCTACGCATACCGTGGTCTCCGGCGCCATACACACTCCTCTTACCTGTAACGGCTCCATGCGTTCTTCTGTCTGGAGCCAGACTGCGCAGGCGTGTCGCGCTTACGCAGTCTATAAAGGCTTCAGACAGACACGCATCTCCGGTTATATTATAGATAACTACCTTTCTGCAGCATGTGGTCTGAGGCCAATCTAGTACCATCCTCACGTGTGGTCTGGGGCACGGCAGGCACTATCTAGCACCGTCCTCACGTGTGGTCTAGGGCACGGCTGGCACTATCTAGTACCTTCCTCACGTGTGGTCTGGAGCAAGGCAGGCACTATCTAGTACCGTCCTCACGTGTGGTCTGGGGCACGGCAGGCACTATCTAGTACCGTCCTCACTGTCTTCATCCGACACGGTCCTCCTTCTCTGCTTCATGTGGATTACACATCCAACGTCAGCCACACAGCCTCTGCCATCACGCTCCTGCGGAGGCACACTTCTCTGCTCTGTGCCGGAAAAGGGCAGAGAGAAGTGCGCCTGCGCAGGAGCGCAATGGAAGACACTGTCTGGATGATGTAGGATAAACCCATTGGACGGGACCGCCCTGTAGGTGAGTCTAATATAAGGTTTTTTTTTTACGTTATGCAGATTGGCTTGGGGACTTATATACAGCATTCTAGGGCATACAGGTGGTGGTCGTACTTTATATGGGGAAAACCAGGTGACAGGTTCCCTTTAAGCAGGTTTTCATCTATGCAGCTTGTACAAGTGAACTTCATTGTTTCAAAAGTGGGTTACCTGTCTAAGCCATCTTATTATAGTACCTTTTACATGGCTTACACAGATGCATCATGGGCTTTTCTGCCCGATGAGTAAAATGAAAGGCTAAAATACAATGTGGAAACGTAATCAGAGAAATGTTTTATTTACATTCAGAACAGGTTTAAAAGAAACAAATAACCATTACCACAGAAATCTCTAACTTTTAATTGTAGAAATATTGTATAAATAACATTTTAAAATTATGTATAGAAATAATTCTAATTTTATAAAAGTGCATTTATGGGAGGATTGTGGGTAAGGTCTTTGGCTTTGCCCCGACCTCTGACTCCGGTGTCTGATGTTTCGGTGTCCTGGAACTGAGATCATGATGCCTGCTTTGTATAGAAAATCAATAGCCTTGAAAAATCCGGGAATAAGAGAAGGGGGTCTTTGGGGAAATTGGTCTCGAAAACAAGGCAGCGTGGAAAATTCTATTTTGTGGCTGTAGGCGACAACGTCTGAGACCCAAGTGTTGATCACTACCGAGAGCCACTCATCCTGGAACCAAAGGAGACGGCCGCCCACCCTGAGAAACATCCCAGGTGGGAACATCGCATCATACCGAAGAGTATCTGCTAGAACAAGATCTGGGCATGGCAGACCAGCGCTGGTGGGTTCTTTGATGCCAGGAGGGGGCTAGCCTAAAGGAAGGTCTCTTCTTTTCCTGGCGGGCCGGACAGTTGTCCTTTTGGTTGCTGTTCTACACTGGAAATTTCCGAAAGAACCAAAACTGAACAGTGCGTCTCTTGGGAGGAGGGCATTTGGCCCTCTGTTGCAGAAGCAAAATACTCTTACCCCCCATGGCATTAGAGGTCATCTTATCTAGCTCTTCGAAAAGGCGGGAGTCCTGGAAGGTGAGGCTGGTGGACTTTTTGGAAGCTGAACCTGATCCATGATTTCAGCTATGAGGCCATGTGGTTGGTGAAGTTGATGGGTGCCAGGGCTAAATAGGCGGCTGCAGGGGGAGGGGGCACACTCTCGTTATAGGCAGTGAAGAGCTCCTGGGGAGGTGACATTGTGGGCAGACTGCAGTCCTGGCAGAGGGACCAGGTCTGACTAGAGGGAAACCTATTGTTACAGGAGAAACATGCAAAATACAGGACAATGGGAGTGAGACTCTCTGGGGTTAGGTATAGAGAGAAGAGAAAGAAACAGGTGCTAGAAGGGAGCTAGGCTGTGGATAAAGAGCTGCCCCCGATGGCAGAGCTTACTCAGACCCTGCATCCTGAGGACCTGGAGAGGCTGAAGGTAGCGGTGACCGGGCAGAACCAGGCGATGAGGAAGCAGAGTTCAGGTGAGCTGGGGCAGTGTTATAAACTGGTGATAGAAAGATGGCGCAGAAGAAGGAGGAGGAGAAAGAGGCAGCGTCAAGAAAAACATGTGCAGGGTTCCTGCGCACCAGAATGCAAAGTGTGCCCTGATAGGTGGAGGGTGGAAAGCGCTGGAGAGCAGGCGTGCGTGATTGTTTAGGCTGCTAGGAGTGTGGCCCGGCAACCGGAGAAAGTCTAGACTGAAGTCTGGATTTTAAGAGAGGGGCCGTAGGAGCCTCTGAAAAACGAGGAGGTGGCGATTTGAGCACCCTAACTGCCTGGTAGGATATACTTGTACTGAAGAACCTGAATCCTTCTTCGCAGACCGATGATGAAGCTGGGCATGAGATAACCTGGACAAAGACCTTCGGGCGGCTGGCAGGTAACGGATCAGTCTTCCCTCCCTGCACCTTCTGGATATGGGGGGCGAGCGGGCAGGGGATTAGTGCCAAGGACAGTCTGCTGGGGAATCCCAAACACTCTTGTTGTGTTAGGGTCCTGCCTCGTAGACCACAGAGGATACAGTACTGAAACAATTCCACTGTTGCCCTCACAAAAAGTATCTGAAAGAAAAAGGGAATCATTAATATAAAAAAAAACAAAAAAAAAAACAACCTAAGGCTACATACCCATTGCGTTCTGTGTCCCAGTCGTGGTATACGTCCGAAATCCCCAGCAAAACGGGGTCTGATGTATGCGCTGACGGGGGCCATAGACTGCAATGGTGATGGCAGAGCGAACGTGCACTTTTTTTCGGGAGTGTACGCCTACAGGAGGTAGACATAGGCTACTGTGTCTGAGTGTCCGCCTCCTGTGGGCATACACTCCGGAAAGCACACGTTCGCTTTGCCGTCACCACTGCAGTCTATGGTCACCGTCATCGCATACGTGCAAACCCCGTTTTGCCGGGGATTTCAGATGTATGCCTAGACGGGGACACAGAATGCAATGTGGAAGCACCCTGAGGTAGATGGACCCGTGTCTGCCTCCTACTGACACCAAGCTAAAACAGATTAGCTTCATGCCAGTTGATGATGCACCCTTCTGGGGAAGAGCTAACTTTTTTTTGCATAGTGTAAGCAGCATACACCCATGGTTTTTTGTGTCCCAATGCGGCATTAACCCCCACAGAGGGTCCCCAGGATTAATCCCCACCCCCCACATCAACCAGAGGGCCCCAAAGCATAAACCCCCCAAATCCCACCAGCCCTCCCCTTCAAGCATGAACTCACACCAGCCGCCTCAAACATAAACCCCCACCCCAAATCCCAACAGACGGCCCCCTACAAACATCACCCCCCCCTCAGGGCCCCCACAGGCGTGCACCATCATCCCCCCACAGGCGTGCACCATCATCCCCCCAACCCCCACAGGAGTGCACCATCCAGAACGCCCCCACAAGCGTGCATCCCCCCCCCAGAATGCCCCCACAAGCGTGCATCCTCGCCCCCAGAATGCCCCCACGAGCGTGCATCCTCGCCCCCAGAATGCCCCCACGAGCGTGCATCCTCGCCCCCAGAATGCCCCCACGAGCGTGCACCCTCCCCCCCAGAATGCCCCCACGAGCGTGCACCCTCCCCCCCCAGAATGCCCCCACGCGCGTGCACCCTCCCCCCCCAGAATGCCCCCACGCGCGTGCACCATCCCCCCCCAGAATGCCCCCACGCGCGTGCACCATCCCCCCCAGAATGCCCCCACGCGCGTGCACCATCCCCCCCCCCCAGAATGCCCCCACGCGCGTGCACCACCCCCCCCCAGAATGCCCCCACGAGCGTGCACCACCCCCCCCCCCAGAATGCCCCCACGAGCGTGCACCACCCCCCCCCGAATGCCCCCACGAGCGTGCACCCCCCCCCCAGAATGCCCCCACAAGAATGCACCATCCCCCCCAGAATGCCCCCACAAGCGTGCACCATCCCCCCCAGAATGCCCCCACAAGCGTGCACCATCCCCCCCAGAATGCCCCCACAAGCGTGCACCATCCCCCCCAGAACGCCCCCACAAGCGTGCACCATCCCCCCCAGAACGCCCCCACAAGCGTGCATCATCCCCCCCAGAACGCCCCCACAAGCGTGCATCATCCCCCCCAGAACGCCCCCACAAGTGTGCATCATCCCCCCCAGAACGCCCCCACAAGCGTGCATCATCCCCCCCAGAACGCCCCCACAAGCGTGCATCATCCCCCCCAGAACGCCCCCACAAGCGTGCATCATCCCCCCCAGAACGCCCCCACAAGCGTGCTTCATCCCCCCCAGAACGCCCCCACAAGCGTGCTTCACCCCCCCCAGAACGCCCCCACAAGCGTGCTTCATCCCCCCCTAGAACGCCCCCACAAGCGTGCTTCATCCCCCCTAGAACGCCCCCACAAGCGTGCTTCATCCCCCCCTAGAACGCCCCCACAAGCGTGCTTCATCCCCCCCTAGAACGCCCCCACAAGCGTGCTTCATCCCCCCCTAGAACGCCCCCACAAGCGTGCTTCATCCCCCCCTAGAACGCCCCCACAAGCGTGCTTCATCCCCCCCTAGAACGCCCCCACAAGCGTGCTTCATCCCCCACAAGCGTGTTTCATCCCCCCCAAGAACGCCCCCACAAGCGTGCTTCATCCCCCACAAGCGTGTTTCATCCCCCCCAAGAACGCCCCCACAAGCGTGCTTCATCCCCCACAAGCGTGTTTCATCCCCCCCAAGAACGCCCCCACAAGCGTGCTTCATCCCCCACAAGCGTGTTTCATCCCCCCCAAGAACGCCCCCACAAGCGTGTTTCATCCCCCCCAAGAACGCCCCCACAAGCGTGCTTCATCCCCCCCAAGAACGCCCCCACAAGAGTGCATCATCCCCCCCAGAATGCCCCCACAAGCGTGCATCATCCCCTCACAAGCGTGCATCATCCCCCCACAAGAGAGCATCATCCCCCCACAAGAGAGCCCTCACAAGCGTGCATCACCCCTTTCAGAATGCCCCCACAAGCGTGCTTCATCCCCCCCTAGAACGCCCCCACAAGCGTGCTTCATCCCCCCCTAGAACGCCCCCACAAGCGTGCTTCATCCCCCCCTAGAACGCCCCCACAAGCGTGCTTCATCCCCCCCTAGAACGCCCCCACAAGCGTGCTTCATCCCCCCCTAGAACGCCCCCACAAGCGTGCTTCACCTCCCCCTAGAACGCCCCCACAAGCGTGCTTCATCCCCCCCTAGAACGCCCCCACAAGCGTGCTTCACCCCCCCCTAGAACGCCCCCACAAGCGTGCTTCATCCCCCCCAAGAACGCCCCCACAAGCGTGCTTCATCCCCCCCAAGAACGCCCCCACAAGCGTGCTTCATCCCCCCCAAGAACGCCCCCACAAGCGTGCTTCATCCCCCCCAAGAACGCCCCCACAAGCGTGCTTCATCCCCCACAAGAACGCCCCCACAAGCGTGCTTCATCCCCCCCAAGAACGCCCCCACAAGCGTGCTTCATCCCCCCCAAGAACGCCCCCACAAGCGTGCTTCATCCCCCCCAAGAACGCCCCCACAAGCGTGCTTCATCCCCCCCAAGAACGCCCCCACAAGCGTGCTTCATCCCCCCCAAGAACGCCCCCACAAGCGTGCTTCATCCCCCCCAAGAACGCCCCCACAAGCGTGCTTCATCCCCCCCAAGAACGCCCCCACAAGCGTGCTTCATCCCCCCCAAGAACGCCCCCACAAGCGTGCTTCATCCCCCCCAAGAACGCCCCCACAAGCGTGCTTCATCCCCCCCAAGAACGCCCCCACAAGCGTGCTTCATCCCCCCCAAGAACGCCCCCACAAGCGTGCTTCATCCCCCCCAAGAACGCCCCCACAAGCGTGCTTCATCCCCCCCAAGAACGCCCCCACAAGCGTGCTTCATCCCCCCCAAGAACGCCCCCACAAGCGTGCTTCATCCCCCCCAAGAACGCCCCCACAAGCGTGCTTCATCCCCCCCAAGAACGCCCCCACAAGCGTGCTTCATCCCCCCAAGAACGCCCCCACAAGCGTGCTTCATCCCCCCAAGAACGCCCCCACAAGCGTGCTTCATCCCTCCCAAGAACGCCCCCACAAGCATGCTTCATCCCCCCCAAGAACGCCCCCACAAGCGTGCTTCATCCCCCCAAGAACGCCCCCACAAGAGTGCATCACCCCCCCCCAGAATGCCCCCACAAGCGTGCATCATCCCCCCACAAACGTGCATCATCCCCCCCCAGAAGGCCCCCACAAACGTGCATCATCCCCCCCCCCAGAAGGCCCCCACAAACGTGCATCATCCCCCCCCCAGAAGGCCCCCACAAACGTGCATCATCCCCCCCCCAGAAGGCCCCCACAAACGTGCATCATCCCCCCCCCAGAAGGCCCCCACAAACGTGCATCATCCCCCCCCCAGAAGGCCCCCACAAACGTGCATCATCCCCCCCCCAGAAGGCCCCCACAAACGTGCATCATCCCCCCCCCAGAAGGCCCCCACAAACGTGCATCATCCCCCCCCCAGAAGGCCCCCACAAACGTGCATCATCCCCCCCAGAAGGCCCCCACAAACGTGCATCATCCCCCCCCCAGAAGGCCCCCACAAACGTGCATCATCCCCCCCCCAGAAGGCCCCCACAAACGTACATCATCCCCCCCCAGAAGGCCCCCACAAACGTGCATCATCCCCCCCCCAGAAGGCCCCCACAAACGTGCATCATCCCCCCCCCAGAAGGCCCCCACAAGCGTGCATCATCGCCCCAGAATGCCCCCACAAGCGTGCATCACCCCCCCCAAGAAGGCCCCCACAAGCGTGCATCACCCCCCCCAGAAGGCTCCCACAAACGTGCATCATCCCCCCCAGAAGGCCCCCACAAACGTGCATCATCCCCCCCAGAAGGCCCCCACAAACGTGCATCATCCCCCCCAGAAGGCCCCCACAAACGTGCATCACCCCCCCAGAAGGCCCCCACAAGCGTGCATCATCCCACCCACAAGCGTGCATCATCCCCCCCCCACAATGCCCCCACCAAGCGTGCATCATCCCCCCCAGAATGCCCCCACAAGCGTGCATCATCCCCCCCAGAATGTCCCCGCAAGCGTGCATCATTCCCCCCCAGAATGCCCCCTGAGCCCGCAGCATCCCCAAAAACGTGCATCATCCGCCTCCCCGAGAGACCCCACAAGCGTGCATCATCCCCCCACAGAGACCCTATCAGCCCGCAGCATGCCCCCTCCAGAGCCCCCATCAGCCCGCAGAGTACCTCCCCAGCATGCCCCCCGAGCCCCTATCAGCCCGCAGCATGCCCCCTCCAGAGCCCCCATCAGCCCGCAGGGTACCTCCCCAGCATGCCCCCCCGAGCCCCTATCAGCCCGCAGCATGCCCCCCGAGCCCCTATCAGCCCGCAGCATGCCCCCCCCGAGCCCCTATCAGCCCGCAGCATGCCCCCCCCGAGCCCCTATCAGCCCGCAGCATGCCCCCCCGAGCCCCTATCAGCCCGCTGCATGCCCCCTCCGAGCCCCTATCAGCCCGCAGCATGCCCCCTCCGAGCCCCTATCAGCCCGCAGCATGCCCCCCCCCCGAGCCCCTATCAGCCCGCAGCATGCCCCCCCCGAGCCCCTATCAGCCCGCAGCATGCCCCCCCGAGCCCCTATCAGCCCGCAGCATACCCCCTCCAGAGCCCCCATCAGCCCGCAGGGTACCTCCCCAGCATGCCCCCCCGAGCCCCTATCAGCCCGCAGCATGCCCCCCCCGAGCCCCTATCAGCCCGCAGCATGCCCCCCCCGAGCCCCTATCAGCCCGCAGCATGCCCCCCCCGAGCCCCTATCAGCCCGCAGCATGCCCCCCCCGAGCCCCTATCAGCCCGCAGCATGCCCCCCCCCGAGCCCCTATCAGCCCGCAGCATGCCCCCCCGAGCCCCTATCAGCCCGCAGCATGCCCCCCCCGAGCCCCTATCAGCCCGCAGCATACCCCCCCCGAAGCCCGCCCCCATCAGCCAGCAGTATGCCCCCCCAGAGCCCCCATCAGCTCACAGCATGCCCCCCCAGAGCCCACAGCATGCCTCCCCGAGCCCTCATCAGCCCGCAGCATGCCTCCCCCAGAGCCCTCATCAGCCCGCAGCATGCCTCCCCCAGAGCCCTCATCAGCCCGCAGCATGCCTCCCCCAGAGCCCTCATCAGCCCGCAGCATGCCTCCCCCAGAGCCCTCATCAGCCCGCAGCATGCCTCCCCCAGAGCCCTCATCAGCCCGCAGCATGCCTCCCCCAGAGCCCTCATCAGCCCGCAGCATGCCTCCCCCAGAGCCCTCATCAGCCCGCAGCATGCCTCCCCCAGAGCCCTCATCAGCCCGCAGCATGCCTCCCCCAGAGCCCTCATCAGCCCGCAGCATGCCTCCCCCAGAGCCCTCATCAGCCCGCAGCATGCCTCCCCCAGAGCCCTCATCAGCCCGCAGCATGCCTCCCCCAGAGCCCTCATCAGCCCGCAGCATGCCTCCCCCAGAGCCCTCATCAGCCCGCAGCATGCCTCCCCCAGAGCCCTCATCAGCCCGCAGCATGCCTCCCCCAGAGCCCTCATCAGCCCGCAGCATGCCTCCCCCAGAGCCCTCATCAGCCCGCAGCATGCCTCCCCCAGAGCCCTCATCAGCCCGCAGCATGCCTCCCCCAGAGCCCTCATCAGCCCGCAGCATGCCTCCCCCAGAGCCCTCATCAGCCCGCAGCATGCCTCCCCCAGAGCCCTCATCAGCCCGCAGCATGCCTCCCCCAGAGCCCTCATCAGCCCGCAGCATGCCTCCCCCAGAGCCCTCATCAGCCCGCAGCATGCCTCCCCCAGAGCCCTCATCAGCCCGCAGCATGCCTCCCCCAGAGCCCTCATCAGCCCGCAGCATGCCCTACCCCAGTGCCCCCATCAGCCCGCAGCATGCCCCCCCCAGAGCCCCCATCAGCCCGCAGCATGCCCCCCCAGAGCCCCCATCAGCCCGCAGCATGCCCCCCCAGAACCCACATTAGCCCACAGCATGCCCTACCCCAGAACCCACATTAGCCCGCAGCATGCCCTACCCCAGAGCCCCCATCAGCCCACAGCATGCCCCCCCAGAACCCACATCAGCCCACAGCATGCCCCCCCAGAACCCACATTAGCCCGCAGCATGCCTCCCCCAGAGCCCTCATCAGCCCACAGCATGCCCTACCCCAGAGCCCTCATCAGCCCACAGCATGCCTCCCCAGCATGCCCCCCCAGAACCCACATTAGCCCGCAGCATGCCTCCCCCAGAGCCCTCATCAGCCCACAGCATGCCTCCCCAGCATGCCCCCCCAGAACCCACATTAGCCCGCAGCATGCCTCCCCCAGAGCCCTCATCAGCCCACAGCATGCCCTACCCCAGAGCCCCCATCAGCCCGCAGCATGCCTCCCCCAGAGCCCTCATCAGCCCACAGCATGCCTCCCCAGCATGCCCCCCCAGAACCCACATTAGCCCGCAGCATGCCTCCCCCAGAACCCTCATCAGCCCACAGCATGCCCTACCCCAGAGCCCCCATCAGCCCGCAGCATGCCTCCCCCAGAGCCCTCATCAGCCCACAGCATGCCTCCCCAGCATGCCCCCCAGAACCCACATTAGCCCGCAGCATGCCTCCCCCAGAGCCCTCATCAGCCCACAGCATGCCTCCCCAGCATGCCCCCCCAGAACCCACATTAGCCCGCAGCATGCCTCCCCCAGAGCCCTCATCAGCCCACAGCATGCCTCCCCAGCATGCCCCCCAGAACCCACATTAGCCCGCAGCATACCTCCCCAGAGCCCCCATCAGCCCACAGCATGTCCCCCCCAAAGCCCCTAACAGCCCGCAGTATGCCCCCCCCCCAGAGCCACCACAAACCCGCAGCATGCCCCCAAGAGCCCGCAGCACTGACCTCCTCATGCAGCTTCACCGGTAAGCGGCAACTGTATAACTCTCTCAGTATGGCGTCTGGTGCTAAACTAGAACACGCCCATAACGCACAGTCAGAATACGCTCCCGGAAATGACGTCATTCCCGGAAGGGGCCCATACATTCTAGCGTTTACTCTCTCACTTGTAGTCACGACCTAGAAACGACCGTGGGAATATGGCTGCGTCAAAAAGTGCTAGTCGTTTAACTGGTCTTGTTAAACCGATTCTTAGCCAAGATTTGTACAGCGCAAAACGAAGAGTGCGGGAGTTGTACAGGGCCTGGTACCGGGAAGTGCCGAACACAGGTGAGGGCTGTTAAATCTCAAGTGAGCTAACACTTCGGTGACCTCAGTGTTGCTAGGCGAAGAAAGTAATGTTAAAAGCGGAAAGTTCAGCGGTTATCGTCCATAGTTCTAGTTCGGAATCTTCACTTGTTTATGAATCCTAATGAGGTCTTTCTGGCTTTCACTGTCTTGGCCTGTCATTTTGCCTCAGTTATGCTTGCTGAAGCTAAGTAAATACTTTTATGCCTAAACTTGCTTGAGCTGAAACACAAAAAAGGAAAGAGGAAGAGGGCTAACCTGTCTGCAGAGGAGGCATTCCTTCATGGAAAGCGTTTTGTACACTTATCTGGAAATATGCTTTAGTTTCCAAAGGGATTTTAATTAGTAAAGGAAACGTGACATCGGTAGAACACCTGAAACCCTAACCACATCAGCCTGCATGCAGTTACATGAGACTTACAATGGTGTTTGTAGCCAAACTACATGATATGTGGCTTTTCTATAGTTATAAATTATAGGGGTTGTCCACTACTAGGACAACCCCTTCATGATCTAAATGTTTGGAGCCAATAAAATAAAAACACTTAGGCTGTGTGCCCACTATGCTTTTTTTTTAAGCGTTTCCGCAGCGGCAAATCCGCTGCAGAAACGCTTAAAAAGCACTTGGTAGAACGCCTGCCATGTTTCCCAATGATAATCTGCATCTGCTGTGCACATGCTGCTGAAATTTCCGCTGCGGATTATCATTGCGGAAAAATCTGCAGCACTACCAATTATTCTCTGTAAATGCTGCGTTTTCGCCGCCATTGACTTGCATTAGAACGCATGGAATCCGCATCACTGTATATGTAGATGCTTAATCCAAGCGTTCTAATGTGCGGATGGTACCCGGGTGTGGAGGACAGGAGACTCTCCTCCGGACCTGGGTACCATAGAACCTGTGAAAAAAAGAATAAAAAATAAAGATTATACTTACCTTCTGATGGCCCCCGGTCTCCATAGTGATGCGTCTCGGCTTGCCGGCAACTCGCGATGATCTGAAAAGGACCTGCCATGACGTCATTTAGTCATGTGACGGGTCACGCGACAGCTGACGTCGGCAGGTCCTTTAGTGTACCGCGAGCTGCCGGCAAGCCAGGACAGATCGGATAAAGACTCCGGGGGCCATCAGAAGGTAAGTATGTATGTGTATATATATATATATATATATATATATATATATATATATATATATATAATATTTTTTTTTTTTACCTTTCTTTATGGTCATACTATATGAATCCATGCCTGTTGCATGGATTATATAGTGTGACCAGGTTGTCAAGCACTTTCCAAGTGATGCTAAAATCGCTTGGAAAGCACTTGTCAACCCGCATGTGGAAATGCAAGTGAAAAACGCTTCACATCCGCATGCGTTTTTTTTCTGCCAGGGAGATGCATAAATGCTCAGGAAAAATCCACAGCATTTCTGCATCGTGGACACATAGCCTTACACTCACCTCCCATGCTGGCAGTGGTGCAGGGACTCACGGTTCCAGGGCTCTCGTTCTATTGTTGTGACAGGTGAGCCCGGCTCCCAATCAGCACTAGTAACGTAGTTTTTAAGGTTGAAGGAAGACTAAGTCCATCTAGTTCAACCCATAGCCTAACATGTTGATCCAGAGGAAGGCAAAAAATAAACATGTGGCCAACACTAAGCTCCACATTGGGGAAAAAAATTCCTTCCCGACTCCATACAACAATCAGACTAGTTCCCTGGATCAACCCCCTATCAAGGAATATAGTATATATAACCTGTAATATTATACTTTTCAAGAAAGGCATCCATGCCCTTCTTAAATTTTAGTAGTGAATCACTCATTACAACATCATGCGGCAGAGAGTTCCGTAGTCTCACTGCTCTTACAGTAAGGCTGCGTGCACACGATGCGTTTTTCATGCGTTTATGCTGCGGAATTTCCGCAGCAGAAACGCATCAAAAACGCATGGTAACCCGCACCCCATGGTCCCCAATGGCATTCCGCAATGTCAATGCACATGCTGCAGATTTTTCCGCAGCGTTTCTGCAGCGCAAATAAATCCGCAGCTTGTTCATTAATTTTGCGGAAGCGCAGCTGAAGCGCCGCCATTGACTTGCATTGAGGCGCATAGAATCCGTGTCTGTACATTTGTACAAGCAGATTTTATGCGTCTCTATGTGCGGATGGTACCCAGTTCTGGAGGAGAGAAGACTCTCATCCAGACCTGGGTACCATTGTACCTGTAAAAAAAAGAATAAAATAATAAATAATTTATATTCACCTGTCCGGCGGCTTCTCTCTGCATGCCGGCAGCGCTTCTCCTTCCAGGACCTGAGATGACGTCGCGGTCATGTGACCGCAGGCTGTCTCGCGAGATGCAGGCAACCCGGAAAAAGCTAGGACGAGCGTGACAGCACACGCGGCGGGGGCTGGGGGGTAAGTATAGCTTTATTTTTTTATTTTTATGGTCACACTGTATAAGTCCATGCCTTTTGCATGGATTTATACAGTGTGACCTAGTTGTCAAGCTCTTTCCAAGTGATGCGATCGCCTGGAAAGTGCTTTTCAGTCCGCATGCGGAAACACATGCGTTAACGCATGTGGGTACGCATGTGAATCCGCATGTATTCTGCAGGAAAAACGCATGCACAATCTGCATGCGTTTTTTTCTGCCAGGGAGATGCAGAAATGCTGCAGAAATTTTCTACTTCATTTCTGCATCGTGGGCACATAGCCTAAAGAATCCGCGTCTGTGATTATGATTAAACCTTCTTTCCTCCAGACGTAGAAGATGCCCCCTTGTCCCCGTCTCTGGCCTCAGAGTAAAAAGATCAGTAGAAAGATCTTTGTACTGTCCCCTCATATACTTGTACATAGTAATAAGATCACCCCTGAGCCTTTGTTTTTCCAAACTAAATAACCCCAAGTGTAATAACCTGTCTTGGTATTGCAGACCCCCCAGTCCTCTAATAACCTTGGGTCGCTCTTCTCTGCACCCGCTCTAGTTCAGCTATGTCTTTCTTATACACCGGAGACCAGAACTGTACACAGTATTCTAAGTGTGGTCGCACTAGTGACTTGTATAGAGGTAAAATTATGTTCTCCTCATGAGCATCTATGCCTCTTTTAATGCATCCCATTATTTTATTTGCAGCAGCTGCCTGACATTGGCCACCAAACGTGAGCTTGTCGTCCGCCAATACACCCAGGTCTTTTTCAGTGACAGTTTTGCCCAGTGTATCACTGTCTCCGCCTTTGTACGAATTAAACATGAAGAGGAAGTCAGATAAGCCGCCGTGCAGTTTCCTGTTCATGTTCAATTCGTACAAAGGTGGAGACAGTGACGCCAGCACTGACTGAGTGCCAGGCTCATGTGTCACAACAACCGCACGGGAGCCCTGGGACTGTGAGTTCCGACACTGATCGAACGGTGTTGGCACGAAAGTGTAAGGCTATGTGTGCGCGTTGAGTATTTGATTGTAGAAGTTTCTGCATCCCCTGGCAGCAAAAATATTGCTGAAAAAAAGTGTGTTTTTGCATGCTTTTTTTTTTTATACAGCAATGAATGCTTTGTGGAGCTAAATAAAGATATTTGAAAAAAGAAACGTGGGACGTCGCTTTAACCCTTGGATCACCATTGGACCTAGGGTGAGAATATAGGTTAATTTAAATGATTAAAGAATGTGTCTGTTGTATTTTAAATAAAGTGTTTTCTCGGTGTGTGTTTATGTAATTACTTACAGGTTTAGTAATGATGGTGTCTGGTTGACACCATTTCATCACTAAACCTTGGGATTGGTGTCAGCGACACCTAATCCCATTACCTCTACTCGTATCTTCGCTGTGTCCAAAACGCTGTGTTCTAATGCCGCACTTGTTTTGTCAGTACATGTGGATCCACTGCATGTAATGACATTTCAATTGGTCAAAATATGCAGCGGACACTAGCGTCTTCGCTACAGAAATTGACATTCTGCGGATAAATTTACGCAGTGTCAAAAACAAGCACAGTGGGTATGGGCTTTCTTACAAATGAAAGAAAATGAAGAATTAAATAAATAATAAAAAAAAAAATGTCGTGGGCTTTCCTTGTCATTTTCATAACCAGAAGAGGGAAAGCCAACCGCTGGGGGCTGATATTACTATCCAGGGAAGGTGCCATTAGCCAGAAATGTTCCCTGGCTATTAATAAAAGCTCACAGCTGTTTGCTTACAGGGGGGCCCCCCCAAAAAATTGAAATTAGTTGCCCCTATAAAATGTAACCAGTAAAAGTTAGACAGCTTTGAGTTCATATTAACCCCTTAACCCCCGAGTGTGGTTTGCACGTTAATGACCAGGCCAATTTTTACAATTCTGACCACTGTCACTTTATGAGGTAATTACTCTGGAACACTTCAACGGATCCCCCTGATTCTGAGATTGTTTTTTCGTGACATATTGTACTTCATGATTGTGGTAAAATTTCTTCGATATCACTTGCGTTTATTTGTGAAAAAAACGGAAATTTGGCGAATATTTTGAACATTTTGCAATTTTCAAAATTTTAATTTTTATGCCCTTAAATCAGAGAGATATGTCACACAAAATACTTCATAAATAACATTTCCCACATGTCTACTTTACATCAGCACAATTTTGGAACCAAATTTTTTTTTGTTATGGAGCTATAAGGGTTAAAAGTTGACCAGCGATTTCTCATTTTTCCAACAAAATTTACCAAACCATTTTTTTAGGGACCACATCACATTTGAAGTCACTTTGAGAGGTCTTTATGACAGAAAATACCCAAAAGTGACACCATTCTAAAAACTGCACCCCTCAAGGAGCTCAAAACCACATTCAAGAACTTTATTAACCCTTCAGGTGCTTCACAGGAATTTTTGGAATGTGGAAGAAAAAAATGAACGTTTAACTTTTTTCACAAAAATTTTACTTTAGACCCATTTTTTTTTTATTTTCACAGGGATAACAAGAAAAAATGGACCACAAAATTTGTTGTGCAATTTCCCCTGGGCACGCAGATACCCCATATGTGGGGAAAAAACACTGTTTGGGCGCACGGCAGGGCTCGGAAGGGAAGGAGCGCCATTTGACTTTTAGATTGTAAAATTTGATTAAATAATTAGCGGACGCCATGTTGCGTTTGGAGAGCCCCTGTGTGTCCAAACATTGGAGCTCCCCCACAAGTGACCCCATTTTGGAAACTAGACCCCCCAAGGCACCTATCTAGATGCATAGTGAGCACTTGGAACCCCCAGGTGCTTCACAAATTGATTTGTAAAAATGAAAAAGTGAAAAAAAAAACACTTTTTCATTTTTATGAATCAATTTGTGAAGCACCTGGGGGTTCCAAGTGCTCACTATGCATCTAGATAGGTGCCTTGGGTGGTCTAGTTTCCAAAATGGGGTCACTTGTGGGGGAGCTCCATTGTTTGGGCACACAGGGCCTCTCCAAACACGACATGGTTCCAATTTGTTAGCGGACACCATGTCGCGTTTGGAGAGCCCCTGATGTGCCTAAACAGTTGAGCTCCCCCACAAGTGACCCCATTTTGGAAACTATACCCCTCAAGGATTTTATTAAGGGGTATAGTGAACATTTTGAACCCAGAGGTACGACACAGAATTTGATAACATTAGGTCATCATATTGAATAAGTTGTCATTAGTCTTGAGTGCAAGTGCTCGCTACTTGAGTTTGCATCGGGTACTCAGGTATGCACCATGTACTGCGTGTGCTCGAGTGACATGCTCGAGTCCCCGCCCGGATGTTTCACGGTTATTAGACACCCAAAAAAAAACATGCGGGGATCGCTCGTGCATGGCAGGCAATCCCCGCAAAGTTTTTTGGGCCATGAAGCATATGGGGCGGAGACTCTAGCATGTCACTCAAATACCCACGATACTCAATTCATACCAGAACACCCGATGCAAACTCAAGTAGCGAGCACTTGCGCTCAACACTAGTCGCCATATCGTCATCTTTTTTTCTTACTTTTGAAAAAAATCCCAACCCCATCACAACCCTAACCCCAGCCCTAACCCTAACACAACCCTAACCTGAGAGTTTATTTTTTACGCCGTTCCTCATGCGGTATAAGTGATTAGACTACCTTATTCTTCGGGTCGGTGAGACTACAGCGATACCAGAATCATATGGGGTTTTTATGACTGACAGCTGTCACACACTAAAAGACGCATTTTTTGTAAAATCTAGTTTTTGCATCGCCATATTTTGAGAGCTATAATTTTTCCAGATTTTGGCAGACAGTCTTGTGACAGCTCGTTTTTTGCGGGATAAGTTGATGTTTTTATTGGTGCCATTTTCAGGCACGTGACATTTTTTGATCGCTTTCTATTCCGATTTTTGGGAGGCAGAATAAACAAAAACCAACAATTCAGGAATTGTTTTTTTTTATTCTGTTCCGCGTGTGGTAAAATTGATAAGGCAGCTTTATTCTTCGGGTCAGTACGTTTACAGCGGTACCACATTTATATCGTATTTCTTTGTTTTGCACTTTTACATAATCAAAGCAATTTTATAGAAAAAAATAATTTTTAGCATAGCTTTATTCTGAGAACTATAACTTTTTATTTTTCGGCTGATGGAGCTGTATGGTGGCTTGTTTTTTGCGGGACGAGATGACGTTTTCAGCGTTACCATTTTTATTTATATTCGTCTTTTTGATCACGTGTTATTCCATTTTTAGTTTGGCGGTATGGTGATAAAGCATTGTTTTTTTGCTTCGTTTTTTATTTATTTTTTTTACCGTGTTCACTGAAGGGGTTAACTAGTGGGACAGTTTTATAGGTTAGGTTGTTCCGGATGCGGCGATACCAAATATGTGTACTTTTATTGTTTTTGTTTTTTATAATAATATTTATTGATGGGTACATTATATTTTTATTTTTGGTGGATTTTTTTTTTTTTTTTTTATATTCCTTTTTTTTTTTTTCTTCACTTTCTGATCATTTTTATACTTTATTACTTTGTCCCACTATGGGACTTTCACTTTTTTTTCTCTGATCGCCTGCATGGCACAGGAATGCAGCACCATCCCTGTGCCATGCAGGCTGTCAGCGCTGGATAGCCTGCGCATGTCCAAAAAATCTTCCTGCTGTCTGGTGACCCGGATGTTGTCATGACGACATCGGGTCGTCATGGCAACATCCAGGAAGCCACGGCAGACAGCGCTGGAGGCCGGAAGAGGAGGTGAGTATCTGCGATCACCTCCCCTTGCCACCGCAATGCTGCGATCGACTTCGATCGCAGCATCGCGGGGGTTAATGTGCTGGGAGCGGTGCAGGACCGCTCCCTGCACATAGTACCGGGTGTCAGCTGTGACAATCAGCTGACACCCGGCGGCGATCGCGCCCGCACAGCGTGTACAGCCAAAACAGTGCACTAATACTCTCCCAAATAGGAAAAACAGAGTCAGTCATTAGACTTACCCATTAGGAGAACCACTAAGTCTAATGACTTACTCTGTTTTTCCTATTTGGGAGAGTATTAGTGCACTGTTTTGGCTGTACAGGCTTATGCGGTGAGCAATATTGTGATACCCTATATCAATATCATTGAAATTATGGCTGGCTTTATGACCCCACCTGCACAATTATACTTTATACATGTCTATGGGTGATAAGGAAGAGCTATTATTGGCAAATATATATTATTACTCTCCTATGAAACATTAACCCATAAGAATGATAATCAATATTGGGATTTATCCTGGTCTATGTGTGTCCAATTTTTTCTTGATTCATCCTTTCCTCTTGAATTTTTGTACCTAGTGATTCTTAAAATGAAATGAAGTTTTTAACATTTTTTCAATAAAGTATATTATCATATTTGCATGTGGTATTTGGATTTATTCCAAGTGTAGACTAATACAAAAAGTCTGACAGTGGCTTTCATGCAAGAGAAGTATAAGAAGACCAGTCAGGTTATTTAAATAGTTCTAATAGTACTGTGTTGGTAAACCTTTTTATCTAGAGGAAATTAAACTGTTTGGTGTACACAATTGTAAAACATGTATTCCAGTGCAAATGCTTTTGTTGTTGAATCTCTTCTCACAGCATTAAGATGTCAATAGTGTTCAAGCCAATCAAACACAGGGGCTGAGCACATATGTAAATAAATGGTGCACACAGGTAATAATAAAAAAACAAGTAGTCCATAGCTCAACTCGCTGCATAAGCGATAATCAATCCTCTAAAAATGTTTTTTATGTTTAATTAAAAATGCCAAGATAAGGGGTGTCCCTTGATCCCCTGTTTGATGCTCTAGATGTGCTTCCTATAAAGCGTTCTGAAAGGACCCGTTTGGTTCGGCATCTTCCCACATGGGCAAATAATGACATAAATGACCCCCCTCATTTGACATGATATATATTCTTTAATTGGGAAGGTTTTAGTATTTCCTGAATTCAGAATTTCTTTCAGAGAGTGTGTGACCCTTTGATTGTTTGACAGTAACATAATTTGGGGACTCGTCATCCAGTGTGTTTAAGTGACCAGGGTGTGTGGACTCTGTCAGGGTGTGATTTATGCTCACTTGATAACCTAAAACAGAGGTTGAGTGCTGGATTGAGTGACGGGAGATAAATTAATCTTTGCAGCCACTTTGCAGTACGCGACACTCCGGAGTACGCTGATACTCCATATGTGGGGAAAACTACTGTTTTGGCACGTGGCAGGCAGGCCCGGAAGGGAAGGATCACTGTTTGACTTTTTGAACGCAAATTTGGCTGGAATCGATAGCGGACGCCATGTTTGGATAGCCCCCGATGTACCTAAACAGTGGAAACCCTCTATTTTGGAAACTAGACCCCTCAAGGAATTTATCTAGAAGTGTAATGAGCACCTTGGAACCCCCAGGTGCTTCACAGAATTTTATAACCTTGAGCCGTGAAAATTTAAAAAAAAAAAAATCACATTTTTCCCACAAAAATATTGTTTTAGCCCCCAAAAACTTGTTGTGCAATTTTTCCTGAGTACGCCGGTACACCATGTGTATGCTGAGCTCCGAAAGTAAGGAGAGACGTTTTGGAACGCAAACTTTGATGGAAGTTTTTGCTAATGCCATGACTTACTTACAGAGCCCTTGAGTTGCCAAAACAGTAGAAACCCCTCACCAGTGTCCCTATATTGAAATCTATTTACTGTTTTCCTGGTATGTATGTGAATTTTATAATATGGTGGCATATTAGTTGTGTAGACTGCATTAGGTTGGCATATATAAGTTGTGTAGAGTATATCAATTTCAACAGAAATAAATTTAGTAGGCTATGGATGAGTGGTAGACTTTGAAACAATCTTTTATACACAGGTTAGGTTTGTCTGTGCAGGTCTCACACTTAAAAATGGTGTCCCTTCCTATCCCCCTTCTGTAACGCAGTTTGCACCTTTAGGCTGTGTTCACACATTGCGTATTTCCCTGCGTTTTTTTACGCTGCGTATTTTCCTGCTTTTTTTACCTGCGTTTTTTTTACGCAGGTAAAAAAAGCACCTCCATTCACACACTGCGTAAAAAAGCGCAGCAAAAAACGCAGTGTGAAATGAAGGGTGACGTGTAATGTCACACTTCATTTCAGTGTGACATGTGTACTGTCTGTGTCTGTGTGTCGTGTGTGTAATGTCTGTGTCTGTGTGTGTGTCTATGTGTCCTGTGTGTGTCCCTAGCAGTGTATGTACAGACTATGGATACTCACCCACCCGATGGATGAGAGACGCGTCTGCTCCGTCCCGCGCTTGCAGCATCTGCCGTGAAGCGATCAGCTGATTGTCACGAGACCGGCTTGTAATCAGCTGACCGGAAGCCGGTTACAAGCCGGTTAGCTAGCAGCTGATCGGCTCACCGACAGATGCTGGAAGCGCGGGATTGGAGCGGACGCCTCTCCTCTGACATCGGGTAGGTGAGTATCCACCTGCGCCTCCGTAAAAAAGCGATGGAATTATGCAGTGTGTGAACACCACTGCGTAATTCCATCGCTTATAAAGGGCACAATAGTGAGAAAGCGCAGGACGCAGCTGCGTAAAGAATTGACATGCCAATTCTTTACGCAGCTGCGCTTTCCCGCTGCGTAAAATTACAGTGTCTGAACGGCAAAGTGAATTTCCCATTCACTTTGCTGGCAGACACCAAGCACGCTGTTTGAAAATACACAATGTGTGAACGCAGCCTTATTGCGTCGTTCCGATCTTTGCAGTTTGAGGGACCTCACGGGGAAATGTTGCCCTGGTACTATACGGGCACCTTCAGTTCCAGAAGTACTGGCCATTTCCCCTTCTTGATTTCCAAATATTAAGGCATTGATCACTATCTTCTGAAACTGAAGGAATACTACTGTACAGGGCCTCAACGTCAACGGAGGCCAACTGTACATGTTCTCCCACTATTATATCTTCCAATTTTAATAAAAGGTCCGAGGTATCGCGTATATTTGATGGTGAACTAGTTAGAAATCCTCAGAGTACCTTATCAATATAAATTCCACAATTTTGGGTTATTGAATAGTTTCCGAAGACTATGGGACGACCTTTCAAAGGGGGAAAAACCCTTATGAACTTTGGGGAGAGAATAAAAGAGAGGAACTTTAGGAGTTTTTTGGAACATAAAATTATATTCATTTTTGGATATTAGGCCTGTCTGCCTAGCTTCAGATAATAATGAGTGAAGCTATGTGTTAAAGATGTCTGTAGGGTCATGACGCAAAATACCATATGTCTCCTTGTCAGTAAGTATATTATAACTCATCTCTGTATAGATCTCATGACTTAGAATGACAAGGTTACCCCCCTTATCTGACGCGTTAAAAATCAGATCATTATTTTCTGATATAGTGTCCAATGCTCCCCTTTCTCTATGGGATAAATTACCAAGTTTATTTTATTTTGGCCCAATTTATGTAGATCTTTCATTACTAATTTGCAAAGATATCTATACTGCCATTTTCTGACACTGGAGGCATCCTGCTGCTTTTTGGTTTCAATTCTGTGTGAGGTCCACAGCCAATCGGTCTGGATCCCTCATCCAGAAGTTCAGACAATTCCGTTTCATCAATGCCTCACATTCCTGTCTATTGTGGGTTTTGAAGAATCTCCTCCATTTCAGTTTTCTAGAGAACAAACTGATGTCCTTGACCCAATCGAACTCATTGTATCTACTTGTGGGTACAAATGACAGACCCTTTCGTAAAACAGTTAATTCACATTCAGAGTATAGTAGTATAGGTTAATAATCCTATTCCTTTCCTGTTCTCCTACTTCATATAGTAACGAGGGTTGCTTGTTCTTTCCCTTAGATGGTATGGGAGATCTGATCCTCTCCTCTCTAAAAAAAAAAAAAACGGGAGGTGATGAAAAAGCACCAGAGGATTGGCCAGATACTGATATATAGGGGTCTGTGAAAGAAACCCCGTGTTTGTTTGAACTGACAGTGGTCTCTTTTTCCCAAATTTTCCCCACTTATCTTTCTGTGATCTTCTATTTCTCACAAAATTATGATCAAAATTACCACCTCTATTCCCTGGGTCACTGTCTGAGGCTTCAATATCCAAAGAAGAAATATCAGTTACACTAGCAGTACAATTAGACAATTGAGGTTCAACCAGAAATCCAAAGACTTTCTTATCTCTGAAATCAGAGCTGTCTCCATTGAACCGTTTGTTTCCTTTCTTTAATCTCAAATTGGAACTTTTCAGTATTTGTTTGCAGAGTAGACTCCCTCCTAGAAAAATCTGGATCACCTTTAAATTTTAATATATTTTCTATAGAGTCTGATAGCGCCTTACTTGTTTTTTCCAAGGTATATCTTTCCTCCGTGAGCAAATTTTGCATAAATCTCAATGAGCTCTCAATTAAAATTACTGAAACCAAATGCTGCTGGGGAGAATAAAGTTAATTTTCTCTCCATAGCATTTGACTACGTGCAGGTGCCAGGCCGGTTAGTAGCACAATTAACATGCAGATTTAACCCCAAATATGCAGGTTAATAGTGTTTTTTTTTTGATGATAGGTTTCCTTTAACAGCTCATCTGAATATAAGAAAATATGTGGAGTGTTCAGCAACAGCGATCATAAACGGATTATCTGTTTTTTTGAGGCTCCGTACCCTTGCACCCTAACACATGGTGTTAAAGTAATGTCATCTGAGTATTCTGGCCCATGTATTGGTAGCAAATTCAATAAATATACAAGTGCTTTTCACAAAATTAGAATATCATCGAAAAGTTAAAGGGGTTGTCCACTGCTTTTACATTTATGCCCTATCCATAGGATAAGGCAGCAATGTATAATCGGCCGGGGTCTCGCACGCAGCACCCACGCCGATCAGCTGTTATCGGTGCCGACAGCAGCCGCTGGTCGGAATTGCTTACCTGCGGCGCTCCGCCGTTAAGTGGTATTGGCCGCCGCGGTGAACTGTACATCCGCCTCCCATTCAATTGAATAGGCGGATGTGCAGTACACCGCGGTGGCCACTACCACTTGACGGCGGAGACCCGCAGGTGAGCACTTCCGGCTCCCGGCGGCACAGATAACAGCTGATCGGCGGGGGTGCCGCGTGCGGGACCCCCACCGATCATACATTGATACCCTGTCCTACAGAGAGGGCATCAATGTAAAAGTAGTGGGCAACTTCTTTAATGTATTTCAGTTCTTCAATACAAAAAGTGAAACTCATATATTATATAGAGTCATTACAAACGGTGATCTATTTCAAGTCTTTATTTCTGTTAATGTTGATGATTATGACTTTCAGCCAATGAGAACACAAAACTCATTATCTCAGTAAATTAGAATACTTTATAACAACAGCTTGGAAAATGTTTTTACAATCCAAAATGTTGGCCTACTGAAATGTATGTTCAGTAAATGCACTCAATACTTGATCGGGGCTCCTTTTGCATCAATTACTGCATCAATGTGGCGTGGCATGGAGGCGATCAGCCTGTGACACTGCTGAGGTGTGATGGAAGTCCAGGTTGCTTTGAGAGCAGCCTTCAGCTCGTCTGCATTGTTGGATCTGGTGTCTCTCATCTTTCTCTTGACAGTACCTAGATTCTATGAGGTTAAGGTCAGGCGAGTTTGCTGGCCAATCAAGCACAGTGATACTGTTATTTTTAAACCAGGTAATGGTACTTTTGGCAGTGTGGACAAGTGCCAAGTCCTGCTGGAGAATGAAATTTCCATCTCCAAAAAGCTTGTCGGCAGAGGGAAGCATGAAGTGCTCTAAAGTGTCCTGGTACACGGCTGCACTGACTTTGCTCTTGATAAAACACAGTGGACCTACACCAGCAGATTACATGGCTCCCCAAACCATCACTGATTGTGGAAACTTCATACTAGACCTCAAGCAGCTTGTCCATTCTGCAGTTAGCCTAAATGTTCAGAAATATTTTATTGAATGCTGCTAATAGGAGTGATGAAAGAAATCACTGGACACAAAGTCTTTGCCTGCTTCTGGTCTATTCTCTGTTATAACTGACATATGCTAGTGTTTACACCCCTATCCATTAAAGGGAATCTGTCACCCCCTGGGACTTATCTGACCTCTAATATTGTCATACAGGTGATAGAAATATAAATCTATACTTACCTGTATGCCTTGTATTCAAGATCTTGTTGCTGTGAAATGTCTTTTTATTCCTACAAGTTTCTGATTTGTTCCAGTCTCGGGGACTGGAAGATGTCCCCACCTCCTGTGTGAATTACAATGCTCCCCCCCACCCCCACCCCTGCATGTCACAGTGCCTGGATTTGGCTGCTGCACCTGCACATCACAGGGCACTGTGACGTGCAGGGGAGGGGAGAAACATGGTAATTCAAACAGTAGGCGGGGATTTCTTCCAGGCCCCTGCTCCACAGCATCAGAAACTTGACTGAATAAAAAGACATTTTACAGCAACCAGACCTCTAATATGAAACATACAGGTAGTTATAGATTCACATTTCTATCACCTGTATGCCCATATTAGTGGTCAGATAAGTGCAAGGGTGTGACAGATTCCTTTTAATCACTGCCTTGGAGGGCATGAGAATGCACCTCTCATGAATACACTATACCAATGGTGGGTAATTAATTCTCCCATGGGACATGAGACCGTGACTGTTGTGGATGGCTAAATCAATAGCCTGAAATTAATTATGGTCAATATTAACATATTAATTGGAATTAATATAAAAAAAAGAATGAAACAGGTTTGGATGTAGCACGGCTGTGGAGTTGGAGTAGTTGTCCATTTTGGTGGAGTCGGAATCTGAGTCTGTACAAAATTGACTGACTCCAACTCCTAAAATATATAATAAATTGGGTACAGTAGTTCAATGCAGTTTGTGGGGAATATTTTTTTCATAAGAATTTGGGAAAGTTATGAAATGTCCTATTCCTGATCTAAGAGTCAGGACTTTTAGCTGAGATGAATCTGTGCTACAGTAAATTTATCACTTAAACGTGAGCCATGAATGGTGGAGTCGGAGTTGGAGTTGGTATCATGGAAATTGAGGAGTCGGAAGTTTGGCTTACCGACTCCACAGCCCTGGGATGTAGCCCACGGGCTGCACTTTGCACAGCTCTGCACTAGACTATTTTGTGTTATTTGTATCTATAATGTGCAAAGGATTACACTTGACATCATGTTCAGATTGCAGATCCTCATGCTTTTCACTTAATTTGCTGCTATAACGTGACATACTGATTACTGGTCTCACTAATATTTTTTTTTTGCTTTGCAGTGCAGGTGTTTCAGTTGGATATTACTGTGAAAAAGGGAAGGGAAATGTTGAGAGAGAAGTTTCAAAACAATGCAGATGTAACAGATCCTAGAGTCATAGAACTTCTTGTAATCAAGGTAAAACCTTTCCTTGTTTTATTTCTTCAATTCTACCTGTTCTGTCAAGTAGCCTCTCAACCACCGAAACTTGCACAGGACTCGCTGAAAGGTTAAAGGGAATCTGTCACCCCCTGGAAGATATCAGACCTCTACTATGGGCATACAGGTTATAGAAAAGTAAATCTATACATACCTGTATGGCCCATAGTACAGGTTTGATTGCAGAGAAATGTGTTTTTATCAAAACTGGTTTACACACTCTTGGCGCAGGGTTCTATCGCACAGGTGCCGGTAAGTCACTGACTCCCTGGCGCCTGCGCAATAGAACCCTGCGGCGCAATGCTCAGACAGACGGGGCCGGGAGGAAACAAAGCACACTGTGTGTGAGCGGTGCTTTGCGCATGCCCAGGTAGTGATGGAGACCAGTGCACGTCACAGGGCCCTGTGATTTGCAGGGAAGGGGGCGTAATACCGATAGGCGTGGATTTCTTGGCGTCCCTAGGACGCAAAACTGAGTTGATAAAAACACATTTCTCTGCTATCAGACTTCTGCTATGGGCCATACATACAGGTGTATATATAGATTTAATTTTCTATAACCTGTATGCCCATAGTAGAGGTCTGATATCTCCCAGGGGGTGACAGATTCCCTTTAAAGCTACACCGAATCTTATTTCTCAGACAATGAAGAGGGGAGCTGACAGAGTGTTGAGATAGGAAAGAGATGATGGGTGAGCGTATCCTGTTTTTCTAGCAAAGTAATAGTTTTGGTCATATCGCCTTAAAAAATAAATTGAATAAAAGGCGATAGTCACAAGGCCAAAAATTATACCAATTAAAATTTACAGTTCATTCTGCTACAGCAAGCCCTCCTACGTTCAGGTCCTGAAAAAAATAAAGATATGTTGACGCCCCCCCCCCCCCCCAAAAAAAATTGAGATATTGCAGTGAGAAAGTAAAAAGAGAAACTTACCGTATTCTTTGGACCATAAGATGCATCCCAAATTTTGAGGTGTAAAATAGGAAAAAAACATTTTTTATAATATGGGGGTCCATCTTTTAGTCCAAATAGGTATCTTACCTGGGGGGCGGTGGAGCAGGTGTCACAGGAGGCATGGTCCCTCGAGAAGCCGGCGGCGGAAGTCGAGCACTGCTGTGGGCCCCTGGTGGGTGAAGGTGGTGCCCAAGCAGCAGGAGGTTGCCGTGGCTGTTGAGCGTGATTGCAGGAAACAGGGTCCCTCCCTCAGGAACCTGGCGGTGGCAGGAGCGGTAATATGCTGTGGGGCTGGTGTCGGCGGTCAAGCAGAGTGGAGTGCATTGCTTTTCCAACGGCCATGGCCATCTTCCTGAAGCCGTTATCTACAGGGAAATGGCCGCCCGAGCCGACGCATGCACAGACTAGGATCTCGGAGGCCATCTTCCTGAAGCCGTGGGGCTCAAGGAAATGGTCGTCGAGATCCTAGTCTGCAAATGCGCCGACTCGGGCGGCCATGTCCCTATGGATCACGGCTTCAGGAAGATGGCTGCGGCCGCCGGAAAAGCAATGCACTCTGCTCTGCCTAACCGACGCCACTGGCCCCCCAGCATCTCACAGCTTCTGCCACTGCCAGGTTCCTGAGGGAGGCACCCTGCTTCCTACGATGCATCATTTATACTACACAGTCAACATTGAAGCAAAAAAAGCCTAATTGGGGGAAAAAACAGGAATTTTTTTTTACTTTTTGCAACTACTTCACATATATATCTCTTGGTCACACTTTTGGGGTAAATAGAGAAGTGATTATGCATTGACAGTTTGCAAAAATAAGTCACTTCTGAGGAGTTTACTTAGTAATACAGTGGGTACGGAAAGTATTCAGACCCCTTTAAATTTTTCACTTTTTCTTTCATTGCAGCCATTTGGTAAATTCTAAAAAGTTCATTTTTTCTCATTAATGTACACTGTGCACCCCATCTTGACTGAAAAAAAACAGAAATGTAGAAATTTTTTCAAATTTATTAAAAAAGAACAACTGAAATATCACATGGTCATAAGTATTCAGACCCTTTGCTCAGTATTGAATAGAAGCACCCTTTTGAGCTAGTACAGCCATAAGTCTTCTTGGGAATGATGCAACAAGTCTTTCACACCTGGCTTTGGGGATCCTCTGCCGTTCTTCCTTGCAGATCCTCTCCAGTTCCATCTGGTTGGATGGTGAACATTGGTGGACAGTAGTGTTGAGCGAGTATGTTCTGTTAACCCTTTCGCCGAGTATGCTCGGGCCGAGCTCCGAGTAGTTACAGCTGCTCGGTGATATGTTTGAATCGCTCCCGTGTGCATGATTTGCAACTGTGTTTGACAGCTTTATTACATGTGAGGAATGTGTAAGAAATAGACATTCCTCCCATGTATTAAAACTGTCAAACAGTCGCAAATCATGCACACGTGAGCGATTCAAACATATCACCGAGCAGCTGTAACTACTCGGAGCTCGGCCCGAGCATACTCGGCGAAAGGGTTAACAGAACATACTTTCTCAACACTAGTGGACAGCCATTTTCAGGTCTCTCCAGAGATGCTCAATTGGGTTTAGGTCAGGGCTCTGGCTGTGCCAATCAAGAATGGTCACAGAGTTGTTTTGAAGCCACTCCTTTATTATTTTAGCTGTGTGCTTAGGGTCATTGTCTTGTTGGAAGGTGAACATTCAGCCAAGTCTGAGATCCAGAGCACTCTTGAAGAGGTTTTCATACAGGATATCTCTGTACTTGGCCACATTCATGTTTCCTTCAATTGCAACCAGTTGTCCTGTCCCTGCAGCTGAAAAACATAGCATGATGCTGCCACCACCATGTTTCACTGTTGGGATTGTATTGGGCAAGTGATGAGCAGTGCCTGGTTTTCTCCAGAAGAATAATTCAGGTTGCTGTCTGGGTAAACCAACGAGACCCAATCTTAGAATTATCACCAAAAAGTTCTATCTTCGTTTTATCAGACCAGAGAATCTTATTTCTCATAGTCTGGGAGTCCTTCATGTGTTTTTGAACAAACTCTATGCAGGCTTTCATATGTCTTGCACTGAAGAGAGGCTTCCGTCTGGCCACTCTGCCATAAATGCCCGACTGGTGGAGGGCTGCAGTGATAGTTGACTTTGTGAAACTTTCTCCCATCTCCCTACTGCATCTCTGGAGCTCAGCCACAGTGATCTTGGGGTTCTTCTTTACCTCTCTCACCAAGGCTCTTCTCCCGCGATTGCTCAGTTTGGCTGGACGGCCAGGTCTAGGAAGACTTCTGGTGGTCCCAAACTTCTTCCATTTAAGGATTATGGAGGCCACTGTGCTCCTAGGAACCTTGAGTAACGCAGAAATTCTTTTGTAACCTTGGCCAGATCTGTGTCTTGCCACAATTCTGTCTATGAGCTCCTTAGGCAGTTCCTTTGAGCTCATGATTCTCACTTGGTCTGACATGCACTGTGAGCTGTGAGGTCTGATATAGACAAGTGTGTGCCTTTCCAAATCAAGTCCTATCAGTTTAATTAAACACAGCTGGACTCCAATGAAGGACTAGAACCATCTCAAGGAGGATCACAAGGAAATGGACAGCATGTGACTTAAATGTGTCCGAGCAAAGGGTCTGAATACTTATGACCATGTAATATTTCAGTTTTTCTTTTTTAATAAATTTGCAAAAAATTCTACATTTCTCTTTTTTTCAGTCAAGATGGGGTGCAGAGTGTACTTTAATTAGGAAAAAAATGAACTTTTTCGAATTTACCAAATAGCTGCAATGAAACAGAGTGAAAAATTTAAAGGGGTCTGAATACTTTCCGTACCCACTGTACCTCAGGGGTTCTGCAAATTCAATAGGGTGATTGGAAAATGTTCCAACAAAATGTATCAAACATAGTTACATAATAACGTAGGTTAACCTAGGTCCATCAAGTTCAACCTTCCACCCCCAATTGTACATTTTGTCTAATTTAACTGTAACCCACAATTTTATGTGTATTGAGGAAATCATGCAGTCCTTTTTTTTTTTTTTTTAAAGCTGTCAGTGTCTGCCATTAATACCTCTTGTGGTAGGGCATTCCACAGTCCGACTGCTCTGACTGTAAAGAACCCTTTCCTGTTTAGGTGCTGGAATTTGCTTTCTTCCAGCCATAATGAGTGCCTCCTAGTCCTTAGTATGGTTTTTAGCAGGAATAAGTCATGTGCTAGTCCTTTGTACTGACCACACATATATTTGTACATGTAAATGAGATCCCCCTCTGAGGAGTCCTTTTTCTAAACTAAACAAGCTCAACTTTTTCAGCCTCTCATCCTATGAGAGGCCTTCCATCCCTTGTAATAATCTAGTTGCCTGCCTTTGAACTGACTCTATCTTTTTTAAAATGTGGAGCCCAAAACTGGACCCCATATTCTAGATGACGCCTCACCAGTGATTTATAAAGGGGCAACAGTTTGTTGGGATCGCAGGATTTTATTTCTCTTTTTATACATCCTAAAATCATTTTTGCTTTTGCAGCTGCTGCTTGACATTGAGTACTGCTGCTCAGATTATTTGTAACCAGAATACCCAAGTCCTTCACCTGTTCTGTAGTATCCCGAGTATACTCCCATTTAATGTATATGCAGCAATAGTCCTAGGTGCATTGCTCTACATTTATGTACATTAAACCTCATCTGCCGAGTGTTTGCCCATTCAGTCATCTTATCCAGATCGTTCTGCAATATCGTAATTTCAAGATAAGATTTTAATATCCTACATAGTTGGGTGTCGTCAGCAACATCTGCAAGGAGTTTGTATGTTCTCCCCGTGTTTGCGTGGGTTTCCTCCGGGTTCTCCGGTTTCCTCCCACACTCCAAAGACATACTGATAGGGAATGTAGATTGTGAGCCCCGATGGGGACAGTGATGATAATGTCTGTAAAATTTGTCTGAATTGTAAAGCGCTGCGGAATATGTTGGCGCTATATAAATAAAAAGATTATTATTATTATTATTATTATTGTTAGTATTATTATTATTATGACTGAGACTTTACTCTCAATCCTGTCCCCAAGGTCATTAATTAAAGTAGTTGTTCACTACTTTGACATTGATGACCTATCTGTAGGATAGGGCATCAATGTATGACCGGCCGGGGTCCCGCACTCTGCACCCTCGCCGATCAGCTGTTATCGGTGCTGGTGGCCGCTGGCCGGAAGTCCTTACCTGCGGGGCTTGGCCATCCATCTGTAGTGGCTGTCGCGGGGTACTGCACATCCACCTCCCCTTCAATTGAATTGAAGGTGGATGTGCTGTAACAAGCACCAGCCACTACAACTTGACGGCCAAGCCCCGCAGGTAAGGACTTCCAGCCGGTGGCAGCCACCGCCGGCACCGATGAGAGCTGATCGGCTTGGGTGCCGCGTGCCGGACCCCGGCCGATCATACATTGATGCCCTATCCTATAGCTAGGGCATCAATGTCAAAGTAGTGGACAACCCCTTTAAGCTTAAAAAGAATCGGTCCTAGCACAGAACCCTGTTGCACCCCACTGCTGACTATATCCCATTTAGAGAACTTGCCATTTTTGACAACTTTTTCCTATCATTTAGCTAATTCCTTACCCATCTGCATATAGTTCCCTCAAGTTCTTGCTTATGTAGCTTCAGTATAAGGCTGCTTTATGGTACAGTATCAAATGCTTTTCCTAAGTCCAGATAAATCACATCAGCTGCATTGCCAACATCCAGATTTGCACTTACCTCCTCATAGAACCCCAACATATTGGTTAGACACAACCTATTTTTCATGAATCCATGTTGATTATCATTTATTATACACTGCTCAAAAAAAATAAAGGGAACGCTTAAACAGAATATAACTCCAAGTAAATCAAACTTCTGTGAAATCAAACTGTCCACTTAGGAAGCAACAATGATTGACAATCAATTTCACATGTTGTGCAAATGGAATAGACAATAGATAGAAATGATTGGCAATTATCTAGACACCCTCAATAAAGGAGTGGTTCTGCAGGTGGGGACCACAGACCACATCTCAGTACCAATGCTTTCTGGCTGATGTTTTGGTCACTTTTGAATGTTGGTTGTGCTTTCACACTTGTGGTAGCATGAGACGGACTCTACAACCCACAGAGTTGCTCAGGTAGTGCAGCTCATCCAGGATGGCACATAAGTGCGAGCTGTGGCAAGAAGGTTTGCTGTGTCTGTCAGCATAGTGTCCAGAGGCTGGAGGCGCTACCAGGAGACAGGCCAGTACACCAGGAGTCGTGGAGGGGGGCCGTAGGACGGCAACGACCCAGCAGCAGGACCGCTACCTCCGCCTTTGTGCAAGGAGGAACAGGAGGAGCACTGCCAGAGCCCTGCAAAATGTCCTCCAGCAGGTCACAAATGTGCCTGCACAAACTGTTAGAAACCGACTCCATGAGGGTGGTATGAGGGCCCGACGTCCACAGATGGGGGTTGTGCTCACAGCCCAACACCGTGCAGGACGCTTTGCATTTTCCACAGAACACCAGGATTGGCAAAGTCGCCACTGGCATCCTGTGCTCTTCACAGATGAAAGCAGGTTCACACTGAGCACATGTGACAGACGTGACAGAGTCTGGAGACGCCGTGGAGAGCGATCTGCTGACTGCAACATCCTTCAGCATGAACGGTTTGGCAGTGGGTCAGTAATGATGTGGGGTTGCATTTCTATGGAGGGCTGCACAGCCCTCCATGTGCTCGCCAGAGGTAGCTTGACTGCAATTAGGCACCGAGATAAGCTCCTCAGACCCCTTGTGAGACCATATGCTGGTGCGGTTGGCCCTGGGTTCCTCCTAATGCAGGACAATGCCAGACCTCATGTAGCTGGATTGTCAGCAGTTCCTGGAAGATGAAGGCATTGAAGCTATGGACTGGACTGGCCTACCCGTTCCCCAGACCTGAATCCGATTGAGCACATCTGGGACATCATGTCTCGCTCCATCCACCAACGTCACGTTGCACCACAGACTGTCCAGGAGTTGGCGGATGCTTTAGTCCAGGTCTGGGAGGAGATCCCACACGAGACCATCCGCAACCTCATCAGGATCATGCCCAGGCATTGTAGGGAGGTCATACAGGCACGTGGAGGCCACACACAATACTGAGCCTCATTTTGACTTGTTTTAAGGACATTACATCAAAGTTGGATCAGCCTGTAGTGTGTTTTTCCATTTTAATTTTGGGGTCACTCCAAATCCAGGCCTCCATTGGTTAATAAATTTGATTTCCATTGATGATTTTTGTGTGATTTTGTTGTCAGCACATTCAACTTTGTACAGAACAAAGTATTCAATGAGAATATTTCATTCATTCAGATCTAGGATGTGTTCTTTGAGTGTTCCCTTTATTTTTTTGAGCAGTGTATTATTCTCTGTGACATAACTCTGCAGGTTATCTCTTACCATACCCTCAAAAACTTTGCACACTACCAATGTCACACTTACTGGATGGTAGTACCTGGATCCACCTTCTTACCTTTCTTAAATATTGGTACCACATCATCTATCTTCCAATCCTGTGGCACTACCCCTGTTACAAGAGCGTCTAAGAATATAAGATAAAGCGGTCTGTCAATTACTGAGCTCAATTCCCTCGGTATCCGTGGATGAATACCATCTGGGCTGGGGGATATGTCAATGTTTAATTTGGTCAGCTGCAGGCGTACTTCTTTTTGTGTTACACTAGTTATATTAGGTGGTGAACTTTGATTTTTGCCCTGTTGAAAGATCCCTGGAACAGACGGTTCGTTGTTTTTGTCTTTTTAAACTTGTGCTGACTTATTTATCCATAAGCATTTCTTTTTATTCCCCGACATTTTATTACCAGAGGGTATAAATTTTCTGCAGGATTCTAGTATTATTTCCTTAAGCATTCCCCATTTATGTTCGGTATGCCCAGTTTCCATGACCTGATCCCAGTCTACACGATTAAGCTCTTCCCTTAATTTGTTGAAATCAGCTTTCCTAAAGTTCTAGGTTTTTGTATTTCCATTTTGAAATGTTTTATTGAATATTACATTGAAACTTACCATATTATGGGCACTGCTTCCCAAATGCTCCCGGACCTGTAGATCTGAAATTGTATCTAGTCTATTTGACAGAACCAGATCCAGTAGATTACCTCCCCTGGGTTGGTTAATCTACCAGCTGAGAAAGGTAATTGTCCTGAACTGTGGATAAGAACTTGCAGCTTTTAGCACAACTGGAAGATTCTATGTCTCATTCAATGTCTGGATAGTTAAAATCTTCCATAATAAGAACCCTATCATTGTTTGCTGCATTTTTAATTTGTTGCAACATTTCATCCTTTACCTGTTCAGCTATGTTAGGAGGCTTGTAACAAGCTCCGATTAGCAGCTTTCCATTATTGCCATCCCCATGTACATTTACCCACACTGACTCTACATTGTCGTAGCTTCCCCCAATGTTGAAATTGAGCACAGGTTTTAAGTTGGATCTTACAAAAATACAGAACCCTCCACTTTTTTGTCTTTCTTGTCCTTTCTAAATGTAGTATATCCCTGTGTTTGTCACCCAGTCATGGCTTTCTTCCAGCCATTTTTCCGTAATGCCACCACATCGTATTGTGACTGACTTATGAGTCTCCAGTCCATTAATTTTGTTTGCAAGACTTTGCCAGCAAATATTTAATACTATTAGCACAATTGTTACTACTACTCATATCCCTACTATCCTTGCATATCCCAGCCCTAGATCCTCATTAACCCCTACTGTCTCATTCTTTCTGCCTACTCTTATCTATCCCTTTATTAGCACAACTACCCTCCCTCCCCCCAGATCCTAGTTTAAAAGCTCCTCCATCCTTCGGACTATTTTATCCCCCAACATAGGTGCACCCTCCCCAGTGAGATGCAGCCCGTCCCTACCATGGAGTCTGTAGCAGACAGCGAAGTCGGCCCAGTTCTACATGAACCCAAACCCTTCCTTCTGCACCAATTTCTAAGTCTCTTATTTATCTCTCTAGTGACGCTTGTGGCTCCGGCAGTATTTCTGAAAACACCACCTTGGAGGTCCTGGCCTTCAGCTTCTCTCCTAGTTCCCTGTAATCATTTTTAAGGACCCTCCACCTCCTTCTAACTTTGTCATTGGTGGCGATGTGTACCATGACCACTGGATTTTCCCCAGTCCCACCTAGCAATCTGTCTATCCAACTAGCAATATGTCGAACCCGAGCACCTGGCAGACAACACACTGTTCAGCATTCACGGACTCGGTGGCAGATGTCCCTGTCTGTTTGCCTAATTATAGAGCCCCCTACCACCATATGTTGATAGGATTGTACAAATGCTACATGACCGTTTAAGCGTTGTTACAGTATCCGGATAAAATTTATGAAGCAGGATGTCAAGACATTTTACTTGTCATCATGCATCTGGTCCCCAAAAGTTCAAATCTATTGTATTTTCTAGGATGTGATTTTTATAGGGTTTTTCTGGGACCATTTTATTTTTTTCTTATGGGACTAAGAACTTGCAGGTAGTGTCCTTACGTGAGGCTGCATGAGTGTTGCTGGTGTCGGGGCGCTACATTTCATTGATATCATTAATTCACATATGCACTGCTCTATATTGAAATAGAAGATGCTACCATCACTTTGTGCCCTTGGTAGATGTGCAGTTTTTCAACATGACAATGATCCAAAACACTCCTCTAAGGTCACTGTTGCATTTTTAAAGAACAACAGGGTGAAAGTTATTCAGGTCCATGTACAGGTGCATCTCACAAAATTAGAATATCCTCAAAAAGTTAATTTATTTCAGTTCTTCAATACAAAAAGTGAAACTCATATTATATAGTCATTACAAACAGAGTGATCTATTTCAAGTGTTTATTTCTGTTAATGTTGATGATTATGGCTTACAGCTAATGAAAACACTAAAGTCATTATCTCAGTAAATTAGATTACTTTATAACAGCTTGAAAAACATTTTTAAAATCCGTAATGTTGGCCTACTGAAATGTATGTTCAGTAAATGCACTCAATACTTGGTCGGGGCTCCTTTTGCATCAATTACTGCATCAATGTGGCGTGGCATGGAGGCGATCAGACTGTGGCACTGCTGAGGTGTTATGGAAGCCCAGGTTGCTTTGATAGCAGCCTTCAGCTCGTCTGCATTGTTAGGTCTGGTGTCTCTCATCTTCATCTTGGCAATACTCCATAGATTCTCTATGGGGTTAAGGTCAGGTGAGTTTGCTGGCCAATCAAGCACAGTGATACTGTTGTTTTTAAACCAGGTATTGGTACTTTTGGCAGTGTGGACGGTGCAAAGTCCTGCTGGAGAATGAAATTTCCATCTCCAAAAAGTTTATCGGCAGAGGGAAGCATGAAGTGCTCTAAAATTTCCTGGTAGACGGCTGCGCTGACTTTGGTCTTGATAAAACACAGTGGACCTACACCAGCAGATGACATGGCTCCCCAAACCATCACTGATTGTGGAAACTTCACACTAGACCTCAAGCAGCTTGGATTGTGGCCTCGCCACTCTTCCTCCAGACTCTGGAACCGTGATTTCCAAATGAAAATTGGAACTCTGGGACCTTGTGGAGTGTGTCAATGACTGCCTTCTGGACATCTGTCAAGTCAGCAGTCTTCCCCATGATTGTGGAGCCTACTGAAACAGACTAAGGTCCTTTTTAAATGCTTAGGAAACCTTTGCAGGTGTTTTTGTTAATTATTTTAATTTACTGAGATAATGACTTTTGTGTTTTCATTGGCTGTAAGCCATAATCATCAACATTAACAGAAATAAACACTTGAAATAGATCACTCTGTTTGTAATGACTCTATATAATATGTTTCACTGTTTGTATTGAAGAACTGAAATAAATTAACTTTTTGAAATATTCTAATTTAGTGAGATGCACCTGTATGTCTCCTGATCTGAACCTAATCGGACACCCCTGGGGAGTTCTGAAGAGACAAGTTGAGCATCACACTCCATTCAGTATCCAGGCTCTAAAAGAGGTCATTCTTGAAGAATGGAAAAAGCATGTTGGAAAATGTTGCCAACTTTTTCATTTCATGCCTAGAAGACTTGGTGCTGTGCTTAAAAATCATGAAAGTCATAAAAAATATCTACATGTAGTAGTTTTTGATGTGGAGTGTATTCATATTTGTATCAACTAATTTGAGCAAAGCTGAAGATTTTGTAATGAAAACATATTAACCTTTCATGTTATGAGTAGTGTTGAGCATTCCGATACTGAAATATCGGGTATCGACCGATATTCGCTGTATCGGAGTTCCGATACTTTTACAATATCGAATACCGGAATCGGAAGTTCCCATAATGCCTGCGCTCTGCAGTGTCTCTGAAGGATGACAAGCTGGATGGCAGCGCTCAGCTTACTGTACTTGTCATTTAGTGTAAAGGATTTATTTAAAAAAAATAATAGTGTTTTCATGCACCGTGTGATGAAAGCCGGCCGGTGGGTGCAGCTCTCTGGCGCCCCCTTACCTCTCAGGTCAGTCAAGGTACTGCACCTAGAGAAAGTAGTGCCCGGTAGCTGCAACCAGCGCAGGGAACACGGTAGAGTGTTATCCCTTCAACGTCACTAAACCGTAACGTCACTACACAGCACAACTCGCTAGCGCCCTCTTAGCCTCAGGTCAGTCAAGGAACTGCACCTAGGATAAGCGGTCGCCAGAGAGACTGTCCTGTAACCTACTGGGTATCGGGGCCCTCTGTAGTGAGGGCGGTATATATATCTTCCTTGGCCGCGCCAGGAATATATATATCTGAACCTCCGACCGTCACTACCAGCCTTCCCCAATCCCCAGTTGGTATGCTGCCACCAGTCCCTATTTTAGATATACGCCCAGTCCGTGAATGGGCCTATATCGGGTCAGGAACCAACCCTGGGTAGCGTTTTTGGCTTGAGCCGAGCTCACACGGACGTGCGTTCGTTATGCAGAATAAAAGGCAGGCCCACAATTACTTGAGGTAATTGATTATAATAATACACTAGATACACGATATACAACTAAATATACACAGGTATAAGGTTAGGCTAAACTATACAACAATGGAATACAACACACAGAATCACCACAGCATATCAGTTACCGGTTTCTTGATTTTCTGGTGACGCAGGGAGAGGATTCTGCGGTCGCAGGCACGGTTCTTTGTTACAGGCTGAGGCCTACCACCGCATGGTCAAACTGCTCCTCCCCTTGGTGGCCTCAGCTGGTGCTCAGATGTTCAGCACCCCACTCTTGGGTCAAGACTGAGGGATCTCTTGTCTGTCCTGCTATCTTACCTGCCCCGTCCCGCCCACTGCTGGTGAGGTCAGCTGGCTCAGTCTCCACCCTCAGGTCTAACTTCGATCAGAAGCCCAAATTCTAAGGAACCCAATAACTTCTTCTGGGATGGTCTCATGATACCCCCAGGGGTTCCCATGGATTCGGGCCGCCGTAACCGACCTTTTGATATCAATTATGATACCATACGGTCCTCAGGAATGGCTCAGCGCTATATCTTGGCTTCCAGAGCACGTACAAACGTCTACCGCGGAGGCTTGTGTGCGCAATGGCTCCGGGACGCCGTGATATTTTTTATTGGCCCATCCCACGCAACATGCGTGTACTATTCATGTTTCTATATCTTATGCCTCCATGCTTGTGACAGACAAAGAAACTAGTCCTATGGGACAAATGGTCAGAGTTACAGATGGACGAAGCACCCCCCCCTGCTAACTGTGTTTCCTCTCGAAGTCTTTGAAGCTCCTAGCATTCAAGTGTTAAGTAGGCCCTGGGGCTTCTTATCTCACAGGAGCCTGGATGGGGGGAAACTATCTAGTTGACGTTTTAACAGAAGGTCCCAAGGGTGGGGGCTGCTGAAGTGTGGCCATCCCTGGATATGATTTATCATTACCAAGATGGCGGCTACGGGTTCATCACACACCGTCTCTTTAAAAAAGCCAGCCGGCAATTCAGCAGCGGTACCCGACAATTTACAACAGAAAGAATAGAGCATCACACATGGATTAGATACATAGAAACATGTCAGTCACATATATAAGAAGTACAGTGATAGTGTTGCTTACTGTAGTTGTCATTTAGTGTTAAAATAAAGGATTTATTTAAAAAAAAATTGGCGTGGGGTTCCCCATAATTTTAGTCTCTAGCGGAGGTTAAGCAGACGGCTGGGGCAGATGTTTGAAGCCTGGGAAAGGGGTAATACCCACGGAGCTTCCCAGGCTACTGATATCAGCCCCCAGCTGAATACCTAGCCTTTACTAGCTATTAAAATGGGGGACCCCCCAAAAAAATGACGTGGGGTCCCTCCCTATTTTAATAGCTAGCAAAGGCTAGGCAGACAGCTGGGGGCTGATATTAATAGCTCAGGAAGGGTGCCATGAATATTGGCCCCCTCCCTGGCTAGAAACACCAACCGTCAGCCGCCCCAGAAATGGCGCATCCATAGGATGCGCCAATTCTGGCACTTAGCCCCGCTCTTCCCACTGCCCTGTAGCGGTGGCAGTGGGGTAATAGGGTTGGGGTTGATGTCAGCTTATAATGCCAGCTGACATCAAGCCCAGGTTAGTAATGGAGAGGCGTCTATAAGACGCCTCCATTACTAACCCCATAGTCAAAGTTAAAAAAAAAACACAAACACCCAGAATAAAGTCCTTTAATTGAAATAAAGACACAATACTTTTAATGTTCTAAATTAAACTATACTTACCATCACGCCCATTCCAGCTGAAGCCAACGATCTCCTGCAATAAGAGTAAAATAATAAAGCAACCTCATCCTTACCTTTCCATGGTTCCCACGACAGCTTCAGCTCTGCTACTTTCACATGACAGGCTGGATCGCTGCAGAAAGCTGCCATCCAGCTTGCCATGCCGCAGACACTGTGAAGCGCAGGCATGCTTGCGCTCGTCAGTGTCTGGCTGTGACGGCATCCAGATGAGCCCAGTTCATGTCCAATGAACTCAGCTCACCTCATGCTCGTCACTGACTGCGTGGGAAAATTCTCCTGCACTCAGCGCTTCAGCACGAGAATTTTCCCACGCTGTATGATGACTGCAAATTAGGAGTCACTTCCTGCTTCAGCAATCACATGACCAGGACCGGGTGACCGAAGTGGGCGTTCCACAATGACATCACTGCAGGTCCTGTAGTAAGCTAGTTGTAAACACAGCAGCTTCCACCGCTCTCCACAGGGGAGATTAGCAATCAAGAAAGGAAGAATTGTGCGGAGTTAGGGAAGCGCTAGAACAACTAGACTGGGAATCAAGGTTCTAAAACACAAAGCTTTTATTGTTTAATACGCTCTCCAACGCAGTAACGCGTTTCGTTAGCAGAAGCTATCTTCCTCAGATTAGAGAGCAAATGAAAGAGCAACCATTATATAGGGTAGGTGCACCAATCAAGAGACACTAACAATTATGACAACACAGGAAATACAAAACAGGAAGTAAATAAAAAAAAAAAAAAAAAAAAGGAAATGTATATCGTATAAATATGAATATAAAATCTACATTAGATCAAAAGATTAAAAAAGAGGATAAAAGAAGCCACAATATACCCAATAGTCTCATGATGTACTAAAAGCAGAGATTATAAATAAAATATAAAATGAATAAAAACTAGTAATGCATGAATAAGAACCAAGAGAGAACTAGGGTTAATGAATCGCATTCTCAATCATTAAATTAAGGCCCTCGGGGTACAGAGTGCCCAATCTAAAAATCCAATAACTCTCACGATTAATTAAACGACCCAAGCGGTCCGTCATGGTTTCAGCAATCTGATCAATAATTTTAAGCCTTAAGTCAGTAGGATCCTTATTATGCGCCACAGAAAAATGTTTAGAAACGCTATGTAGAAGGAAACCACTACGAATGTTAGACCTATGCTTATTCATCCGTGCATGCATGACCTGTATCGTACGGCCCACGTATTGTAGGCCGCACGTACATTCAAGAAGATATACCACGAACATGGAGTGACAGTTTAAAAGTTGTCTAATGGTATATGTTTTGCCAGTGGTGTTCGAGGAGAAAGTCTTTGAACCACTCAAGATTCTCTGGCAGCACATGCATTTTGGGGACCCACAAGATATACAACCACTGATCAAATTGCCGATACAGATAGGTTTGGTTGGAGAGGATTCACATAGCGTGTTTCTAGGAGCCACCATATTGTGGAGGTTCTTACCCCTTCTGAACACCACCCTTGGTTTATCAGGAAGGTGCCTAGAGAGGACCGGATCGCTCTTAAGGATGAACCAGAATTTGTCTTGTAACTTCTGGATGTTCCTGAGAGACTGGTTTGTATTTCCTGTGTTCTCATAATTGTTAGTGTCTCTTGATTGGTGCACTTACCCTATATAATGGTTGCTCTTTCATTTGCTCTCTAATCTACCTGAGCAAGATAGCTTCTGCTATCGAAACGCGTTGTGGCGTTAGAGAGCGTATTAAACAATAAAAGGTTTGTGTTTTATAACCTTGATTCCCTGTCTAGTTGTTCTAGCGCTTCCTTAACACCGCACAATTCTTCCTTTCTTGATTGCACTGAGGGGAGTCTTCCGTTTGGCCACTCTGCCATAAAGGCCCGACTGGTGGAGGGCTGCAGTGATAGTTGACTTTGTGGAACTTTCTTCCATCTCCCTACTGCATCTCTGGAGCTCAGCCACCGTGATCTTGGGGTTCTTCCTTACCTCTCTCACCAAGGCTCTTCTCCCACGATTGCTCAGTTTGGCTGGACTGCCAGGTCTAGGAAGACTTCTGGTGGTCCCAAACTTCTTCCATTTAAGGATTATGGAGGCCTCTGTGCTCTTAGGAACCTTGAGTAATGCAGAAATTCTTTTGTAACCTTGGCCAGATCTGTGCCTTGCCACAATTCTGTCTCTGAGCTCCTTGGGCAGTTCTTTTGAGCTCATGATTCTCATTTGGTCTGACATGCACTGTGAGCTGTGAGGTCTTATATAGACAAGTGTGTGCCTTTCCTAATCAAGTCCTATGAGTTTAATTAAACACAGCTAGATTCCAATGAAGGAGTAGAACCATCTCCAGGAGGATCACAAGGAAATTGTCAGCATATGACTTAAATATGAATGTCTGAGCAAAGGGTCTGAATACTTATGACCATGTAATATTTCAGTTTTTCTTTTTTAATAGATTTGCAAAAATTTCTACATTTCTTTTTTTTTCAGTCAAGATGGGGTGCAGAGAGTACTTTAATTAGAAAAAAAATGAACTTTTTCGAATTTACCAAATGGCTGCAATGAAACAGAGTGAAAAATTTAAAGGGGTCTGAATACTTTCCGTACCCACTGTATATATATATATTTTGCCCTGGACTTGAAAAGTTGCCATAAATCATGCTTCCTCGAGTCTAGCTGTTGTACCAAAGGATGTAATCTGGGAAGATGAATTGTATCTCCTAATACTTTGCAGAAAATGGTTGGACTCAGGAGTTGTTCCCGACATGTATGAAAGTGGTTCAGTAGTTAGACTTAAAGTGGCAAACTGACTTTGCCATTTGAGCAGCACATACCAGGCGATTCCACCTTTTTTGATTGACAATGTTTACATAATACGTCCATTTTGCCGATTAAGACTTTCAGATGTGAGCTATAGTCCTGAATTGGATCGTAATAAAACACTACAAAACTCAAGTCAGCCTGCCTATGTTTTTGTATAGGTTGCATATGTTGTATATGTGGGGGCATGTCCAGGCATTGAAGGAGCAGGATTCACATCTGAGAGCTCTCTGCCCAACAGTTTATAATCCTTCCAAATTAAGTAATTTCATCCTCCATCCCGAATCCTATAACCCTCTAAAGGGAATTTAAATGTGTGATACCCATAGCTTCCTCCCTGGAGCAGATATATTAATACGGCGTCTAGGCCTATCTGAGGACTTCCTGCAGGCCCAAAGCCTTTGGCCTATCTTAACCCAGACCGGCGCATCTGAGGGAACCCACTAGAGAGGCCTGTCTGGGTCAGGAACTGGATCCGGAGCAACCGACTCAGCAAATCCTGCCTACTGAGGTACCAGACATCCCCCACGGCATAGCGCTTACCTGTCCCGATTCCTGGCACTGGGGGAGCCAATTGTTGGAGCCACCTCGATACCTGCATCGGAGCCACTGTCGCCGGAGGAGGGAGTCGCGAAGGTCGGGTCCTGCACGTGGCATCCTTGTGCGCTGGTTGGAGTCAGAGATTCTCCAGGTGCCTGGCGCTGCACGTGGCACTGCCATCCTATCCCTGGCCACAGACCACCTAGAAGCCTGGGAGAAGGAAACCTGGTCGGTGCCCGGACCTCGAGACGTAGCTCAGTTTCGGACCCATCGGGACTTCGGTGAGTGGCGGAGGGGGCTGCTGCTGCCAGGCGAAGGGATCTAGACCATGGCTGCGGCGGCCATTTTTGCACTCCCCACGTCCTTAAACGCTGCGACACAGCTCCATGTCAGTGGAGCGCGGCTGCGAGGTGCCCAAAGAGATCGGGTACTTGCCCCCCTCCCTTACAGTGATCTTACCGTACCGCCTTAGCCCGGGTCCCCGACGAGGGATACCAGGGAAAGTCTCCACGCCCATCGCACCTAGATCTGAGGGGAAGGGGAGATAGGAGGAGAGCCCCCCCCCCCCCCCCGCTGTAGCCCCATTATTTCCTGGCCCAGAGACTCTGTTGAGGGATAATAGTCCCCCTGAGCACCTTTGAAGCTGAACTCGGGGTGAATGAGACTTGGCACCAAAGCGTCATTTTGCGAGAGGAGTAGGACTATCTGCCCTGCAACATTTAAAATAAAGAGAAAAATAACATTTAAAAGAAGAATTTTAGTGCCCCCACTCTAAAATATCTCTCTGATAAACAATATATAAGATTACTCAGATCACAATCATCTAAAAAGGGGGCTGGAGGCATCCTACAACTTTCCAAGCCAAATTCCACTAAAAGACTGTGGGCGACATCTAGTGGTCACCTCTAGAAATACAGTCTAAGTTCTGGACAGAAAAGTAACATAAGCCACTAAGGCTATGTGCCCACGATGCATTTTTTAAACGTTTCCCCAATGGCAATTCTGCCGCGGAAACGCTTAAATGCTTGGTAGAAGGTCTGCAATGGTCCCCAATGATAATCCGCATGTGCTGTGCACATGCTGCGGAAATTTCCGCTGCAAATTATCATTGCGGAAAAATCCGCAGCACTACCATTAATTTTGCGTAATCGCAGCGTTTTCCCCGCCATTGACTTGCATTGAATCACTTAATATCCGCATGACTACATGTGCACATGCGGATGTTCTGCGATTCGATGTGTGGATGGTACCCGAGTCTGGAGAAGAGGAGACTCTCCTCCAGACACGGGTACCATAGTACCTGTAAAAAAAAAAAAAAAAAAAAAAAAAAAAGAGAATTTAAAATAAAAAAATAAACATTATACTCACCATCTGATGGCCCACGGTCTTCTCTCCGGTGCGTCCTAGCTTCCCGGCGGCTCGCCGTGGTATGAAAGGACCTTCCATGACTTCATTTAGTCATGTGACAGGTCATGCGACCGCTGATGTCACATGACTAAATAGCGTCATGGAAGGTCCTTTTACACCACCGTGAGCCGCCCAAGACACCGGGGGCCATCGGAAGGTGAGTATAATGTTTTTTTTTTTTTTTTAATTTTTATTGTGTTTTTAACTATTAACTTGGTCACACTATATAAATCCATGCCGGTTGCATGGATTTATATAGTGTGACCAAGTTGTCAAGCACTTTTCAAGTGATGCTAAAATCGCTTGGAAAAGCGCTTGGCAACCCGCATGCGAAATTGCATGTGCAAAACGCGTGACTTACGCTTGTCCCTGGCAGAAAAAACGCATGTAAAATCTGCATGCGTTTTTTCTGCCAGGGAGATGCAGAAACGCTTAGGAAAAATCCGGAGCATTTCTGCATCTTGGGCACATAGCCTAAGTGAGGGCAGTGCTGTAGTGTATAGACCATCTTATTTCCACTTGGCATAACCTGAAGATCCCCCACCACGTCCGGATCTCTTCAGAGAACACAAGGAAAAAACATACCTCAATTCACCACTCCTGAGAATGTAAACACCCCTCTAACTATTCAAGTTGGGGGAATGTGTCTGGTGCTACTTCATTACACTCCAAGATCAGTCTGAACACATCACAATGGTCAAAATCAGTAATAAAGCATCGGGGGCTACCTCAAGATCTTCCGCATCTCTCACTCAAATAGACATGGACAAATTCCTGAAAAAACAACACGTAATATCATCTACATCTAAATCGACGTCGCCCCCGCCCTCAGACATGCCCTCAACGGAGATTCAGACTCTGAGGCGGAAAGTGACACAGAAGACTGTAGATCCGCAAGTGAACACCCGGTATCCCGATCGTTCATAAAAAGGGCCTAGCTAAGTCACTAAAACCTGTTGTAAAAGATCTTTTTGACATCAAACAAGAAATTGTACAAATAGGCCAAAGAGTGGACTCACTAGAAGCCACACACTCCTCTATAATCCAGCAAACCAATGATACCATATCCTGTGTTCAAGCTCAAGAAGGCCAAATCAACCAAATATATTCTATTCTTGAGGACCATGAAAATAGAGAAAGGCGAAACAACCTACGCATAAAGGGCCTACCTGAATCTGTAGCATCAGAAGTAATTACTCCCAACACTACTGGAAATCTTCTCCAAAATCTTGGATCCAGATGATTCCCCCCACATCAAAATAGTGAGAGCCCAGAGATCATTAAGACCTAAAACAACCACGCTATGTCATCTGCATACTCTTGGACTTTCGCACCAAGGACCTAATTTTAAAAAGGGCAAGCGAAGCGGATGATATCACATTTGAAGAATCACCGATCTTGATTTTCCAAGACCTAGCTTCTTCAACTCTTAATAAGAGACGTTTATTGAAACCTTTCACCGAAATTCTACGTCAAAACCAATACCAAGATCGTTGGTTATATCCTTTTGGCATAGCAATCTCCACTAAGGACAAACGCATCCAAGCCAGAACATCGACGGAGATCCAAGATGCCTGTAAAGAACTAGGAATTACCCTTGAGAAATATCCAGACCTGGAAGCGTCTCACTCAGCATTCTTTTTAAAACACCTATCTTTGCCTTCAACTTGGAGCGTCGTACCTTCTTCCAAAACTCAACGATCGAAACGCAAACTAACAAAACAACCGTCCACCTCTAAATAATGGGACTATGGCTGACCTAAAGAACTCTGAGCTATACTGAGCTCGACCCCAAGCATCTCAACTCATGCATCATGGTCTTCCTGAAATAGTTTGATTGTATTGGTTTAATGACTTTGTCTCTCTGATCCTTTTTCCTCAGTTCAAACAGAAATGTACTCTGAAACTGTTTTTTTTTTTTTTGCATAGTAGTATATGTTCAGAAATTGCCTAGACTGAATCTTAAGCCCTGTATTCCAGTCTCTAGTCCAGAATTCCTTCAACTATGGACTCCTACTTGCCACCGTTGTTGCCTTTACGTTGAAGTGCAGTGGCGGGGTTAGTCCCATAGTCGTTCGGGATAGCAATTATGCTAACAGAGCACTCCTACTTAGCACCCCCATGTTCCCCCTCCCTGATCAGTTTCTTTTTCTCGATGTGTTAATTAGCATCTCTGTTGCGTATATTTACAATTTTATTCACATTATTCTCGTTCCTATTGCTCTAATGATTCCCCACCTCTCTTGTCTCACACCTCCCTTGATTCCCCCCCCCCCCGCCCCCCCAGGTCCACTTCTGACAGAAAAGATAAAAGCGCTCATCACTATCTGTTTAGCCATGGAAGCTAAACAAGAAATACTTAAACTAGCAAGCTTTAACAAACACGGTCTCAACTCTTCTGTTCCGAGATCCCAAACATTGTCCAGGTTTAGAAAAGAAAAACTTGATATTCTTCTACTACCTACTACAAGAAATCCATTTTCAAGCTGGAAACTCACCTCTTTTTTAAAAGGCCCATTACAAGCAATGGTACCATGCCACATCCCCCCAGAAGGGCTCTAGAGGAGTATCAATAGCCTTTGCTAAAGATAAACCCTTCCTACTAAGTGACTCTCTGACCCTGAGCGACATTTTATTTTTGTAACAGGCCTTTTGGTGGGATCCTTGATTACAATTGGCCACCTCTTTACCCCCAGTAAAAAGCAGATCAGTTGGATTTTATCCAAATTAAACAAACTCTGAGCCTTCATTGAAGGTATACCAATTCTTGGAGGAGATATAAATATCCTTCTGGACCTTCTCTAGTTTCCTCTTCAAAAAAAGCCAAGTTTCCTACCGGGACCTTGCAAGGATAAAGAGATCACTTCAAGCACTCTCACTTATTGACATATGGAGACACCTTCATCCCATTGAACTAGACTACACATTTTTCTCACATCCTCATAATTCTTATCACAGGATTGATTGTCTTTCTACCAAGGTCTCTTTTTTTTGCCAATGATTGCAAAAACAAAATTACTTTCATCGGTCCACTCTGACCACTCGATAGTCTGTTTCTCGCTCTCCAAACTCAACCCTATCTTCCGTACATGGAGGCTGAATGAATCAATACTAATGTCTGATATTAATAGAGATCTCATTCAAACCACCCTTACCAATTTCTTTGAAACGAATGGAACGCCGGAAATTAGCTACCAAATTATTTGGGAAGCTCACAAATCAGTGGTCAGAGGGGAACTGATCTCCATAGCATCCTACATAAACAAACAACGCAAAAAGACCACACAAAAATCATACGAAGAGCTAGCTGAGCTAGAAACACAACACAAAAGATATTTGTTACACCAAACTTTGGAAGCTCTCACAACCAAATGACAACAACTAAAAGACTTACAAAACAAACATTGTACAAAACAGTATCTTACTTGGAAAAATTGCATGTTTGTGCATGGAGATAAAGCCTCTAAACTGATGTCTCTAATTTAAAACAAGACCAGCTCGTACCTACATTCACGCCCTGAAAACTTCCAGTGGTCAACGTACCCTGAACCACAACACGATTTTATCAGAATTTCTAAAATACTATTCAAATCTATACAACCGTCACCCAGATGAATCTGACCTTGAAAAAGATAGAAAACGTTCAGACATACAATCCTTTCTAACAAAACTCAAATTGTCTAAACTCTCCCTAGACCAACAAGAAGCACTCTCCAAACTATTTGACATTGGAGAGGTCTGGTCCACCCTGTCAAATAGCCCTAAGGGGAGAGCCCCTGGCCCCGATGGTTTCCCTATTACATACCTTTTCCAAAATACTGGAACCCCATTTTCTTAAAATGTGTAACTTTATACTCTGAGGCGACTCCTTTCCTCCCCAAACACTGGAAGCCCACATTTCACTTATACACAAAGAGGGTGAAGAATCGGAATGCTGTAGCAATTACAGACCGATTTCTTTGCTAAAAGTAGATCTCAAAAGATACGCTATCATGCTAGCAAAATGCATCGCAGACTTGTTGCCAAACCTGGCATAAGGCTATGTGCCCACGTTGCGGAAAGGAAGCATATTTTTTACGCTTCTCCCTGGCAGGAAAAACGCATGCGGATTTTAAATGCGGTTTTCCCGCCAGGTAGAAGCATTTGTGAAGTGTCTTTGCATGCATTTCTGCATGCGGGTTATCTAGCGCTTTTCCAAGCGATTTTAGCATCACTTGGAAAAGTGCTTGACAACTTGTTCACACTATATAAATCCATGCAACCGGCATGTATTTATAGTAGTGTGACCAAGTTAGTTAAAAAAAGAATAAGAATGGTGAAAAATAAAGAAATAAAGTTTATACTCACCTTCCGATGTCTTCCTGGTGTTTTGTCTGCTCCGTCCGGTGTCTTGCACTGCTTGCGGGGGTGTGAAGGACCTGCGGTGACGTTATTGAGCCACGTGATGGGTCACATGACTCAGTGACGTCATGGCAGGTCCTTCACATCAACTCGAACTTTGCAAGACACTGGACGGAGCAGACAAAACACCGGGAAGACATCGGAAGGTGAGTATAAACTTTATTTTTTATTTTAAATTCTGTTTTTTACAGTTTCTATGGTACCCAGGTCTGGATGAGAGTCTTCTCTCCCCCAGACTTGGGTACCATCCGCACATTGAACCGTGTGATATCCGCATGTGCAAATGCAGTGATGCGGATGTCACGCCGTCCAATGCAAGTCAATGGCGGCGATTACGCTGCGTGTCCGCAAAATGAATGGACATGCTGCGGATTTTTGAGCGCAGCATAAACGCTGCGGAAAAATCCGCAACATGGGCATTGAAAGTGCGGCTTGTCATTGGGGACCATGGGGGGCGGATTACCAAACGTTTCCCAAGCGTTTATGCTGCGGAAATTCCGCAACATAAACGCTTGTAAAACGTTGCGTGGGCACACAGCCTAAAGAGGGAGAAAAAGCCACAGGTACAAAAAGCCGGGCACACCCAGATACTTGTATTGCAAAAATATAATATTTTATTGAACAAGGATTTGACAAGGACCAATAAAGCACACAAAAAAACATTAAAAACATTTAAAAAAGGGAAAAACCCATGCAAGGGTATAGTGTCCTAAACATGCACAAACAGGTACTTAGTAATTTCTGGTGTCAATAATCATTTTTTAATTTTAAATTCAAAAAGACATATATACTACTGACCATATAGTAAGTCATAAATAGCCCAATGTGCAAATATTCATGATTGTAAAGTGTATTAGTATATGGCTATAAGATACAATAGTATGTGGATAAAATGCAATATGCATAAATATTATAGGAGGGTTAACATAAGGGATGTTTACTAAAATCACCTAATCATCCTGACCATGAAGTTAGTCATCAACAACCCAATATGCAGACATTTATAATTATAAGATACAATAACATAAGAAATAAGCAAATACAATATAATATATATAAGCACTATTGAGAGGTCAGATTCAGCATACCTGCAGTGATCACCCAACGCTTGTCGCTGCCCACTAGCTGCTTCGTCAGGGGTAATACCAAAGTGTGATACCTGGTCTAGATATAGGAGGCTCAGGGAGGAAGTTTCAGCTGAAGCGGATTGATTAATCAACTAGAATTATCATCATTTGAAATCCCAGATGGACACATGCATAGGCCATCATAATGTATTGCCGTGGCTGATGGTCTCATCACTACTGAGCTCTGCAGAAAGAAAATGGCAACGAATAGCCTGCTGCACTACCAGAGCTTTCATCCCAAGTCTTTGAAAGACAGAATTCCGGTTGGCCAATTTACAAGGGCTAAGAGGAACTGCTCATGTCCGGATTCTTTTAAAGCGGAGGAGAATAACTTGATTATTCTGTTTAGACAACGCGGCTATCCTCGATCGATAATCACTAAGGCTCGACGTAAGGTCTCTACTAGATCACTTTATTCTCTGTTAAACCCTGTTGTATGTGATAGTGATAACCATGTAAGATTCATTACTCCTTTTAATAACCAATGGTTTAGAGTCAATCAAGTGCTCCAATGACATTGGAGCATACTCACTACTGACCATCGTTTATCAAAAATCATTTCTGAGAGACCACTTCTTACAGCCAAACGGGCTCCCAATCTGGCTGATAAGTTGGTTAGGAGTCACTGTAGACGACCAACCATAATGACTTCTTCGGGCATACGTCTCAGGGGTTCCTATCCCTGCGGCAAGTGCTCGATTTGCCCCTTCATGCAGCCCACGAAGGTGTTCACTAATCCTCCTGACCAAACAACTCTTCATCTTTAAAATTACGTCAACTGTAAAACTCAATATGTGATCTATGCATTAACATGCCTTTGTCCCATGGTTTATGTAGGGCAAACGAGCCAGGAACTATGGCAAGAGAATTCAAAAACACATTTGTAACATTAATCTAGCCAACCAGGATCTACAAAGGGGACAAAAGATCTCCTTAGTGGCAGCACATTTCCTAAATAATCATGGTGGCACACCTCATGGATTACGCATGGTTGGCCTCCAAAAGATACAGCCTAATCCACGATGCAGTGATTATTCCAATCAACTTTTAAAAATAGAGTCGAGGTGGATTTACACCTATGACTCCGTGTCACCCAATGGTATTAATGAGGACCATTCTTTTATAGGTTTTCTAATAAAATAATTATATTTGGGCCAATGTATGAGGGTGACACTGTATTACATCTTTCAATTGTCCTTGTTTGATAATTCCCGTGTACAATCCCGCCCCCCCTTTTTGACCATGTTGTGGTCTCTGAACTTTGAGCTCTATCCATCTTTTTTGGATGATTATCCTCCTGCACATCGGCAGTGTGTCTGAGTGTTAATATGCTCCCTTCTCTCCTTTTGGAGGGTCTGGATGAACATGTCGTGTTTTCAATGACTTTGCTTACAATTATTCTTTTTGTATCTCTTTGTGTATGTGTCTCATCCGTTATATGACTATTCTGTAAACTGCTTTTTTCTCCTCCCCACCTTTCCTTCTCCTCTTTTCCTTTCCCTATTCTTTCTTTAGCGCAGCACATTCATATATATTTATTTGTATCCTTTAATAAAGTGGAAGCTTGCCTTCCACACTATTGGAACGCATACCATTTTGGTTTAGCTGCACGTCACTTCCGACAGGAAGAGACGCCGTTTACGTTCCACCGATATTTTAGGTGGAGCGCATGTGATCTAGCCGGACCGGAAGTGACGTTACATGAGAGCGCCCGGCCGGAAATTAAGTGCTTTGCGCTCCATGATCACAGCGGTGAGACGCACGCAGTGCATCTTTGGGACACATGCATCAGCTGCCTTACATTATGACGGCCTATGCATGTGTCCACCTGGGATTTCAAATGATGATAATTCTAGTTGATTAATCAATCCGCTTCAGCTGAAACTTCCTCCCTGAGCCTCCTATATCTAGACCAGGTATCACACTTTGGTATTACCCCTGACGAAGCTGCTAGTGGGCGGCGACACTCGTTTGGTGATCACAGCAGGTATGCTGAATCTGACCTCTCAATAGTGCTTATATATATTATATTGCATTTTGCTTATTTCTTATGTTATTGTATCTTATAATTATAATATAAATGTCTGCATATTGGGTTGTTGATGACTAAATTCATGGTCCGGATGATTAGGTGACTTTAGTAAATATCCCTTATTTTGATCCTCCTGTAATATTTATGCATATTGCATTTTATCCACATCCTATACACTGAGACAATATCACAAGGGAGAGACACAAATGGGTATATATTATGTAGAAAAGTAATCTGTATTAACCCAGTCACGGACATATAAGGGGAATGTGACCATCGAAGCAAAAACTGCTGATAAAGGGCGAGAGAAACACACTTCGAAAACCGGTCAGATATATCATAGAAAAATATTTATTACATTTTGACAAGCATAGGAGATGAACACAGGACTCAAGAAATGTTAAAAACAATGCGGTGGAGAGGCACCAATGGACGGAAGTGCAATAATAGCGTCAAAAGACATTCATCTGTGTGCTGCTGAAAAATATTATATATATATATATATATATATATATATATATATATATATATATATATATATATATATATATATATATATATATATATATATATATATATATATATATATATGATGGACTTTATAGAAAAGTGCCGGTGCCCAAAGCAGTAGAATAATGCCCAATGTTACATAGTACTAAATACCTTCTAATCATACATGAATACAATTGATCAGATGTAATATGAAGAAAAATAACAACAAGTGTGTAATGAACACTATAATATATAATGTTAGATCCAAATTTATACTGATTAAGGTAAATTAGCTAAATGTGCCAAGGTCTAACAATATAATAAAATGCAGGCATTAAATGAAGGTACAACATGCCAAGTGGCATATGCCTGCCAGTCATAATTACAAATGAATTGGTGAGACACAATATAAATAGAAGGCATAATATCAGATGTGTCTATCACAAAATAGTACCAGATAAGGGGTAAATATAAGGAGCCCTCAGTCTACATATTCACCGGGAATAAAGTGAAACAGCAGAGGTATCCATATCTATAGAAATTCAACAGATACTCACAACCACTATGGGTATACACGGCCTCCTCAATGGCGCACACCCGCGTTTTGGCTCAGCTGCCTTTGTCAGGGGGTGGTCTCAATGAGAATAGGCAGGGTTTAAAAAGTCCAACTAACAAATCATAATCGAGGGCGTGTAAACGCTGGGCCAATGTGTGTGGGACGAGCCTTTGGTGACGCATGTAGATCGACGCCCACCCACCGCATCCACGGCAACCCCGTCATGTGACTGATGATGCCCCGATCACGTGGGTGTCACGTGACCGGGCGCCGCCGGACACATAAAGACAAGGCCGATGGAGACACCACGGGATGCCCCGAGAGCATGCTCATTACACACATGATTGGCATATAGGATACTATTCTAGGTATAGCCACAGGACATTAGATATTTTATCTAGTAACCTATTATGATCACTAATGTGAAATCGTGACGAGATTAAATATAATAACAATAATAATCTAAAGAATAATAAAGTGACAGTGCATATATGTGACAATGAAAGGGAGCCAACATAGAGAATACAAAAAAAGTATATAAAGAATGTATAAATATATACATGATTACATAAATAACATAGTATGTGTGAAGATTACATAATTCACAAAATTAAAGAAAGTGTAAACCACATTAAAGTGACAGTGCGTAAATAAAGAAATAAATGCAATTAGCAAAATACATTTCAATATAAGAAAAATAAAAATAACCTATAGACGTCCAGCTTAACAGAGCATCTCATATATCCCCATACAGATATATATAGAAACATGTCCGGAAATTAGCTGATCATGAATACATATGATACACATTAATACATATAATAATGTCCCATAGGAGAAGCACCAGCATGCCTTTATGAAGATATATGTAAATATCATCCAAAGATAGTTTCTTAAAGTTGTAATATCATCATGGGGCCATGTTGCCAATGAGCAGTATATTTAGAGTGCTCCATATATTTGATAAGAGACCATATTATCACACAGAAGAATACTAGAAAAGAAAGGCATAGACTATTAATGATGAATGGTTAGATGGGTTACCCTAGCCTAAAAACATCCAGGGTAAAATAAAACAAACATATTAATATGATAAAAACTCAGTATAGAGGTAATCAGAGAAATGGGGCATAGTTAATCTGTTCGTTCAAACCAAGTGGATGGAGGGTGTTCAACTTCCATATCCATCTACTTTCTTTTTGTGCCAGTAATTGGCTAATTTTCCCTCCCCTAATGTTGGTGGTAATTTGATCTATACCACAGACTCTCAGCAATGATGCATCACAATTATGGTGTAAACGGAAATGTCTTTGAATCGTTTTGAGTGTCGAAATATCGGTTGCATCAGTAGCTGCTATAATCCCCGGGACATGTTCACATATTCTAACTTTTAATTGTCTGGTAGTGAGCCCTACATATATTTTAGAACACGGCCATGTGGCATAATCTATCACGGCTTTGGACTTACAAGTGATGGATTTTGTGATTTGATAGGTTTTGGAGTGTAGAGAATCCATAAAAGAGGAGGCGTGTTCTACATTAGGGCACGCCACACATCTTCCGCATGATTTGCATCCCTTAGCAGGCAACAAGCTAGTCAAAAAATTAGAAGATGATTCAGGGTAGTAGTGACTCCTCGTGAGGTGGTCGCAAAGGTTTCTGGCCCGTCTAAAAGTGATCTGTGGTCTATCAGGTAAGTATTGGGTTAATATAGGATCAGCTTTTAACAGAGGCCAAGATTTAACAAAGCATTCCCTTACCGCAGAAGCTTGAGAATGAAAATCTTTAACAAAGCGTTTGATTCCTTGGTGGATTGTGTAGAATACAAAGATTGGTGGCGTGTGGTATATTTAGCTCTGTGATAGGCTTTTTTAATGGCTCGATGGCTATATCCCCTCTCTCCGAATCTCTGTCAGTTCTTTTGCTTGCATAAGAAAGTCAGCCTCGGTAGAGCATAGTCTTCTCAATCGAAGGAACTGACCCACAGGAATAGAGTTGATCATATGTATTGGGTGTCCTGATGATGCATGTAGTAATGAATTCACCGCAGACGGTTTGCGGTGAATTGTGCTTTGTAATGTATTAGCAGCATCTTTAGTTACACTAACATCCAAAAACTCTATTTTCTGTGGGTCAGCCTCGTATGTCAAATGGATGTTAAACTCATTGTCATTAAGTCCCATCATAAAAGAATTCAATGAGTCAGGGGTCCCCTGCCAGATCAAATAGATGTCGATGTACCGCGCCCAAAAAAGGACGCAGTCCATCGACTGCATCCGATCCGACAGGAAGAGGTCCCTCTCCCACAGCCCCAGGAACAGGTTGGCATAGGATGGGGCAAATGGTGCCCCCATCGCTGTTCCCTGGAGCTGCAGGAAGAAGGTCCCCTTAAAGACGAAAAAGTTGTGAGAAAGTGAAAATTCTAGTAATTGGGCAATGAAGGAGGACAACTGAGATGGGTAATTAGATGTTTGTAGATAAAAAAGTAGCTTTAATCCCATCAGAGTGTTTAATGTTGGTATAGAGTCACTCAATATCACAGGTGACCAATAGAGTATCATTACCAACATGTAATCCATAGATTTTTCTAAGGAAATCCCCTGTATCCTTAATGAAAGAGGGGAGACATTCAACAAGTGGTTTCAATTTAGTATCAATATATCTTCCAGCATTCTCCAGGTAATTGCCACACCCTGATAAAATCGGTCTACCAGGTGGTCGAGTACTGTCTTTATGAATTTTGGGCAATAGATAAAATGTCGGAATGACTGGTTCCGACACTTTCAAAGCGGACTGTAATTGTTTTGAAATGCTACCTTCAGATGTTGCTCTCTGGAGAAACCTATCATATTTAGAGTGAAAGCTGACAGCTGGATTGAAGGTAAGTTGCTTATAATATATCTCATTATTGAGTTGGCGAAAGGCCTCAATTTCATAGTCCTTCTTGGGCCAAATGACCACGTTGCCGCACTTGTCTGCCTGCTTAATCTCCACATCTTTTAGTTCTTTCAATTTTTTCAAGGATTCTCTTTCACTTCTCGTGAGATCATCAAATGTCACTTTTTTGGGGATTTTTTCAAAATCACTCGAAACTATCTGTACGAATAAGTCAACATTCTGGCAGGCAGATAAGGGCGGAAATTTTTTGGACTTGGGTGCAATGGAGGGAGGAACTTTATTACCTTCACTAGTTTCACTTTCCTCAGCCAATTCTTCCAAATCTCTTAGAGCCTTCTGTTCCGTTTCGGTGGGAAATAGGTCAAATAGAATTTTGTCATGAAAATGTTTTTTTAAAAGCAATTTACAAGCAAAGATATTCAAATCTTTGACAGCCGAAAAATTGTCAAAGGCCGCACTAGGGGCAAATATCAAGCCTTTCTTAAGAACTCTCAAATCAATTTCGTAAGCACTTGTGTACTGAGATTAATTACCTTTAAATCTCTCCGATTCCTTTCAGGTGAAGGATCAAAGGAACGTTTGTAGGGATGTTGTCGAGTAGCATAATTGTGTTTAGTTCTAGCTCCATATCTTGTTTGAATGAAGGTAGTTGATTTAACTGATGTATCACTGTTGGAGGTCGCCGATGATATAGATGGAGTCCTCTCAGATCTGCCTATTTGTGTCGTCTTTCTCCATCTATAGATCGTCTTCGATTGTTGGTCTTTAAGGTCTCTATTGTATTTTGAGACCTGATTTTCTTGGATGGTTTTAACAAGAGAATCTACCTGTTTTTCCAAATCAGTATTCAATAATTCGAGCCCATCAGCTGATAATTCGGTTTTGGCGCTCACATATAGCTCATCTAGTTTTTTATCAACATCTGTAAGGGTCTTGACATTGAGTCAAACTAGGAGCTCCATGAAACGCCAAGATGCAAGTTTACAAGTATCCTCCCATGCATTAATAAAGATCTCATCCTAGCAGGCTGAGGGCTCCTTATATTTACCCCTTATCTGGTACTATTTTGTGATAGACACATCTGATATTATGCCTTCTATTTATATTGTATCTCACCAATTCGTTTGTATTTATGACTGGCAGGCATATGCCACTTTGGCATGTTTTACCTTCATTTAATGCCTGCATTTTTATATTGTTAGACCTTGGCACATTTAGCTAATTTACCTTAATCAGTATATATTTGGATCTAACATTATATATTATAGTGTTCATTACACACTTGTTGTTATTTTTGTTCATATTACATCTGATCAATTGTATTCATGTATGATTAGAAGGTATTTGCCACTTGGCATATTTTAGTACTATGTAAGGCTGAGTTCACACAATGCGTTTTTAATGCGTTTCCGCTGCGTTTTTGCAGCTGCGTAAACGCCGCGGAAACGCATGGTAGAAGGGCAGCAATGTTCCACAATTGAAATCCGCATGTGCTGTGCCCGTGATGCGGATTTTTCCGCAGCGTAAACGCTGCGCTCAAAAATCCGCAGCATGTCCATTAATTTTGCGGAAACGCTGCGTTTTCGCCGCCATTGACTTGCATTAGAACGCGCCAATTCCGCATCACTGGATCTGTACTTGCGTAATTGGCGCGTTCTAATGTGCGGATGGTACCCGGGTGTGGAGGAGAGGAGAGTCTCCTCGACACCCAGGTACCATTAAAAAAATCTGTAAAAAAAAGAATAAAATAAAAAATAAATGTATACTTGCCTTCTGTCGGCCCGCGCACCGCTCCTGCTTGGTTCCTGGCACTTTGCAGTGAGTTGAAGGACCTGCGCTGACGTCAGTCATGTGACGGGTCACATGACGCTGACGTCGGCAGGTCTTTCAATTCAAAGTTGCCGGCGAGGGAGAACGGACTGAGCGGGACACCGGGGGCCATCGGAGGGTAAAGTATACATTTATTTTTTATTTTTACCACTCTCTCGGGTCACACTATATAAATCCATGCCGGTTGCATGGATTTATATAGTGTGACCTAGTTGTCAAGCACTTTCCAGGTGATGCTAAAATCGCCTGGAAAGTGCTTGTCAATCCAAATGCGAAAAGGCATGTGAATCTGCATGTATTCCGCAGGAAAAACGCATGCACAATCTACATGCGTTTTTTCTGCCAGGAAGATGCAGAAATGATGCAGAAATTTTCTGCTTCATTTCTGCCTCGTGTGCACATACCCTAACATTGGTCTTTATTCTACTGCTTTAGGCACCGGCACTTTTCTATAAAGTCCATCTTTCTATGCACTCCCTGACAGAAGTTATGTCGCTTATCCTTGTTAGGTTATAAGCTTTTATTTACATAACGTTAAATTCTTCCATTGGTTTTATAAATTACTCTTTTGAAAGTTGAAACCCTACCAAATTTGGTTTAGGTTAAGAAAATAAATTGGCATCAATGCTGAAATATTGATCATTTAATGAACACAGAATGGTCAGATTTTGGCAAGACAAAAGTTTTGTCGCCCACATAAAGTAATGTGATATTCAAAGAAATAATTATCTTAAAATACAAATATATGTTGCAAAACATTGGTGAATGAAGTTGTGGTGCTATTAGTCATATTTAATATTTTTTGTGTCTTCCATGAGCTTGAATGACTGCATCCATGGGGTTCAACAATGATTCATACAATTTATTAATGAAGTTATCAGGAATAGCAAAGAATGCAGTCTTACATGCCTCCCAGAGTTCATCTAGATTCTTTGGTTTCGTCTTCCAAGCTTCCTCTTTCATCCTACCCCAAACATGGTCAGTGATATTCATGTCTGGTGACTGGGCTGGCCAGTCCTTGAGCACCTTGATCTTTTTTGCTTGGAGGAACTTTGTTGTAGAGATGGATGTATGAGATGGAGCTCCATCCTGCTGCAGAATTTGACCCCATTTTTGATTTGGAATGTAAGAGGTAGCTAATACTTCTTGATATTTTAGGCTATTGATATTGCCTTCCACCTTGCAAATGTTTTGCGCGTGCCCATACTGAATGCAACCCCAGACCATGATCTTTCCACCACCAAATTTAACTGTTTTCTGGGTGTATTTTGGATCCATACGGGCTCCAGTAGGTCTCCTGCAGTATTTGTGGCGGCTGTGGTGTAATTCTACTGAAGATTCATCAGAGAAATCCACCTTCTGCCACTTTTCCAGCATCTATCTGTTTAGCAGGCTGTGGGACTTTGCAAATGCCACATGGTTTTTTATTTGCCTTTTGTTTAGTGCTGGCTTCTGGGAACTGATTCGACCATGGAGGCCATTTCGAGACAGAATCCTACAAACTGTTCTAGTTGACACAGGACTTGAGGTGACCAGGCCTGTTGAAGCTCTGCTTCAGTGGAAGAGGGGCTTGCTTTGGATTTTCTAACCAACAAACGTACCTCCTGAGCAGTTGTCTTGCGGGGTCTGCCGGACCTGGGCTTGTCAAACACATCTCCAGTATCTTCAAATCTTTTTTTAATTCTTTGTACTTGACGCTGAGACACATTAAAGGTGCCAGCCACCTTTGCAGTGGATCTGGTCTTCAGCCTCTTGATAATCAAGGCTTTGGTCGCAGGGTGGATTTTTGGCATGTTGTTAGAGCTCAAGTTACAGTTCAAGTGAAGGTCTGGGGTGCTGGGTTTCTTTTTGTACACACCCACTAATTAACCGATCATTTACTGAGTACTGGTGAGGATGTAAACTAAAATTGGGTGCATTATATGACCAAGCGACAAAACTTTTGTCTTGCCAAATTCTGACCTTTCTGTGTTCATTGAATGATCAATATTTCAGCATTGATGCCAATTTATTTTCTTAACCGAAACCAAATTCGGGAGGGTTTCAGCTTTCTAAAGAGTAATTTATAAAACCAATGGATGAATTTAACGTCAGGTTATAAGCTTTTATTTACATAACATGGATAAGCGACATAACTTCTGTCAGGGAGTATATATATATAAATATTTTTCAGCAGCACACATAGATGAAGGTCTTTTGACGCTATTATTGCACCTCCGTCCATTGGTGCCTCTCCACCGCATTTTTTATGTCCTGTGTTCATCTCCTATGCTTGCCAAAATTTAATAAATATTTTTCTATGATATATCTGACCGGTTTTCGAAGTGTTTCTCTCGCCCTTTATCCTATACACTATTGTATCTTATAGCCTATTACACTTTACAATCATGAATATTTGCACATTGGGCTATTTATGACTTACTATATGGTCAGTAGTATATATGTCTTTTTTAACTTAAAATTATAAATGATTATTGACACCAGAAATTATTAAGTACCTGTTTGTGCATGTTTAGGACACTATACCCTTGCATGGGTTTTTCCCTTTTTTAAATGTTTTTAATGTTTTTTCGTGTGATTTATTGGTCTTTGTCAAATCCTTGTTCAATAAAATATTATATTTTTGCAATACAAGTATCTGGGAGTGCCAGGCTTTTTGTACCTGTGGCTTTTTCTCCCTCTTTATACTATGTGTATTACACAGGTTGCCTGTAGCACCCGTTTCATATTTAGCTGTGCCTCCTATTGCTTTGCTTAATAAATTGTTGTCAAACCTGATCTCCCCAGATCATAACGGCTTCATCAGGGGAAAGGAGGGCAAGGACAACACCTGTCGAGTCCTTCACCTGGCACTATATTCAATCCACCACAAGCTCCCATTGATGCTCTTAGTCATAGATGCGGAGAAAGCTTTTGACAGGATGGACTGGACCTTCCTACAAGAGACACTCAAATGCTTCAATTTTCCCCCTGCTGTGATAGCAGCAGTGCTTCAGATGTACACCCATCCCTCGGCCAAGATCAAACTCAACCTCTCTTACTATGCCATTTATTATACATAGCGGAACAAGGCAGGTCTTCCCCCTCTCACTATTATTATTTATTATGGTGGTAGAACCCCTGATTAAATCTATCAATCAATGCAACTACATAGCGGGAGTAAACTTACAAGGAATACACCACAAAACCATGGCCTTCACCGATGATCTTCTAATCACAATGACAACCGCACAAAGGCATCCCAGCCCTCATGCAAATTCTATAGAGATACGACTCCTTGTCCAACTTTAAAATAAATCTATCTAAATCGAAAGCTCTAGGTGTAAACATATCCACACACACGTTTTAAATCCCAATTCCCATTACGCCGGCCAGCTAACTACATCTAATACTTAGGGATTAAGATTGGTACATCCTATAAAGACCTATTTAATCTAAACCATAAACCTCTTCTTACCTCAGTCATGGACCATACCAAGAAGTGGAGAGCTCCATATCTCTCTTGGATGGGTAGCAAAAAAACGAATTAAAAGCATTCTATTACCCAAATGTATTTACTTATTCCAAATGCTACCCATTACTCTATCAAAAACATATCTATCCAAAGTTAACGCATTCTTGTTTAATTACATCTGGAATAAACACCGATCAAGACTTAACACACACACTCTATCGCTCCCTAATAGATACAGGGGTATGGGAGCCCCCAACATCCATATTTATTACCAGGCCGTTATACTTTCTAGAACTATTGAATGGATTAGAAGACCAAATGGGAAACCTTGGCTCTCTATAGAAGAACATATGTCTCCCATCCCACTACGCTCAATAATCTTCTCTCCCCTCGTTTTAACACACAAACACACATTCCACAATCTTCTAACATGCACAACGGTCAAATGCTGGAGATCTGTCGCAGGCTCTTTCCTCATTGTCTAGAGCAGTGTCGGACTGGGGTGCCTAAGGCCCACCAGGGGAACTGACTCTAGGGGCCCACTCTACAGCCCACCATAAAAGGTTTTATTACTTATGTTTTTCAATGATGTTCTATAGTTACATGTTTCGCCGCTCTGTGGAGAACCAAACAGCAGGACTTTGTTCAAATAGTCATTTCGTACTGCCAGAGTCCCTTTAATGGTAACTTGTCTCCTTGAAAAACGCTATTTATCTGCAGATATAGGGGTAATCTGCAGGTAAATAATGTTTAAAGCCTGGTTAGACGGCTTAATGGAAAAGCGTTGGCTACACTGAGAAAATGACGTTTTATTCTCCCTGTCGCCACTCACTTCCTGTTATAGGGTCGGTGCAAGGAGGGAGACATTACAGTCACCGCTAACTACAAAGTGAGCATGCTGCAATAACGTCCGACACCTTGACTGTGACACTTCCATGGAGCCCAAACTCAGGCTGAGCTTCATTGAACGACTAACATGGCAGCAGCACCTGGCAACTAGTGCTGAGCGAGAGTGGTTGTATAAGGTGTGATCCCAGCATGCTCGGGTGTTATCCGAGTATCTTTGTAGTGCTCTGCTAATATGATCGAGTCCCCACGGTAGCATGTTTTGCGGCGGTAGGCAGACACATCACATGCAGGAATTGCCTGTTTGTTAGGTAATCCCTGCATGTGTTGCTTCTGTCTACCGCCACAAAACATGCTACCACGGGGAGTCGATCATATTAGCAGAGCACTACAAGATACTCGGATAACATCCAAGCATGCTGGGATAACACCTTATCCGACCACGCTCACTCCTCACTAGTTGCCAGGTGCTGCTGCCATGTTAGTCGTTCAATGAAGCTCAGCCTGAGGTACTGGCAACCCATCAGCAACCTGCAACTGCGTCACATGGGGCTGAAGGGAGCGTGTGACTGCATGAACCGGCCATCGTGCTATCTAAATGCCGCTGTGAGTGATTGACAAGGGCACTTAAATACCCAAAACAGCAGCAATCAAGGCGAGCTCTGAACACTGCTGTTACGTGCAGACGCTGGCTATGTAACACAGCCGACATCTGCCCGGTATGGAGCAGGCTCAGCTCCTGAACCCGCTCCATACAAGCACATCTCAATGGTGACAGTTATGACAAGTTTAGCAAATTTCACTTGTCTGTTCCTAAATGTAGAAAGACAAATGGAATTCCCTAACACATGTGAAAGAGTCCTAATAGATTTACTAAAGGTGCCCCAAGCATATGAATGTTATTACACACCACAATGCACTGTTACATACACGCATCTTACAAAAATACATATTATTCCAGACGGGCACAAACACTTCAGCACATGAATACATCATCTGAACCACCATCATTTGTAATGTCAGGTCAGCCCCATATATCTTTTGTATAGCATGAACCTACAACTGCCAGTATGTAATTAACAATAGAGATACTGGAAGTTGTTGTTGTAGCGTCGGCGTCCCTGCCTCCTGCTAGGCAGGGACGCTGTTCCCCTCACCTCTCCGCTCCATGCCCGGCGTCTTCCTCCCGCTGTGCTGGCAGCGCGCGCTCTGCTTCAGCCCTCAGGTCCCGTTGCCAGTTACCTGCCAGTTACCTGCCAGTTACCTGCCAGTTACCTGCCAGTTACCTGCCAGTTACCTGCCAGTTTGCTGTTTGAGTTCTGCCTGTAATCCGCTTACCTGCTTGCTAGCCTGAGGTCCGACGGTCTGCCTTCCGACACCAGTCAGTCTGTCTATGGACCAGCTTGCCCGCTCACCTGGGAGCGCTCATCTGCTACCTGCCTGTTAGCCTACCTGGAGGCTCCGCCGTCACGTGCCGTGACCACCTGCCAGTCCAGAGACTCTTGCCCGCTCACCTGCTACCTGTCTGCTAGCCTACCTGGAGGCTCCGCCGTCACATGCCGTGACCACCTGCCAGTCCAGAGACTCTTGCCCGCTCACCTGGGAGCGCTCACCTGCCATCTGCCTGCTAGCCTACCTGGAGGCTCAGCCGTCACAGGTCGTACCTACCCTTTACCCAGAGACTGTCCCGGTCACTTGCCGTGACCTCCTGCCCGTTTACCCAGAGACTGTCCCGGTCACTTGCCGTGACCTCCTGCCCGTTTACCCAGAGACTGTCCCGGTCACTTGCCGTGACCTCCTGCCCGTTCAACCCAGAGACTGTCCCGGTCACTTGCCGTGACCTCCTGCCCGCTTACCCAGAGACTGTCCCGGTCACCTCCTGTGACTACCTGCCTGTTTCCCTGGTCGCCACCCGCTTCCTTACAAGGACCGCCCCCTTGTATCAGTTGCTCAGAGGTTCCGCCTCCCAGACCCGTTACAGTTTGCTCGGGCCATGGAACCCGGTGGCACCCAAGCTCCCTCGCTCTCGGACCTATGTCATGAACTGTCCCGTCAGAGGTCCCAACAGGAGTCTATCCTGGGTCACCTGCGGAATGTCAACTCTCGCCTGGACACTGACTGCTCCACCAGCAACCACCGCTAGCGGCATGACTCGCAACCCGGCAGCGCCGCTGCCCACCAATACCATGGTATCCTGCCCCGGACCCCGGCTTTCTGCACCTCCTCGCTTCGGAGGCGACCCCGCTCAAGCTCGGGGCTTCATAAACCAGTGCACCCTGCACTTTGAACTCCTGTCCCACCAGTTTATCTCCGACCGGGCCAAAGTTGCCTTCATCATGTCTCATCTCACGGGGGAGGCACTGGCTTGGCTAAATCCTCTATGGGAGAGAGGAGACCTCCTGGTGTCCGACCTGCCAGCCTTTCTCACGGCCTTCCGGAAAGTCTTCGACGAACCCGGACGGAAGACCTCATCCGCATCGTCTCTGCTACGCCTCCGCCAGGGAGATCTCACCGTGGGCCAATATGCCATACGGTTCCATACCCTTGCTTCGGAGCTGGCCTGGGATAACGACGCTCTGGTGTCTGTCTTCTGTGAGGGTCTGTCCGGCCGTATTAAAGATGAACTCGCCGGTCTTGACATTCCTACCACTCTCGACGACTTGATAACACTTGCCACCAGGATTGACATCCGGTTCCAGGAGCGCGCCAAAGAGGCCACCCGTGAGAGGAGGTTTCCACGTCTAGCCCCTACTTTCCAGAGACCCGTCACACCCTCCGTTACTCCCCAGGCACACTCTTCTGAGCCTATGCAGGTCGACCAGACCAAGATGGTCAAAACCCGTCAAGACTTACGCCGTGCCGAGGGGAGCTGCTTCTACTGTGGCAGTAAGGAGCACCGGATCCGTTTCTGTCCTGAGAGATCGGGAAACGCCTGTGTCTAGGGTCGCTCAGAGAGGTCGCCCTAGACAAAAGCAAACCCTCTCCATCCCTGATGCTGTCAGTCTCTATCACCTGCGGAGAGAACCGCTATTTCGAACTGGCTCAACTTGATTCAGGAGCTGCTGGTAATCTCATCTCTCAATCCCTGGTAGAGAGGTACCGCATTCCTACCAAACCTCTGGCCGTGCCTTTATCTGTCGCCGCCGTGGATGGGGGCCTCTTACCACATCCCATCCAACTCATCACAGAATCCATAACTCTGCCGGTGGGAATGCTGCATTCTGAGAGCATCTCCTTTCATGTTCTACCTGGACTCTCTCACGCACTCTTGCTGGGTCTACCTTGGCTCCAGAAACATGCTCCCGTGCTTGACTGGCAGACCGGAGAAGTCCTTCGCTGGGGACAGGACTGCCATAAGACTTGTCTAGTTCCCGTTCATCCTGCTCGTCCATCTCCTACCCCAGTCAATCTACCCGGTCTACCGGTTCCCTATTGGTCTTATGCGGATGTCTTCAATAAAAAAGAAGCAGAAACATTACCCCTCATAGACCATATGACTGTCCAATCGACCTGATACCCGGCTCTACTCCTCCCCGTGGGCGTATCTACCCTTTGTCCGCAGCAGAGACCCGGTCCATGTCCGAATATATTGAGGAGAATCTGGCCCGGGGATTTATCCGGAAATCTACCTCCCCGGCGGGAGCAGGCTTCTTCTTCGTCAAAAAGAAGGACGGCTCACTCCGTCCATGTATAGATTATAGAGGCCTTAACCAGATTACAGTGAAGAATAAATACCCCCTCCTGCTCATTCCTGAATTATTTGACCGCCTGAGGGGGGCTAGAATCTTCACCAAACTGGACCTCCGTGGGGCGTATAACCTGGTTCGTATCAGTCAGGGGGATGAATGGAAGACGGCATTCAACACCCGGGACGGCCACTATGAATATCTGGTAATGCCCTTTGGTCTCTGTAACGCTCCCGCCGTCTTTCAAGAGTTGGTCAATGACATCTTCCGGGACCTTCTCTACTCCTGCGTAGTGGTGTACCTGGACGACATCTTGGTCTTCTCTCCGGACCTCCAGACTCACCGGAGGGATGTTCGTCAGGTCCTGCTCAGGCTCAGGCAAAACCACCTCTACGCTAAATATGAGAAGTGCCTCTTTGAGCAGACCTCGCTTCCGTTTTTGGGCTACATAATTTCTCAGACCGGCCTACGAATGGATCCTGAGAAACTGTCTGCCATCGAGAAGTGGCCTCGACCAGAGCGGTTGAAGGCTATTCAGCGGTTCCTGGGCTTCGCCAACTATTACCGCCTCTTTATACCGCACTTCTCTTCCCGGACTGCCCCAATTTCCGCGCTCACCCGTAAGGGCACTAATCCCAGAGAGTGGCCGCCCGAAGCAGAGGAGGCCTTTCTTTCCCTAAAACAGGCCTTCTCTTCCGCCCCGGTGCTGCATCGCCCGGACGGCAACAAGCAGTTCTTCCTGGAAGTTTACGCCTCCTCCTCTGGAGCCGGAGCGGTACTTACCCAAAAATCATCTTCCGGGAGAATGGTAACTTGTGGCTTCTTCTCCAAACTTTTCTCCTCTTCTGAGCGCAACTATTCCATAGGAGACCGAGAGTTATTGGCCATCAAGCTGGCATTGGAGGAGTGGCGTTACCTGCTCGAGGGGGCTCTTCACCCGGTGATAATTTACACTGACCACAAGAACTTGGCTTACCTCCAGCATGCCCAGAGACTTAACCCGCGCCAAGCCCGGTGGTCCTTGTTTTTTGCTCGCTTTGATTTTGTTCTTCACTTTCGCCCGGCTGACAAAAACATCAAAGCGGACGCCTTGTCCCGATCCTTTCTGGTGTCTGATCTCGAGGAAGAACCTAAACATATCATCGATCCCGCCAGAGTAATGCAGGTGGCTCCCGTGAGTCTAAATCGTCTTCCTCCTGGTAAGACATTCATATCTGTACCTGATCGGGAGAAGATCCTACACTGGGGTCACTCGTCTAAACTAGCTGGCCACGCCGGTCAGAAAAAGACCCTCCAGCTTATTACCCGGCACTACTGGTGGCCAACCCTGCACAAGGACGTAATTGACTTTGTCTCTGCCTGTATGTCCTGCGCCCGCAACAAGGTTCCGAGACACCTGCCAGCCGGTCGCCTCCTTCCTCTGCCAGTACCTGCTGCCCCCTGGCAGCATGTAGCTATGGACTTCATAACCGATCTCCCTGTCTCTGCCGGTTGTACGGTCATTTGGGTGGTCGCTGACCGCTTTTCCAAGATGGCTCATTTTGTTCCCCTGCCAGGCCTCCCGTCTGCACCCGAGCTGGCTAAAGACTTTATCCACCACATCTTCCGTCTTCATGGCCTGCCCCTCCACATCGTGTCGGATCGTGGGGTACAGTTCACCTCACGCTTCTGGAGAGCCACTTGTAAACTGCTAGGCGTCACCCTGGACTTCTCCTCCGCTTACCACCCTCAGTCTAATGGTCAAGTGGAGCGGATCAATCAGATCCTGACCAGTTACCTCCGGCACTTTGTTAATGCCCACCATTCTGACTGGGTGGATCTCCTACCATGGGCCGAGTTCTCTTACAACAATCACGAGAGCGAATCTTCCTCCAAATCCCCGTTTTTTGTAGTCTTCGGTCAGCATCCTCTGATCCCATTTCCCGTCTCCACCTCGGTGGATAATCCGGCTGCGGAATCTCTTGTTAACAAATTTTCCTCCATGTGGGAGAGTACCCGGTCCGCACTCCTTCAATCGTCCGAGCGGATGAAAAGACACGCTGCCAAAAAACGTCTGGATCCTCCTCAATTCCGTCCTGGGGATAAAGTCTGGCTCTCGTCCAAGTATGTCCGGCTCAAGATTCCTTCTTATAAGTTAGGGCCTCGGTTCATCGGTCCTCTGGAGGTCATCAGTCAGATCAACCCGGTGGCCTATAAATTGAAACTCCCGGCCAACTTGCGGATCCCTAACTCCTTCCATGTATCTCTCCTCAAACCCGTGATACTTAACTCTTTTTCCAAGTCTACAGGTACGCCTCCTGCTCTGGTTTCCGCTGAAAACGAGTTTGAGGTGGAGCACATTCTGGCCACCAAAAGGGTAAGAGGAAAGACCTTTTTTCTAGTAGATTGGAAGGGGTTTGGTCCCGAGGAGAGAACGTGGGAGCCCCGGGAGAACATCCATGCCCCTCTTATCCTTGCTAAATTTCTGTCTGGCCTAAAAAAGGGGGGGCCTAAAGGGGGGGTTACTGTAGCGTCGGCGTCCCTGCCTCCTGCTAGGCAGGGACGCTGTTCCCCTCACCTCTCCGCTCCATGCCCGGCGTCTTCCTCCTGCTCTGCTGGCAGCGCGCGCTCCTTCCCGGCCACGGTGCTTAGGGCACGCGCGCGCGCTCCCTCCCTCTTAAAGGGGCCGCGCGCGCCGTACTAAGGAGTCCCAGGCCAATGGCCGGAGGACTTCACCATATATAAGGCACCTCCTCCAAAATGGAGGTGCCCGAGCAATGTTGTTGCACTGTTCACTACTCTGCTTCAGCCCTCAGGTCCCGTTGCCAGTTACCTGCCAGTTACCTGCCAGTTACCTGCCAGTTACCTGCCAGTTACCTGCCAGTTACCTGCCAGTTACCTGCCAGTTACCTGCCAGTTACCTGCCAGTTACCTGCCAGTTACCTGCCAGTTACCTGCCAGTTACCTGCCAGTTACCTGCCAGTTACCTGCCAGTTACCTGCCAGTTTGCTGTTTGAGTTCTGCCTGTAATCCGCTTACCTGCTTGCTAGCCTGAGGTCCGACGGTCTGCCTTCCGACACCAGTCAGTCTGTCTATGGACCAGCTTGCCCGCTCACCTGGGAGCGCTCATCTGCTACCTGCCTGTTAGCCTACCTGGAGGCTCTGCCGTCACGTGCCGTGACCACCTGCCAGTCCAGAGACTCTTGCCCGCTCACCTGGGAGCGCTCACCTGCTACCTGTCTGCTAGCCTACCTGGAGGCTCCGCCGTCACGTGCCATGACCACCTGCCAGTCCAGAGACTCTTGCCCGCTCACCTGGGAGCGCTCACCTGCCATCTGCCTGCTAGCCTACCTGGAGGCTCAGCCGTCACAGGTCGTACCTACCCTTTACCCAGAGACTGTCCCGGTCACTTGCCGTGACCTCCTGCCCGTTTACCCAGAGACTGTCCCGGTCACTTGCCGTGACCTCCTGCCCGTTCAACCCAGAGACTGTCCCGGTCACTTGCCTTGACCTTCTGCCCGCTTACCCAGAGACTGTCCCGGTCACCTCCTGTGACTACCTGCCTGTTTCCCTGGTCGCCACCCGCTTCCTTACAAGGACCGCCCCCTTGTATCAGTTGCTCAGAGGTTCCGCCTCCCAGACCCGTTACAGTTGTTACTAGTCATCATCAGACTGCGGACCATACAGGAACCACAGTACTGACGCCGACAGTATCACAAATGAACATTTACATCCAGGTATCTTACCTGAGATGTCTTCTCTGATTGGAGTCGTTCTCTTTCTTTTCTTCCTCTTGTCCAGACTCTATGATTACTTTTCTCATCCACAGCTCTGCAGACTTCCATCTTGTCCCGTCTTCTGCAGCACATCCCAACACGATGCCCTTAAAAGATAGCAGTGTCATTATAATGCTCCTGAATAAAAATATCTGCCCTACACTGAGCCCCTGAATAAACGTAACTATTTACAATGCTCCGTGCACAAAATATGACACACTCTACCCCTCTTATGATACATGCTCTGCACACTGTCCTCTCCTTACCATACTGGGCCCTCTCTTCACACTGTCCTCTCACTGTGTCCCCCCTATACTGCCCAGTCTCTATACTGTGCCCCTTCATCACACTCCCCCCTCCTCAGCATACTGTTCCCTCCTTGCTGTGCCCTCACACGGTTCCCCCCCATACTGCCGCATCTCTCTACCTTCCCCCACACTACCTAGTCTCTGTGCTGTCACCTCACACTTTTCTCCCTCCATACTCTCTCCTCACACTATTCACCCACTCTCCATACTGTTTCCTCATACATCACCCTTCCCCATTCTGTTCCCGCACCCATTCCCACCCCTCCCTTAGTTCACCATACTGTTTCTTCACACATCTCCCCATTCAGTCTCCTAAAATTTCTCTCCCATCTCTCCCCAAATATAATAAATCTTCGGAAGAGCACACAGATATGCAGAAGCGCACTTACACACACGAAAACAAGCACACACAGACACATACTAAGGCTTCTTTCACACGTCAGTACGTGTGGTGACAGTTTCCACACGTACCAGAGACATTGGTACACGTAGATCCATTCAAATGAATGGGTCTGTGCACATGTCAGTGTGTTTCCACAGACCATGTGGTGTCCGTGGTCAGCACATTCTGACATGTCTGTTTTTTACCTGCTGTACAGGCCGCAAAATGTCCCGCACACTGAGGACGGTTAGCGCTCTTCCCAAGCACCGGGTGCTGAATGCTGCCCTCATCGTAGATCCCTGTCGGCGCTGTGATCAGCAGCAGCAGGGTCAATGATGAGAGTAGTAGTCTACTCCCACCGTGTCCAACTGTAAAAAAAAGGATTTTTTTTATTTTATTCCTAATGCTCACCTCTCATAAGTGTCACCCGCTGTAATCCGTGCAAGCGCTCACACCGAGAAGAATGACTCCTGCAGCGAGTGGCCCCGGAGCTGCGCTCAACAAGCGGTGCCCTGTCATTACTAAGCGCAGTTCCGGGGCCCATTCGCTGCAGGAATTATTCTCCTCGGCGTGTGCTCTCGCACGGATTACAGCGGGTGACACTTAGGGGAGGTGAGTATAAGGATTTTTTTATTTTATTCCTATTTGTACAGTTGGACACGGCGGGAGTAGACTACTACTCTTATCATTGACCCTGCTGCTGCTGATCGCAGCATTGGCAGGGATCTATGATGAGGACAGCACTCGGCACCCGGCTCTTGGGAACAGCGCTAACTGTACACTGATTCCCAAGCGCCAGTACGTGTCACATGGATGACACACAGGTGGACACATATCTCCAGTCAACGTAAATATCAGGACATGTGAAAGAGCCCTAATATACACACACAGATGCACATGCTCACAGAAATAAGGAGACACACACAGAAATGCACACGCAGTCATGCACAGACACACTCGGACAACCACACAAACAAAAATGCAGACAACGCAGAGAAGCATGCACACACGTGTGAAGACACATATACACAAACACATGCAGGCATATATACACCCATGCAGGCATACACATACACATTTGCAGGCATATACACATACACACACACACGCGGGCATACACGCAGGCGCGCACTCACGCAGGCAGACGAGCACACACGCAGGCATACGCACGCAGGAATACACACGCGCACGCAGGCACACACATGCAGGCATGCATACACACGCAGGCTAACATGCGCACTCAGGCGTACACACACGCAGGCTAACACACGCGCACGCAGGCACACACGAAGGCGCACGCACGCATACACACGCACACGCAGGCATACATACACACACACACACACGCAGGAATATGCAGACACACACGAAGACACACACGCAGGCATGCACACACGCAGGCATACACACACACACGCAGGCATACACACACACACGCAGGCATACACACACACACGCAGGCATACACACACACACGCAGGCATACACACACACACGCAGGCATACACACACACACGCAGGCATACACACACACGCAGGCATACACGCAGGCATACACGCAGGCATACACGCAGGCATACACCCAGGCATACACCCAGGCATACACACAGGCATACACACACGCATACACACACACACACGCAGGCATATGCGCACACACACGCAGGCATATGCGCACACACACGCAGGCATATGCGCACACACACGCAGGCATATGCACACACACACGCAGGCATATACACACACACACGCAGGCATGCACACACACAAATATTACAATACCTTGGTTTGTCTTCAGTCCGGCCCATATATTGTACAGCGGCGCTCCTAAGGCCGGAGACTGCAGTGCAGGGCGCACTGTGACATCACTTTTAGCAGACGTGGGGCCCTGTCTGCTAAGTGTGACGCTGCAGTGCAGCCCTTGCTCTCCACCCAGGCCCCTCCTGCTACTATCCTGGGCATCGCGGCGGTGAAAGTGCGTGCGCCCGCGACCACTTTTATTTATTTTTTTTAAATTTCTCCTCTGTCTTCTCTGCAGGGGGCCCGGGGCCCACCGGGAACTTTCCCGACACCCCGCCAGACCAGTCCGAACTTGGTCTAGAGTATCAAACTTCTTAACCCTAAAGTTAAACAAAGATAAAGACACGGATACCACCCCTTTAATATACCACTTGTTGAAAGATGGCACTATTATCTCCTACCAAGAAATGTAAACCTTACCTTCAGTGTCCAACTTCACTTTTCTCCACTATGAGTCTTTAAAAAAAATCATGGTTAAGGGAGACCCCTCTAGAGCAGGGGTCTCAAACTCGGCTGGGTATATGGGCCGCACATGGAAAAAAATTTGAATTTGGGGGGCCGCATTCTTTGTTCAATGTGACATTTTTAGTGATACCATTTTTTTTTGTATACACCTTTTGAACATTTTTTCCGTGTTTATTTTTTTATGGCTTGGGTCGTTATGGATGTGGCGATAATAAACGTGCACTTTTTTGTGTTTACTTTAGTTTACATATAAAACAGCATTTTTAGTGCCCAATATTTTTTCATGCTTTATTTTTATTTTTTGGATTTTTACAATTTTGTTTCCCCCAATTGGCCACATTCAGTAATATTGTCTTACAATTAGCATCATATAGTAATAATGGCAAACATCTTGTAGTAATGTTCCCCATCCAAGTCCCCATCTTGTACTAATGTGCCCCATCCAGGTCCCCATCCTGTGGCTATGTGCCCCATCCAGGACCCCATCCTGTGGCTATGTTCCCCATCCAGGTCCCCATCTTGTGGCTATGTGCCCCATCCAGGTCCCCATCTTGTAGCTATGTGCCCCATCCAGGTCCCCCTCTTGTGGCTATGTGCCCCATCCAGGTCCCCTCTTGTGGCTATGTGCCCCATCCAGGTCCCCATCCTATGGCTATGTGCCCCATCCAGGTCCCCATCTTGTGGCTATGTGCCCCATCCAGGTCCCCATCTTGAGGCTATGTGCCCCATCCAGGTCCCCATCCTGTGGCTATGTGCCCCATCCAGGTCCCCTCTTGTGGCTATGTGCCCCATCCAGGTCCCCTCTTGTGGCTATGTGTTCCATCCAGGTCCCCTCTTGTGGCTATGTGTCCCATCCAGGTCCCCATCCTGTGGCTATGTGCCCCATCCAGGTCCCCTCTTGTGGCTATGTGCTCCCTGTGCTGTTCTTCACACACATAAAAAAAAAAAAGATGATTCTCACCTGTCCTCCGTTCCCTCGGCGTCCTTCCTGCAGATGTGGCCCGCGGGCACCACAGAGTCAGACCCCTTGACGATCCCGACCTGGTCCAGGAGGAGCCGCCAACAGCAGCGCTGCATTGCCGCACAGAGACTGTCTCCCAGCACAGCATTTCCAATGCCAGCCACCGGCCTATCAGAGGCCAGCAGCTGACATCTGCATATGGCAATGACGTCATACTCGCTGCGCCGACACGCAGATATCAGCTGCTGGCCTCTGATTGGCCGGCGGCTGGCATTGGAAATCAGTGCTGGGAAACAGTCTCTGTGCGGCAATGCAGCGCTGCTGTCGGCGGCTCCTCCTGGACCTGGTCGGGATCATCAAGGGGTCTGTGCCTGCGGGCCGCATAAAGCAGCCTCAGGGGCCGCATGCGGCCCGCGGGCCGCGTGTTTGAGACCCCTGCTCTAGAGCAATCACTGCATATGAATCCCTGTGTTTGCAACAAGACCACCAAAAAAAGTACTCTCATCTCTTTACAATATTATGCATACAACAAATAATCCATAAAAAAGAGCATTCCTATTAAGATGAAAAAAAGATTTAGGCATCTCCTTTACTGAACCCCCAAATCAAACGTATATACAACTTCTCACATGGTCCCTCACAATGTGTCAGAGTCCATGAAAATTCCTACAAAATAACCCAATGGTACACTACACCTCTTCAGACTCATAAATGGTTTCCCTCCACTCCAGACACTTGCTGGAGATGTGAAAAGAATAAGGGAACATACAGTGCCTACAAGTAGTATTCAACCCCCTGCAGATTTAGCTGGTTGACACACGCGGAATTAACTTGGCATTGTGACATTTGTACTGTAGATCAGCCTGGAAGTGGGAAATGCACTGCAGCAAATATTGTTTTTTTTTGTTTTTTTCTAAAACGTTAAAAGTTAATTCAGATTGTCATTTATTATTCAACCCCTCAAACCACAAGAATTCTGTTTGGTCCCCCTAAAGTATTAAGAAGTAGTTCAGGCACCAAGAATAATGAGCTTCACATGTGTGGATTAAAGATCTCTTTTGCCAGCCTTTTCTGACTATTTAAGACCCTCCCCAAACTTGTGAACAGCACTCAGACATGGTCAACATGGGAAAGACAAAGGAGCATTCCAAGGCCATCAGAGACAAGATCGTCGAGGGTCACAAGGCTGGCAAGGGGTACAAAACCCTTTCCAAGGAGTTGGGCCTACCTGTCTCCACTGTTGGGAGCATCATCCGTAAGTGGAAGGCTTATGGAACTACTGTTAGCCTTCCACGGCCTGGACAGCCTTTGAAAGTGTCCTCCCGTGCCGAGGCCAGGCTTGTCCGAAGAGTCAAGGCTAACCCAAGGACAACAAGGAAGGAGCTCCGGGAAGATCTCATGGCAGTGGGGACATTGGTTTCAGTCAATACCATAAGTAACGTACTCCACCGCAATGGTCTCAGTTCCAGACGAGCCCGTAAGGTACCTTTACTTTCAAAGCGTCATGTCAAGGCTCGTCTACAGTTTGCTCATGATCACTTGGAGGACTCTGAGACAGACTGGTTCAAGGTTCTATGGTCTGATGAGACCAAGATCGAGATCTTTGGTGCCAACCACACACGTGACGTTTGGAGACTGGATGGCACTGCATACGACCCCAAGAATACCATCCCTACAGTCAAGCATGGTGGTTGCAGCATCATGCTGTGGGGCTGTTTCTCAGCCAAGGGGCCTGGCCATCTGGTCCGCATCCATGGGAAGATGGATAGCACGGCCTACCTGGAGATTTTGGCCAAGAACCTCCGCTCCTCCATCAAGGATCTTAAGATGGGTCATAATTTCATCTTCCAACAAGACAACGACCCAAAGCACACAGCCAAGAAAACCAAGGCCTGGTTCAAGAGGGAAAAAGTCAAGGTGTTGGAGTGGCCTAGTCAGTCTCCTGACCTTAACCCAATTGAAAACTTGTGGAAGGAGCTCAAGAATAAAGTCCACATGAGACACCCAAAGAACCTAGATAACTTGGAGAAGATCTGCATGGAGGAGTGGGCCAAGATAACTCCACAGACCTGTGCCGGCCTGATCAGGTCTTATAAAAGACAATTATTAGCTGTAATTGCAAACAAGGGTTATTCCACAAAATATTAAACATAGGGGTTGTATAATAATTGACACACACTTTGATGTTTAAAATTTATTAAAATTCAACTGAGCAACATAACTTTTTGGCTTGTAAGATTTATGCTTCTGTTCATAAATCCTACTCTCGTTTGCAGTTTGAAGGCTCTAACTTATTTGCATCTTATCAAACCAGCTAAATCTGCAGGGGGTTGAATACTACTTGTAGGCACTGTATCTCCATATTTGGTGGTTTTGCCCGATCATACAGGAGTTTTGGAAAATAGTGTCCCAAACCTTGACAGAGCTGTTGCAAAAATGCATAGATCTAACTCCAGAGCACATCTTCTTAAATTTCCCAATTAAACCTGATAAAAAATTCCTATCAAAACTAGTCTCTTTTGTATTGGCAGCAGGTAAACTCCTTATACCGCCGTTATGGCGTACAACAGATAGTAAGAAACAACTGCTTCTCAAAATTGACCAATTTTACCATACCGAAGAACTGGCTGCTCTGTCATTGCACAAGCTCACCTCTTTTCACCGTGTTTGAACAACATGGCAGAAGTACAGAAACTCTGCAAACTTCCTATCCTCTGCCATATAAACTTCATCAATACCCCCATGACAACTTTAAACAGTAACTGGACCATCCCCCTCCTTTTACCTACCTCCTTATATCTATATCTATATCTATATCTGTTCATTAGCCGCCCTCCCCGTTACTATCCCTAATCAATCTCCCCCTTTCCCTCTCGTAAGCTACGTTTCCTAGTTATCTTATTAAGCGGTTACTTCTTATTGCAAAGTTTTAGCCTTAAAATAGAAAAACATTTCTCCTTCCCCCATGACGGCACCACGGAGAGAGGGGATCCGCCCTTCAAGGACAGGAAACCTACAGATAAAAGGGCGGTACCTCTCTCCCGCATCAGTTGGTTTCCTGTCCTTGACGAGATCATACGGCTCCTGAGGAGGCATACCTGCGGGGTGCCAGAAGATGAACGTCGTGGGATACCAGGCCCGGCCAGTCCGATCCAGGCAGCGGGGGTTCCCTGCCTCGGCTGGTGCGGGCCCTGATGCTCCAGCCGCAGGAGTCAGTGAGCCTCTAGGGTGTGCGGGGGGGATTCAGACTAAGAGGACAGAGCCTGTGGGGGCCCGCCGAGGTGCTGTGCTGGACCCCCCTGGTTGCGGCAGGTGGGAGCACGGCTCGGCAGCGTTCTTCTGTACTAACTTGTTTTGCCGCGCATGCACGAGTGCACTTGGCGCCTCCGAATGACGCGGCGCCGCAATGCAGGACTGGCTAGCCAGTCTGCGCCGGCGCGGGCATCCTGCCGCAGGTGCGGGGGAGGAGGGTGCCCTGGGTCACCACAGGCACTATGGGAGGATCTCCCAGTGCCTTAAGACAGCGGAGGACGCCAGAAGATGCTTCTTAAAGCTCTGGCACGCTGTCAGGAATAGGGAAAATATATATAAGTCCAATATAAACTTTTCGCTGCATTGGGGAAAAAAAAAAAAGTGACCAGGAATTGCTGGAGGAGCAAGAGTTGCATACTCAGTCGCCACCACCACTGCCAACCCAGCGAAAGAAGAAGCCGAGAAGAAATAGGGCATCAGGGCTGTAGAAGTGGAAACGGGCGCTCCGGCCGATCGTCGCAGCGCAGCATAGACTCCACCTCAGCGTCTTCCAGGAGGACTCCGCCTACAAAGATGGCTCCACCTCCTGAACCGTTACCCGCTCTTCCGTCTGGTTGGTAAGTGATCTTCGTGAAAGTCCACTTTGTAACTAGGGGCCCTCGCTCTCTCTCTTTTTGTCTCTTATTAGGAAGGAAAGAGTACGGGGAAATTAAAGAATAGGACCTGCGCACTTTGCACAGAAGCCCTACCCACTACTTGGGATAAGAGACTCTGCAGCTCCTGCATTGAGCAAACTATATGCGAGGGAATCCCGAAATTTGCCTCTGAGCTTAGAGACTTAATTAAGTCACAAGTCGAAAATACCATTAAATCCTTCCGGGGGGGTAAAAGGTTAAAAAAAAGCCAAAAACATATCCCCCCGAGTCCCGATCTAGTAGTTCTGAAAATGGCAAAGATTCGGACACATCCATCTCTTCATCTTCCTCTTTCTCGTCTACAGATAGAGCAGGACGGAGCTGCTTTCCTATCGAGGAAACAGCCTCATTAAAGCAGTCAGGTCTACCATGGGGTTAGCAGATCTCCGGCCCAAAAAATCTATCCAAGATATAATGTTCAGCGGTCTAGATCAAAAAAAGAGGAGGTCCTTTCCACTAAATGAGCATGTCCTCTCTTTAATTAAGAAGGAGTGGAGTAAACCAGAGAGGAAGGGCTTCCTTTCGCCTAAACGAAAGTACCCGTTCGAGGACCCTGCATGCTCCTTTTGGGAGAAAGCGCCAAAATTGGACTTCGCCATAGCCAAAGCCTCAAGGAAATACTCCCTTCCTTTTGAGGACATGGACGTCTTAAAAGACCCCATGGATAAGACAGCAGACTCCTTTCTAAAGGGTTCCTGGGAAGCCGACGAGGGGGGGGGGGGGCTAAAATCTGCGGTAGTAGCCACATGTATGGCCAGGTCATTATTGGTCTGGCTGGATCAGCTTGAAACGCAACTAAGGCAGAAAACTTCTAGAGACACAATTCTTTAATCTATCCTGGTGATGAAAGGGGCTGCGACCTTCCTAGCTGACGCCTCGGCGGATTCCGTCAGATTAGGTGCTAGGGCGACAGGGCTTGCTAACGCGGCCAGACGAGCCCTCTGGCTCAAATGTTGGCCCGGGGATCTACAGACTAAATCAAGATTGTGCTCCATCCCCTGTGAAGGAGAGTTTCTATTTGGGTCTGCTCTTGATGACATCTTAGAAAAAGCAGGGGACAATAAGAAGCGTTTCCCTATCCTGTCTAACAATGCTTACAGAAAACCTTTTTGGAGTAAGAGATTTATCCGTAGAAAACCCCCTAAAGAGTAGAATAGGTGGGAAGACAGGAGAAGGAAAACCAAAGGGTTCCTATTTAATAAACCCCCCAACGATAGCAGAAAGACCTCCCAATGAAGATTTGCCCCAGGTGGGGGGGAGGCTTTCAGGCTTTCTCCCGGCCTGGGAGTTAATTTCCAACAGCTCATGGATTCTGAGCCTAATACAATCGGGCCTGAAACTCCAGTTCCTCACATTCCCTCAACAAAACTTTGTCGTGACCACCGAAAGGTCCTCAAGCGAGGAGCAGCTGGCCTTGGAGCAGGAAATCCAGGGACTGGTTGGGAAGGCAGTCCTTCAGGAAGTCCCGGGGTAGGAGGAAGGCAAGGGATTCTATTCTCCGTTGTTCCTGAGGAAAAAGCCAGATGGGATGTGCAGGACGATTGTAAATCTAAAAAAGCTAAACAAACTTTTAAAGGTGGAAACCTTAAAAATGGAAACAATAAAATCATCAATAAAAATGCTGTTTCCCGATTTGTTTTATGGCCGTCCTGGATTTAAAACACGCTTATCACGTCCCGATACACAAAAACTACCGGAAGTTCCTCAGAGTACCAGTTCCTATGGGTGGAGTGGTCAGACACTATCAATATACGGCCCTTCCATTCGGCATCGCCATAGCCCCAAGGGTTTTCACCAAGATTGTTGCAGAGGTAATGGCTCATCTAAGGGAACAGAATACCCTGGTCATCACATACCTTGACGACTTCCTGGTAATAGGCAACTCCTTCCTAGACTGCAAATCCCATATGGGAAATGTCATGGATTCTTTGACTCGCTTAGGATAGATTTTGAATCTGGAGAAATCCAAAATAGTACCATGCCAGATACAGGAATACCTTGGCATCGTGCTGGATTCAAAAAGACAGGAGTGTCGTCTCCCCGCAGAGAAAATTTGCAAAATCATAGGCGAGATGTCACGGGCAAAGCCCCACCCATCCATGTCCCTACGGAAAGCCATGTCCCTTCTAGGTTCCCTGACAGCTTGTTTCCCGGCCGTCTAATGGGCTCAAATACATACCAGGACCCTACAGTGGGAAATTCTAGAGGCAGAAAAATCCCTGAAACGGCATTTAGAAGGGCAGCTAACGCTATCTGCAGAAACCACACTTTCCCTAGAGTGGTGGGGGAACATAGACAATCTAGGCCGGGGAATCCTTGGACTATCCCGACACCTCAAATTCTGACCACAGATGCAAGTCCTGGGGGCTGGGGGGCTCACCTCAACAACCTTGTAGCTCAGGGGGTCTGGACAGAGCGCCTAAAACTAATGTCCTCAAACATGAAGGAGCTCCTAGCGGTATAGTGGGCACTCCGGGAATTCATGCATACACTACAAGGACATCACGTGAGGGTCTTTTCAGACAATCGAGTAGTAGTGGCGTACCTGAACCACCAGGGAGGTACACTGTCCCATTCCCTAATGCAGACGACAGAGCTCATCTTTCGCTTAGCCGAGGAGAACTTACAATCCCTATCCGCTCTACACATAAAAGGGATAGAAAATCGCACCGCAGACTTTGAGTCGGACAGAGCTGAAGCAGGGCGAGTGGGAATTAAGTCAGTCAGTTTTTCGGCAGATTGTACAAATGTGGGGCCGGCCCTCCATAGATCTGTTCTCCAACAATCGGAACAAGAAAACACACTCTTTTTGCTCCCTAGATCCCAAAGGGAACCCCGTAGCCGTGAGTGCCTTCATGATCCCATGGAATTACCCTCTAGCTTAAGCTTTTCCTCTGACCTTTCTGATTCCAGCTGTTCTGAGGAAAATCAGGGAAGAGGAAGCGAGGGTAATCCAGATAGCCCCCTTTTGGCCAAAGAGGGCATGGTTTTCATGGCTGAGGAGGTTATCAATCTCCGACCCATGGGTTCTTCCAGAGCTTCCGGACCTTCTTTCTCAGGGTCCAATTCTCCATCCTCGGGCTTCAAGCTTACACTTGACAGCCTGGAATTTGAGAGGGCTCTTCTGAAAGACAAAGGTTTCTCCCCAAATCTTATCACCACACTACTTCAAAGTAGAAAACCAGTGACCACCAAACTACGGGAAAACCTGGAAGAAATTCCTTTCAGACTCAGGTTCCAGATTGGATGGGGAAGTTCCATTGACAGCTATCCTGGAATTTTTACAGAGGGGTTTAGAGCAGGGTCTGGCCACAAGTACCTTAAAAGTTCAAGTCGCTTCCCTGGGAGTGCTCTATAATTTTTACCTAGCTAGGGATAGATGGTTATCTAGGTTTATTAAAGCATCAGCTAGATCCCGACCCATCCCATCCCAAAATACTACACCCTGGGATTTAAACTTGGTCCTTTCAGCTTTAACGGAGGCCCCTTTTGAACCCCTGTCGGAAGCATCCCTAAAAATTCTGTCCCTAAAAACAGCACTCTTGGTAGCTCTCACATCCGCACGTAGGGTTAGTGATATTCAGGCCCTATCGGCAGGCCCCCCCTTCACACAAATCTCGGAGGATCGGGTTACTCTGAGAACCGACCCTGCCTATCTACCAAAAGTGGCGTCAAGATTTCACAGGTCCCAGAAAATCACCCTTCCTTCTTTCTGCCCTAACCCTAGGAACACGAAAGAGAAGGTCTTGCATACACTAGTCGTCAGAAGGTGCCTAATCCGATATCTAGAGGCGACACAAGAGTGTAGGCAGGATAGTTCTCTTTTTGTTTGCTTTCAGGGACGTCGTAAGGGGAAAAAAGCCTCGAAGGGCACGCTGGCCAGATGGATAAGGGAGGCCATCACACTATCGTACTCCTCACGTGGAGAAGCTGCCCCGGAGAAACTGAAGGCCCACTCAATGAGAGCGGTGTCAGCCTCCTGGGCGGAGAAGGTCGGTGCTACGATAGAGCAGATATGTAGAGCGGCAACCTGGTCTTCCCCCTCTACCTTCTTTAATCACTACCGGCTAGACTTAACCTCTTCTTCGGAACTTACTTTCGAGAGAAGGGTTATTGAAGCTGTGGTCCCCCCCCTATTGAGTCACTTCTCTGTAATTCTCTCCGTGGTGCCGTCATGGGGGAAGGAGAAAGACGTAGTTAATTACCGGTAACGGGATTTCTCAGAGCCCATGACGGCACCCGTACATTCCCTCCCTTCACGTGTGGGTGCGCACACTTATTAGTTACCTGTTGTAGCCACGTGGTGACTCTGATGAGTTCTTAAATTGTAAAATTTCATGTCACTAACCTGGTGGTCCTCTCATGCTCTGTAAACAACTGATGCGGGAGAGAGGCACCGCCCTTTTATCTGTCGGTTTCCTGTCCTTGAAGGGCGGATCCCCTCTCTCCGTGGTGCCGTCATGGGCTCTGAGAAATCCCGTTACCGGTAAGTAACTACGTCTTTTTATAGTAATCTTTTACATCAACATGTTTTACAGTTATGAAAACTTTACTGTAATCTACATGGAACAATTGTAACTTCATGTACTCTATCATATATCAAACCCATGATTGATTTGCACTTTTATTCTCTTCTGACTCACTCAATTGATGTTACATTGTTATGCCTAATTTTCCAATAAACAAAACATTGAAAACAAAGCATATGTCATATGTGGTCATTTTTGACAACATTTATTCTTTTTGTTCAGATGTTTCAGCTTCCCTTGATTCAGCCTCTCTCATCCTTTTCTCCTGAAGACTATGTTCCCGTTGTTCAGATGTTTAAGCTGCCTTTTATTCTGCCTGTCTCATCTGTTTCCTTTCAAGCCGCAACTCGTGTTGTTCACTTGACTCCGCTGTTTGAGGAAGTTATGCTTTTGCTTTTGGATTAATCCCTTATGGACCAAGTCACTTTGTACTTTAATGGCCGAGCTTCACTTTTTAAATCTGACCAGTGTCACTTTGAGGTAATAAATCTGGAATGCTTCAACGTATCCCAGTGATTCTGAGATGTTTTTTTTTTGTGACATGTTGTACTTCAGTGGTAAATTTTGGTTCATATTATTTGTATTTTATTTATGAAAATATTGTAACTTTGGCAAAAAAATTTAAAATATCACATTGTTCTAACTTTGCATTTTTGTGTCCTTAAACCAGATAGTTATACCACACAAAATAGTTAATAAATAACATTTGCCATATGTCTACTTTACATCAGCACCATTTCTTTAAAGCAGATTTATTTTGTTAGGAAGTTAGAAGGGTTCAAAGTTGATCAGCAATTAATATTTTTTCCAACAAAATTTAGAAACCCATTTTTTTTTTAGGGTCCACGTCACATTTGAAGGGACTTTGAGAGGCCTGTGTGATAGAAAATCCCTAAAAGTGACAACATTTTAAAAAACCTGCACCCCTCAAACTGCTTAAAACCACATCAAAGAAGCTTATTAAATCAAATGGAAAAAAGCCAGCTCCCCTATTGCAGGTTATGTGTGCAGGAGCATGGAAAGTTCATCCTGACCAGATGTAGTACATAGCAAAAAAGTAAGAATCCAGCTCCGAATCCAGCTAAAAATTGCCTTTTTTGGAAACTTTGAATTTAAAATTAGGAGTTCCAGAACAGAGGAAATCGTGTCAGTGACAGACAAAAAGTTACGCTTATTAAACTCACACCGGTGTCATTTGTCACGACTGCTGGAATGAATGTACAAGCATGTCTAAATGTACAAATGTGATTAGATACAGATGATGATAGCGGTCATGTGAGATCCAACATGTGTAGACTTAGGCTATGTGCGCACGATGCGTATTTGAAGCAGAAATTTCCTGAGCGCTTCTGCATTTCCTTGGCAGAAAATACACATGTTCATTTTACATGCGTTTTTTAACTCATTTTTGTACATCAGTGAATGCTTTTTGGAGCTAAATAAAGTTATTTGGTGGGACATTGCTTAAACCTTGGAATACCATCAGAACTGGGGTGAGTATATTGGTTAATTTGAATGATTAAAGAATGTCTGGTGTATTTCAAATAAAGTGTTTACTCTGTGTCTGTGTGTTTATTTAACTCTTTACTTTAATTAAGTTTGGTCATGAAAAGGTCTGATTGACACCTTGTCATAACCAAACAAAAGAGCTAGGTATCAGCTAGTCCCATTCGCCCAATCTTCATTAGCATTTCTATTCCTGTAATTTATGCAGCTGCTGTGAGCTGGTATTTTTAGCCTGGGAAGGTACCATTTGCAAACATGGTCCTGGCCATAATTAACATCTCACAGCTGGTTTGTTAGCCGCTATGTCCCCCCCAATCAGCTCTCAGCAGTACTTTGGACGCAGCATATTTTTGTTCTATTAACACACTTTTGTTGTCGGTACATGTGAATCCATCACATATAATGACACTTCAATCAGTCAAAATCTGCAGCGGAGACTATTGTGTCCGCTACATAAATTGACATGCTGCGGGTGAGTTTGGGTACATGGCCACGGTCAGGAGCCCCGCTGCAGGTTTGATGCTTCTTTTTTATACAGCAACAAACCCACAGCATCCAGATGTTACAGCATAGTGGATGGAATCTCTAGAAATCCCATGTCCACTATGCGTGCATCAGAGGGACCGCAGCATGTCAAATTCTCTTGCGGGGTCGCTAGTCTCTGCAACAGAAATTTGACCAATAGAAAATATTGAATGCGGTAAATCTGCATGGTTCAGTGAACACATGTGGATTTACCTGCGTTCAATAGAATGCAACTTTTTGGACGCAGCAAAAAATATGCGTCCAAAGCGCTGCTTCATCCGGATCGTGGGCACAGAGACGAAATTTTTTTTAAAAAAGGGGAGTGGACTCCCGTGTCATTTTTATAACCAGCAGAGGAAAAGCTGACTGCTGGGGGCTGATATTGGTAGCTGGGGAAAGGGCCATTAGCCAACAATGTTCCCTGGCTATTAATATCAGCCCACAGCTGTTGGTTTAACCTTTACTGGCTAGATTACAGGGGGACCCCAGAAAAAAATTGAAGTGGGGTCTCCCTATAAAATCTAACCAGCAAAGGCTAAACTAGACAGCTGAGGGCTGAGATTAATAGCCAGGGAAGATGCCATGGATGCTAGCCCCCTCAGCGGCTATTAATATCACCCCTCAGCAGTCCCAGAAATGACGCATCCATATGATGCGCCAAATCTGGTGCTTAGCCTCCGCTCTTTCCACTGCCCTGTAGCGGTGGTGAGTGAGGTAATGGGGTTAAGGTTCACGTCAGCCTTGTATTGGCGGCTGATGTGAAGCCCAGGTTTGTAATGGAGAGTATCTATAAGACGCCCACATTACTAACTACGAACTAGTAAAATGGTCGCCGCCTTTTCAATAAAAACACGGCCAGAATAAAGTCTTTTATTGAAATAAAAAACACACTTTTTATTTTTTTTTTCATTGTACGGGTTCGCGAAGCCCTTGATCTCCTGAAAAAAACGTAAAATAACAAACAACCATATTCCTCACCTGTCCGCCGTCAACAACGCAGTCCACGTACCGCCAATGAGTGTCCCACGACGATTCGTGTCACTTTTACAGCAGTGACATCAGCAATCATGATTTCACTGCTGTAGAAGACAGCACTGTATACTGACAGGGGTGTACAATCACCCCTATCAGTATACATGCTGCTGCAGGAGGTCACTGGGGTTCCTCAGCTGAAGATCAGCTGATCAGCCCCGGTGAGCTCTCACCGACATCACCCTTCTTCTGAAGGCTCCCATGGTGAGGTCACGTGACCGATCAGCTGATTGCTCACGTCATCGCAGGTCCTGGAAGCACAGTATACTTCTGGGAGGGAGCGCGCCCTCTCGCCGCAGTATACCACCAGGGACCAGGAGGACACCGGGGAGCGCCGGACAGGTGAGTATAAGGTTTTTTTTTATTATTTTTACTTTATTTTTTCTTTTTTTTATTTTTATACACAGGGTGGTTACTGGCTTGGCTGGGAAGACTACTGCTCCTCCCAGCCACGCCGCTCCTGCTGTTATCACGGGAGCAGCGATTGGTTGAGAGGAGTTGTAGTCCTCTCCAACCCGGGTACCACCCGCACTGCGTTTCTGCCGCGAAATCGCAGCCATTGACGTTAATTGAAACGCAGCAAATCCGCATTTACCTGCGAGTTTGCTGTGGTTCAGTGCATGTGAATGGGCGCAAATTTGCGGCGTAAACGCTTTAAATGGTCATGCTGCGTTTTTTAACGCAATGCGAATCCGGAGCGAAAATTTCTGCGTCATGTGCACAGCACATCCAGATTAGCATTGCTATGCATGACAGACCTATTATCAAGCGTTTTCACAGCGTTTCCGCAGCGGGAAAACCATCGCGAAGACTCATCAAAAACGCTTCATGTGCGCATAGCCTAAGTCATGGAGGTAGTAATAACCCATACCTTCACCTCAATACAAACATGTGGAAAGAAAACGTGTAAATATGCATAAGAACATCATATAACATATAAAATATGTATTAAAAAATCAGCAGAGAAAAACTGTTCTGTCAGATTAGTAATGAAACATTATGGCTCTACGCATGTTGAGACCATATGGGACGCATATACCTAAATTGTATATCCAAAATGCTTCTCTGGTAAGGAAACGTTTTTTATGGTCTCCTCCCCTATTAGGTTTCCCAACCCTCTCAATGCCATACACTCTTAAATATGACATTTGTCTGTGGTGTTGTGAAATGAAATGATGCATGAGATACATTGCTATTAGCACTTTTAGTATTAAACTGGTACTCTGGGTAGATAAAACATTTTTGTACTGTTCCTGCCCTCACACACTCAAAAAATGAGATGGTAAGCTCAATTATGATCTTTTTATCCTTGTAATTCCATCTGCTCTTTCACAGCTCCCCCTTCCCATCTGGATCATTACATCATACACTAGGTGTTGCTCCCCCCCTGTAAGTAGCAGTCAGCCTGGGGAGAGGGGGCGTGGCCTTGCCCCCTGAACTCTGCAGAGAAACCGCTATTAGATTGGCTGATAACAGCGGGGAAATGTACCCTGCTGTAATGTCTCTGTAATGTAATGAGGGTGAGCAGTGCAGTGAAAACCAGCTTCTGTAAACCAGCCCCCTAATAATGGCTCCCTGTCTTCAGTCTGATGTGAGGGGGTGTGGCCGGGGGCGTGACCTGCAAACAGCTTCTAGTAGCAGCCCCCGGATGATGATTACTTCCTGTGTGCAACAGGGGGTGAGGGGGCATGGCCTGCTCCTGGCTAGTAGCCCCGTAAAAGAACCATTATCATCACAGTACTGCTACTAGAAGCTGCAAGTTGGCTATGCCCCAATACGCCCCCTCACATCAGACTGAAGGTCTGATGTGAGGGGGCGTATTGGTCTCCCATGCAACTTTAAAAAGGGGGAGGTGTCAAAGAAAAATTAAAATCTGTAAGGCCTGTCCAGTGAGGGGGCATTCACCGCTCCCCCCTCCCTTTCACACAGAATTTCGTGTAGGAGAAAGAACTTACAATCTAAATCTTTTTTGGTAGTAGAACCACATGATTAACATAAAGAAGTGAGGAAATTAATTATAGCTAAGAAGTGACAAAACTAATTAAAACTCCTTTTAAAAGCCCTGACTCACTGGCGTGGACAGGTAATTAAGACTCCTTTATATGCTGGGAATAGACATGAAGTCTGGGGTTTGTTTAATTAAAGGTGGGGAAGTAGGCTTTTCTCCAGGTTGAGCTGCTATAGCCCCCCCGTCTCACCTAGCAAGATCGCTAGTGAGATCGCTGCTGAGTCAAGGTTTTGGTGATGCAACAGCGACCTCATCAGCGATGTTGCTATGTGTGACACTTTGCAGCGATCAGGCCCCTGCTGTGAGGTCGCTGATCGCTGCAAAATGTCCTGGACCATTTTTTAGTCTTTGCCCTCCCGCTGGTCAGCACACATCGCTGTGTGTGATCAGCGGGACCAGCGATCAGGCTGGTAACCATGATAAACAGCGAGTTACTAGGTGCGCGTGTGCCCCTAGTAACCCGCTGTTTATCATGGTTACCAGCCTGCTCCTGCTTAAGCAGGCTGGTAACCAGGAGCAGGACATCGTGGAAAGATTCTTTCCACGATGTCGCTGCTCCCCTGATCGCTGGTAAGCCTGCCTGTTTGACAGCTCACCGGCGATCACATAGCGACGCAGCAACGATCCCTGACAGGTCATATCGTTGTCGGGATCGCTGTAGCGTCGCTAAGTGTGATGGGGCCTTAAGATGAAAGAACGTCTCCAGACTTTGTGTCTCCAATGTACATGAATATTATAAATATTGGGGTTAGTATTTATCAGATATTGATGGGACACACATTGTCAACTTCAGGAGTATTGAGGTAAGAATATGCATATTTTTTCATAACTGTGACACTTGTCAATGAGCCCCAAATTAATAGAACTAAAACATGGCTGTTGTCAGCTATCTATGAAAAAGTAAAATTGTGATATCAAAATATTTTTTATCGAACACCTGTGATCATCAGGATTGAAGATATCTAGAATGTTAGGTATCTCATAATTTTCTAAAACTGAAGCCACATCCCATGACCAGCTCTGTTAGGAGTCATCAAGGGGAGGTGTGTAGGTGTAACTTAGGTGCTGATAAAAAGACAATGCAAATTATGATATGTGTTCAATGCTAAGGAAGATGCACATCAGTGTAGGTTTGATCTACGTTAACCAGATGTTTTCCATCAGATTGCTTCCATCTGCAAAGCTGAGCCATCTCTGTGACCAGTGTTTAGTAAATTTCTTTGTTAATCCTGTTTATTTTATGTAATTGTATATTCTGTATTGTTTTGTCCCCTTTGTAAAATCTTCTGTATATTTTATTTTTCTAAACGCTGCCTAGCTTTCTGGATTGAATATAAAATTAAATAGTTCTGTTCCTTTTGTTCTGCAAACCGCACCCCTGAAGCCATACCCTAATGGTAACGTGCATCCAATCGACCTGAAAATGATTGGTGACAACTATTAATCTTTCTTGGGTTATTGTGGAGTTAGAAGTCAACATACCTGGGGTATATACCGTACAGACCAAAAGTTTGGACACACCTTCTCATTTAAAGATTTTTCTGTATTTTCATGACTATGAAAATTGTACATTCACACTGAAGGCATCAAGACTATGAATTAACACATGTGGAATTATATACCTAACAAAAAAGTGTGAAACAACTGAAAATATGTCTTATATTCTAGGTTCTTCAAAGTAGCCACCTTTTGCTTTGATGACTGCTTTGCACACTCTTGGCATTCTCTTGATGAGCTTCAAGAGGTAGTTACCGGAAATGGTTTTCACTTCACAGGTGTGCCCTGTCAGGTTTAATAAGTGGGATTTCTTGCCTTATAAATGGGGTTGGGACCATCAGTTGTGTTGTGCAGAAGTCTGATGGATACACAGCTGATAGTCCTACTGAATAGACTGTTAGAATTTGTATTATTGCAAGAAAAAAGCAGCTAAGTAAAGAAAAACGAGTGGCCATCATTACTTTAAGAAATGAAGGTCAGTCGGTCCGAAAAATTGGGAAAACTTTGAAAGTGTCCCCAAGTACAGTTGCAAAAACCATCAAGCGCTACAAAGAAACTGGCTCACATGAGGACCGCCCCAGGAAAGGAAGACCAAGAGTCACCTCTGCTTCTGAGGATAAGTTTATCCGAGTCACCAGTCTCAGAAATCGCAGGTTAACAGCAGCTCAGATTAGAGACCAGGTCAATGCCACACCGAGTTCTAGCAGCAGACACATCTCTTCAACAACTGTTAAGAGGAGACTTTGTACAGCAGGCCTTCATGGTAAAATAGCTGCTGGGAAACCACTGCTAAGGACAGGTAACAAGCAGAAGAGACTTGTTTGGGCTGAAGAACACAAGGAATGGGCATTAGACCAGTGGAAATCTGTGCTTTGGTCTGATGAGTTCAAATTTGAGATCTTAGGTTCCAACCATCGTGTCTTTCTGAGACGCAGAAAAGGTGAACGGATGGACTGTACATGCCTGGTTCCCACTGTGAAGCATGGAGGAGGAGGTGTGATGATGTGGGGGTGCTTTGCTGGTGACACTGTTGGGGATTTATTCAAAATTGAAGGCATACTGAGCCAGCATGGCTACCACAGCATCTTGCAGCGGCATGTTATTCCATCCGGTTTGCGTTTAGTTCAACCATCATTTATTTTTCAACAGGACAATGACCCCAAACAAACCTCCCAGGCTGTGTAAGGGCTATTTGACCAAGAAGGAGAGTGATGGGGTGCTACTTAAGATGACCTGGCCTCCACAGTCACCAGACCTGAACCAAATCGAGATGGTTTGGGGTGAGCTGGACCGCAGAGTGAAGGCAAAAGGGCCAACAAGTGCTAAGCTTCTCTGGGAACTCCTTCAATACCATTTACGGTGAATACCTCTTGAAGCTCACCAAGAGAATGCCAAGAGTGTGCAAAGCAGTCATCAAAGCAAAAGGTGGCTACTTTGAAGAATCTAGAATAGAAGACATATTTTCAGTTGTTTCACACTTTTTTGTTAAGTATATAATTCCACATGTGTTAATTCGTAGTTTTGATGCCTTTAGTGTGAATGTACAATTTTCATAGTCATGAAAATACAGAAAAATCTTTAAATGAGAAGGTGTATCCAAACTTTTGGTCTGTACTGTACATATATTCCATGCATTGGATACTGCGTGTATATACCATACACTCACTGTTAGTTGTCCAATAACCGGCCTAGTGGTGGTAACAGGCTGTAGCCTCCTCCGTTAATCGTTGGTCAATTGCGGCAGGTGGCAGCAGGGGGCTGTTCGTGACCCCACTGGCTGTGATCTTTGATTGTATATGTTTATTCGATATATATAATATGTGTGTGAAATTGTGGGTTTTAATAATCACCTAGGCAGGATAACAATGCAACAATATTTTATTCCTCACATACATGGTAATACAGCAATTCCAGATAAATGTCATGTCCAAAATACAATTGTCTCAGTCCACATGATCCCCTTAAATTGCTAAGTTCCACTGCCTTTGTGCCAGAATAGCCTGTAGTCACATCCCTGATCCTCCAGACGACAGGCAAAACAATGGAACACAGGTATCCAGTAGCAACAATCCTTTAAGAAAATGTAAATCCAAACAGCCGATCCTACAACAGTAGCAGGTTTATCCATCTTTCCAGGTCCACATCTCTATCCTCTAACTTCGATGTCCTACCACACAACTCCTTGACTTAAACATGTGGCTGCACTTTTCTCCCTCCCTAGGATCAGCCCCCTCCCCCTTAGACATTTGATTTTAGCTGTAAGAATGAAAAATCTTTCAGACATTCATCACTGGTGACTGCAGATGAGACCCCCTGTGGTGATGGCTCCATTCAGAGAACAATGGTTTAAGGCTCCTGAGGTAAGGTCACTGAATGGACGCATTGATACCTGAGGTTGAACTGATGAGCTAACAAAACCCAACAATAAGATCGAGGAAAATCGGTGCTCCGTGCTGAAAAAGTCTTTAGGAAAGTGGCCAGCTCCTCAATATGTATATATGTGTGTGTGTATGTATGTATGTATGTATGTATGTATGTATGTGTATATATATGTATATATATATATATATATATATATATTTATTTCAGCAGCGGAATGGAAGGAAGGGAGACACAGACATTACTAGTGGTAGGCGGAGCCCACACAGGATAGAACACCTCAGATTACAAAAAAGTGTTGACCGGCCCCTCCAGCTTTGGCTCCTCCTACTCCAGCTCCCCAGTCTAAAATTTGAGGTCGCAGAGGATAGTCGCTGCGGGAGCAGCTCCTCAGAAATTTTTTTTATTTTTATTGGACGGAGACTTGGACCCCCCCGTGGTCTAGAGGTCTCAGGGGTTTCAGCGCTGCTGGACCCCCACCCCTCTCCTGGCGGATCTGCATACCCTTTATGGTGGTCCCTGCAGAACCCTGCCGGCCCCGGGGGATGAGGGACGCTTCCCGGTGGAGACGCAAACCGCGCCATTGGGGTCCCTGCGCGCTCCGCCCTGGGGGGAAGCTAAGGGCCACAGCGCCACAAATCCCTAGGGGTCCCTGTGGCGCTCAGCTGGGTGAGTACTCAGCATTGGTAAATGTGTTTGAGTGCTTCAGCGGCTGCTGCGGCGGCCGCTGTTACATGTGTACTGTTGGTGACTGTGTGTTTTTTGTCCGCAGGTGGATCCCTGCAGGACATGTGAAGCGGGGCAGGAGCGGAGGAGTCGCGCGCTTTTTTGAATGCCGGCGGGGGGGGGGCGTGGCTTCACGCCTTCCCGGTCTTTTCGCGGGCAGGTAGCGCTCTGAGCGCGCGCTTTCTCCTGTCCCTCCCCTTCCGGCTTCTCTCTCTCACTGCGCGGCGGCCATTGCTGACGGCCTCCTCCGGCTCCTCACTCTCCTCTCCTTCCGTCAGAACCGAAGGAACACTGCACCGCGGCCAGCTGGGTGAGTCGCTTCTGCCTGTCAGGGCAGAAGCTTAACCTCCTCACCCCCACAGCGCAGGGCACCTTTCTGCGGCACAGTTAGGTGGCAGACTGTGCTGCCCTGCAGCTACTACCTCATATAGAGGTTTTTTTGTCTGGGACTCGCACACCTCTTTCATTTAGCAGAGGTTGTGGGGAGTCTGCTGCATTAACCCCCTGGTAGGCGGTTAACACTTAATTGGGGGACAGCTGGGGTAGCTCTCTCTTTAAGAGCTTTAACCCTTCAGCGTTCGTTTCTTTCCTTTTAGAAGCCACACTGTCCTAGTTACTGACAGGTTTAAGCCTGCTATATACTGTGTGAGGGCATGTCAGATCAGGGTCCAGGAGGCGCGGACCGTCTCCCAGGTCCGCTACAGGATCAGTCTCGCGTATCTGACTCGCAGGAGTCCTCGACGGCGTCAAGTGTAGCGCAGGTCGGGGGCTCAGTGATGTTAAAATGGAGGCTCTCACTCGTTCTATTGATAGGCTGTCTGACCTTCTAGGTCATTGGGTGTCAGCTAGATCCCAACTGTCTTCTCATGGCAGGAAGCGCCACAGGCCGGTACTGTCCTCCCCGCGCAGCGACTCGGAGATCTCTGATATTGAGGGTTCCCCTTCAAGCTCTGCTGGGGAGATGTCCGATTCGGATAAAGAGGATCGGCAGGGGCGCTCTGCCTCTCTTTTGGGCCGTGTGAATGCTTTTATTGGAGCTATGAGGGAGGCGTTACAGTTACCGGAGAAGGTAACTAGACGCCCTGGTAAGTCGGCCCGGCTGTTTCAGGAGTCGCATAGGTCGCGGTCAACGTTACAATCTCTGGATGAACTTGATGGGGCGGTGGAGAAATGCCTGTGTCCGGATAAACGTTTTCAGGGGACACGGTTTTTTGAGGCGCTGTATCCGTGTTCTACGGAGTCTATTGCTAATTGGATTCCTTCTCCTGAAGTGGATGTCCCTTTATCCCAGCTTAGCAAATCTTCATTACTTCCTGTTAAAGGGAAGGCGAGTCTGCAGGATCCGCTGGATAGAAAAACGGAGATGGCGGCTAAATCCATCTACGAGGCCGCGGGTCATGGATTCAGAGCGGCGTTAGGAGCCATGTGTGCTGGTGAAGCTTCCCTGAGGTGGTTGGACCGCCTACGGACGGCGTGGCAAGATGGATCCCCGCTATCCGAGGTAGAAGGGCTTTTCAGGTTGTTGGAAGAGGCAGTGCGATATGGCAGAGATGCAGTTCTGGATACTACGTCACTGCTGTCCAGGGAGCAATCCTCGGCTGTCACAGTCAGAAGAGCACTGTGGCTTAAGCAGTGGACCGGAGACGCGGTTTCCAAGCAAGGTTTGCTGTCTTTAGCTTACAAGGGTGGTCAGCTGTTTGGGTCTGACCTCACGGAACTGATTGCTAAGGCCAAGGCAAAAGAAACTGCCTTACCGCAGCGAAGAGCTGTGGCTTCTGCGTCTGGCAAGTCTAGTGCCGGTAGTAGTCGGCGGCCCTTTCGGCCCAGGGGACGGTTCGGTCAGCCCTCTTGGGGATCGGGTCGTCCCTCGTTTTCAGGAAAAAAGACCTCTCCGAAATCCCGCACTCCCTGGAAACAGAACTTCCGTCAAGACAAACGGGAATCTGACAAAAAGCCCGCTAAGGCGGACTGACGCCAGGGTCTCACTCGATGGTCCTCGAGTGGGGGGTCGCCTGCTCCAATTCGAGTCGACTTGGGCGTCCCACGTTTCAGACGCCTGGGTGACGCGGGTTGTGTCGGCAGGCTATTTCATAGAGTTTCTTTCTCGACCCCCGGACAGATTTTGCCAATCTCTCATTCCGTCAGAGCCCGAGCTAGCTGCCGCTCTACGGCGGGAGGTCGATTCCCTTCTGCAGAATGGTGTGGTGGAGCCGGTTCCGCCGGAGGACTGGGGAAGAGGGTTTTACTCCAACCTCTTTGTGGTCCCCAAAAAGGAGGACAAATTTCGCCCCATTCTGGATCTCAAAAAATTGAATCTGCATGTCCGGACCCGGAAATTCCGCATGGAGTCGCTTCGCTCGGTTGTGGCGGCTCTGTCGCAGAACAATTTTTTAGTGTCAATCGACATTCGCGACGCTTATTTGCATATTCCCATCTGAAGGGCCCACCAGCGCTTCCTACGTTTTGCCATAGGTCAGGACCATTACCAGTTTGTGGCCCTGCCATTCGGGTTGGCCTCAGCGCCCAGAGTTTTTACAAAAATTCTGGCACCTCTCATGGCGATCCTTCGAAGGCAGGGGGTTACAATTCTTCCCTACCTGGACGACCTTTTGATTGTAGCGTCCACAGAGGAGGTGGCGGTGAGGGCTCGCAATCTATCCCTTCAGCTCCTGGAGGACTTCGGATGGCTAGTCAATTGGAAGAAGTCATCTCTGGAACCGTCGCAGTCTATCCTGTTTTTGGGGATGCACTTCGACATGGTATGGGCAGTGGTGTCCTTGCCTCCGGACAAGCAAGCAAGTCTTCGTCAACATGTACGGGTTATGAAGTCTTCGACAGCAATGTCCCTTCGAAGGTGTATGCGCCTTCTGGGTTTGATGGTGGCGTCAATGGAGGCGGTCCCGTTTGCTCAATTTCATTCCAGGGGTCTCCAAATGCTCATTCTGACCCGTTGGGATCGATCGCAGGCTTCGCTGGATCGCAGTGTCATCATCTCACACAGGGTGCGAGAGTCTCTAGGATGGTGGTTACATCCAGAAGAGTTATCCCAGGGGAAGTCCTTCCTCCTTCCGCGGTGGTCGGTCATAACCACCAATGCCAGTCTGACGGGCTGGGGGGGGTCTGGAACGATCTCTGGGTTCAGGGAGTATGGTCGTCCTGCCGATCAACATCCTGGAGTTGAGGGCGATTTTCCTTTGCCTCCAACACTGGACGGTCCCTTTAAGCGGTCTGCCAGTCCGAGTGCAGACAGACAACGCGACGGCGGCCGCGTATATCAACCATCAAGGTGGGACGAGGAGCTCCAGGCTCATGATGGAGGTCTCTCGGATCATGGTATGGGCCGAGGCCAGGGTTCCAGCCATCTCCGCGATTCACATCCCAGGAGTTCAGAATATCACGGCGGACTTCCTCAGTCGCGAGAAGGTGGATCCCGGAGAATGGAGTCTTCATCCGGAAGTTTTTGCATTGCTGTGCTCCCATTGGGGAACTCCCCAAGTGGATTTGATGGCATCCAGGTTCAACGCCAGGTTACCGACGTTCATGTCCAGGTACAAGGACCCGGAGGCTGTGGCGGTGGATGCTCTAGTGGCTCCGTGGGACCAATTCGAGCTGATCTATGTGTTTCCGCCGATATCCTTACTTCCTCTGGTGTTACATCGGATCAAACTGGAGAGAGTCTCGGTTATGTTGGTGGCCCCAGATTGGCCAAGGAGGACGTGGTTCTCAACGCTGGTGTCGCTTCTGGCAGCGCCTCCGCTTCCACTTCCACTTCGCCCGGACCTGTTAACCCAAGGGCCCATTCGTCATCCGGACCTGAAGTCTCTGCGTTTGAAGGCGTGGCTCTTGAGACCGAAATCTTGACCCGTCAAGGATTTTCAGCCGAAGTCATTGCCACTCTGCGAGCGGCCAGAGGTCCTGCTACCACTAGGATTTATCACAAGACTTGGGAAGCCTTCTTCTCGTGGTGTTCGGGTTCTTCAAGGAACCCCAGGATTTTTTCCATTCCCAATTTGTTGGCCTTTTTGCTGTATGGGCTGGACAAGGGTTTGGCAGTTAGCACCCTGAAGGGTCAGGTTTCCGCTCTATCCTTGCTGTTTCGGAAGGCTATCGCCTCGCGTAGGGACGTACGTTCCTTTTTTCGCGGGGTAACCCGTCAGTTTCCGCCGCGGAAGGCACTTGTGACTCTTTGGAGGCTCAGTCTTGTCTTGGAGGCTCTTCAACATGGGCCTTTTGAGCCTATGGACTCTGTTAGCCTTTTATTGCTTTCCTGGAAGGTTGCCTTCCTGGTGGCGGTCACCTCTTTGAGAAGGGTTTCTGAGTTGGCGGCTCTTTCTTGCTCGCCTCCTTTTCTGGAGTTTCACCCGGATCGTGTAGTGCTTCGCACACGGGGCGACTTTCTACCTAAGGTGGTGTCACAATTTCATGTTAACCAGGATATTGTGTTGCCCTCGCTCTGTCCAGAACCGAGGAATGCGAAGGAACGGGCCTTGCACACATTGGATTTAGTGCGGGCGTTAAAGTTCTATTTGTCTATTACTCAAGGTTTTCGGAAGTCGGACTCACTTTTTGTGATTCCAGCAGGTCGTCGTCGTGGTCAACGAGCTTCCAAGGACACTATAGCTCGATTGATTCGGTCGGCCATTTTAGAGGCTTACCGACTTAAGGCGAGCCTTGCCCAATTAAGATTTGAGCTCACTCCACGAGAGCTGTGGGTTCATCGTGGGCTTTTCATCAAGGGGCCTCGGCAGCTCAACTCTGCCGGGTGGCTACCTGGCGCTCCGTCCACACTTTTACAAAGTTTTATAAGGTGGACGTCAGTGCTTCCGCTGATGCGGCCTTAGGACGTAGGGTCCTGCAGGCGGCTGTAGTTTAGGTTATCTCTTTAACTTGTGTTTAGCGCTGGTTGCGCATTTATCTAAGTTGTTGGGAATCTGCCTCTGTTGTTTTTTTCCCACCCTTAATTTCTGGACTGCTTTGGGACGTCCCACTAGTAATGTCTGTGTCTCCCTTCCTTCCATTCTGCTGCTGAAAGACGGATTTTGGTAAGAACTTACCTGTAAAATCCTTTTCTGCCATGGGAGGGAGCTGTGTCTCCCTTCCTTCCTTCGCTGAAGTGTGTTGTTGTGTTTTCAGATGCGGCGTGACCCTTCTCTGATGGCGGTTATCTGGGCTGGGGTCGGCGCGCTAAGGCTCTGTTCCAGCATTGCCAGCTCATCGCAGTGGTCAGGTCCAGTGAGTAGTACCTGGGACTGTGTGTTTTTTTCTGTTATATGCATAACCTGTCTTCTTGCTTTTTTCTGAGTTTTTCAGAAGGGGTTGTGTTGCTCCGCTGGTGTTAATTGCTCTTCCTTATCTTGTGCATGGACTGGGGAGCTGGAGTAGGAGGAGCCCAAGCTGGAGGGGCTGGTCAACACTTTTTTGTAATCTGGGGTGTTCTATCCTGTGTGGGCTCCGCCTACCACTAGTAATGTCTGTGTCTCCCTTCCTTCCTTCGCTGAAAAGGATTTTACAGGTAAGTTCTTACCAAAATCCGTCTATTAGTGAAGGAAATAATTATTTGATCCCTTGCAGTTTTTGTAAGTTTGCCCACTGACAAAGACATGAACAGCCTATAATTTTAAAGGTAGGTTAATTTTGGGAGCTCTAGCTAACTTTTTTTTCTGCTGGTGAATATAAACTGGCCATGGTGCATACCATCCAAGTCCAAAATGGCTTAGTGGTAATATGATATACATATATGTAAGTTTTTCCTATCTTCTCTTCTATTTTTGTATTGTGTCTATTAATCAGAATAGGGTACACTAGGGTAATAAGGAATACCGACGTTGAGTAGGGGGCTCCATGCAGTACAAATTAGGTTGCCAACCTCTGCTGTCAGGAAGGGACAGATACTAGGAACAACTAGGGCTTTGATAGCTCATATCCCCATATGTTTATTGGATTTTGCTATGTATAGAAATTAGTGTTGAGCGAACATGCTCGACACTGCTCGGTACTCGCCCGAGCATCACGCTACTCGGGATGTTCGGCGAGCACCGAGCATTTCTGGGTTACTCGGGCGGGAGCTCGGGTCTCCGCCCTGCATGTTTGACGCTCTTTACAGAGCCAATGAACATGCAGGGATTGCCAGCCAGTCACTGTAATGCTGCAGCCATGTTGGTTGTGGGCATAACAGTGATTGGCTGGCCGCACAGCATCACCTCGAGTATTTAAAACGGGGCGCCGACATCTTGGACACAGTCGCTCCGGATTAGACAGTGTAGGGACAGCGCTGCTGATTTAGGGAGAGATATATCCTGCAAAATAGTTAGTGTAGGGTCTGTAAAGGCTGCCAGAACAAACAAACATCCATCCCAGATACCAGGCAGGCAGGCTGTATAGGAGACACAGTGGTTATACCAGCAAACGCTGCATTACAGTCCTGTGTGCTCCTGTTGCTGAAATTGCTGGACTTAGCACCAGGTGTCGGGGGCCAGGAAAAATCCTTTTTTTTTCATCTAAATCCTCCTTTTTTTTCCTCCTTCACACTGTACAAATACCCGTCTTATTAACCTTTTGGTGTCCGTCCCGTCCCCCCCCCCCCCCCCCCCCCAAAAAAAAAGCGTGTCTCTGATTTTTCAGACACAAATATAACTGTTGAAAATAGTCTGGTGTAGGCTAGAGAAACAGAAGTGTTGTTTTGCACTTCCACGGTTCAAACCTCTGTATTATCCATTTTGGGCCATTTGTATCTAAAAAAAAAAGCAGTTTCAGTGTGTCGCTCACTGTTCAGCCGCAAATATCTCTATTTAAAAAAGTGTGGTATACCCCAGTAAACAATAACTGTGGTTTTGCCATCCCACGGTAAAAAAATCTCTATTATTCAGCTTTTGGTAGTTTTTTCCGTAAAGAAAAACAGTAGTGTCTCCTGACTGTTGTGACACAAAAATATATCTGTTGAAAATAGTCTTGTGTAGGCCCGACATCCCAGTGTGGTTTCGCAGTTCCACGGGTCAAATCGCTGTACTATCCAGTTTTGGGCCTTTGGTATCTAAAAAAAAAAAGCAGTTTGAGTGTGTCGCTCACTGTTCAGCCGCAAATATCTCTATTTAAAAAAGTGTGGTATACCCCAGTAAACAATAACTGTGGTTTTCCTCTTCCACGGTTCTAATCTACTCTTTATTACCCTTTTTCCATTGATAGTGCAAGTGTAAGCTATTTTACTTCATTTACAATGGGCAAGGTGCGTGGCAAGGGACGTGGAAGTGGACGTTCTGGTGATGGTTCGTGCAGAGGACGGGGCCGTGGCCAAGGTGAAAATGTGCCACAACCAACACCCACATCTTCTCGCTCCCACTTCTTGACCGAATTACTAGGGAAGCACAGAACAACACCAGTATTGAGAACTGATCAGTGTGAACAGGTTATTAATTGGATAGCAGATAATACTTCCAGTTACCTGGGCACCACCACCTCCGGTCTGTCTTCCACACGGTCAACTCTTAGTAGCCGTGAGTCTTGACCGCATACTCCTCCTCACCCTGATGCTCCTTCCTCCCACCATGCCTAGTGTCGTCAGACAGCAAGTGATCCCACACTTGGACACTCTGAAGAGCTGTTCACTGGTCCATTTCCATATTTGGGCCCCTCGCCTGATAAGCTTGAAGTGGTGGAAGAGGAGATCCCATGTTGCGATGCCCAAATATTTGAACAGCCACGGCCACAGGAAGTCGACGTTGGCAATCTGTCACAAGAGGTGGACGATGACGAGACACAATTGCCAGGAAGTGAGGAGGAGGATCGTGGTGCGCAAGTGGAAGAGGAGGAGGTGGTGGATGATCTAGTAACTGACCCAATGTGGAAGGAGGACATGCAGAGTGAGGCCAGCAGCACACAGGGGGAGGGAGGCAGAGTACCCCAACAGGCAGGAAGAAGCAGTGTGGTGGCCGCAGACAGAAGGCAGGCAACCGTTCCCCCGTAACACCAACACGAGGGACGTTGCCAGTACAAGCGGTAGGTCTTCCAGAGTCTGGAATTTAAAAAAAGACTCCGCTGATAACCCCAAAAAGGCCATATGTTCCACCTGCCATGCCAGCATCAGCAGGGGTGACAAAACTACCAGCCTGACCACCACCAGCATGATCAGGCACATGGCAGCAAAGCACACGACTTTGTGGGGCGAAATCCAGGGTCCACGACCAGTGTCAGCGGGTGTCACCACTGCTTCTTCCACTGTTGTGCGTGCAATAGAACCCCCTCTTGTGTGTGCAAGGCAATCCCCTGTCCATAATGCATGTAAAGATGCCCCCTCCTCTCAGTCTTCACTTGTTATGGCAGTTTCTCAAGAAACAGCATCAACGTCCACGTCCCACCGCAGCGTTCAATTGTCCATATCCCAGACCTTTGAACGAAAGCGGAAATTCGCAGCTAACGCCCCAGAGGCCACAGTCCTAAATTCGCACATTTCACGACTGCTTGCATTGGAAATGCTGCCTTTTAGGCTGGTGGAGACGGAATCCTTCCGCAATCTTATGGCGGTGGCCGTCCCTCGGTACTCGGTCCCCAGCCGACACTGTTTTGCCCGGTGTGCCATCCCCGCACTACACAAGCACGTGTCCCAAAGCATCTGCCGTGCCCTCAACAACGCAGTTACTGGGAGAGTCCACCTGACAACGGACACGTGGACAAGTGCTTGTGGCCAGGGACGGTACATCTCTCTGACGGCACACTGGGTAAACATAGTGGAAGCCGGGACCCAGTCGGACCTTGGGACGGAACACATCCTCCCCACACCGAGGATTGCGGGCCCTATGTCAGTCAGAGTTGCCCCCACAGTGTACAGCTCCTGCGCATCCTCCTCCTCCTCCTCCTCATGTTCAGCCTCCATCTCAGATATCACCACATCAGTTACAAGCTGGAAGCACTGCAGTACTGCCTCCGCCAAGCGGCAACAGGCTGTGCTGAAACTCATAAGCTTAGGTGATAAACCTCACACTGCTTGTGAGTTGTGGACAGCTGTGAAAGAGCAGGCAGATCTGTGGCTGAGACTGCTGAACCTACATCCCGGCATGGTCGTGTGTGACAATGGCCGTTACCTGGTGGCGGCTCTGAGGCGAGGTGAGATCACACACGTACCATGCCTGGCTCATGTGCTTAACCTCGTGGTTCAGCGGTTTCTTAAATCGTACCCCGAGTTGCCAGATCTGCTCGTGAAAGTACGCCGCCTGTCAGCTCATTTTCGCAAGTCGGCTACAGCTTCCTCCGCCCTTGCTGTGTTGCAGCAGCGTTTGCAGCTTCCGGCACACCGACTGGTGTGTGATGTCCCCACACTTTGGAACTCTACCCTCCACATGTTGTAAAGGATTTGTGAGCAGAAGAGAGCAGTTGTGGAGCACCAGCTGCAACAAGGCCGTCGATATTCAGGTCAGACTCCACACATAAGACCTCAGGAGTGGACCTGGATGTCTGACATATGTACCATCCTGACAAACTTTGAGGAGGCCACCAAGATGGTGAGTGGCGATGACGCCATCATTAGTGTCAGCATCCCACTTGTCTGTCTTTTGCAACGCTCTCTGCAGAGAATTAAAGAGGAGGCATTGCAGCCAGAGTATGATGAGATGGATCAAGAAGCCCTAGCGGGCGATTACACACAGCCCAGCCTCATCTCATCCCAACGTGCATTGGGGGACAAAGAGGGAGAGGAGGAGGAGGAAGAACAGGAGCTGCTATCATGCGTTGTAGACGGTAGTACCTGTACAAGTGTCATACCGTCGGTTCAACGTGGGTGGCCTGAGGACAGGGGGGAGGAGGAAGAGGAGGAGGAGGAGGAGAGCATGGTCCGTCGTCATCTTGGCGAGGACACGGAAATCTTGCCCGTTACCAGTCTGGCACGCATGGCTGACTTTATGTTGCGCTGCCTTAACCGTGACCCTCGCGTTGTCAAAATGTTGGGTAACAGTCATTACTGGTTGGTGACACTTGTAGACCCCCGCTACAAGGAGAACTTTCACTCTCTTATTCCTGAGGTGGAGAGGTCTACAAAAATGGGGCAGTATCAGAAGGCCCTTGCTGCAGAACTCTTAAAAATATTCCCATCTGAACACGCTAGCGGCAGAGGTCACAGTTCGTTGCCCAACCAAGGCGTACAGGCGAGAGAGATGCAACTCCAATCCAGCAGAGGCAGGGGAACACTGTCAACGTTCTCGGACAGTTTTCTGACACCCGTCCAGCTTACAGGCCCTGAGGCGCGGGGTACTCTCACAAGGAGTGGAAAGTTTCAAAAGATGGTGAGGGAGTACCTTGCCGATCGTACCAGCGTCCTACGTGATTCTTCTGTGCCTTTTAATTATTGGGTATCCAAGCTGGACACTTGGAATGAACTCGCTCTGTACGCCTTGGAGGTCCTGGCCTGCCCTGCCGCTAGCGTGTTATCGGAGCGCGTTTTTAGTGCCACTGGGGGAATTATAACTGATAAGTGCACTCGTCTGTCAACTGACAATGCTGACAAGCTGACCCTTATCAAAATGAACAAGGGCTGGATTGGGCCAGACTTCTCATCACCACCAAATGACAGCAGACTAACATAAAGTCAAATCCACTGTGTTATTTCGGGAGGTGTATTCACATGCACCGCTTCACACCCACACATGGGTATACGCTTCCTCGTTTCGGCTGTTTAATCTTCTTCTCCTTATCCTCAGCCTCCACCACCACAATACCACCAGGGTGCCAGCATTGCAAGTTCCTCCGTCCTTATTTTTGGCAGCTTTTGCTTGCAAGGCATAAGCAAATACTATGGGACACCCACTCCCCAATAATGGGACTTATGTTTGTAATATGCTGTACTGCATCGCTCTTGTAAGGGGCATTGCAAGTTTCTCCGTCCTAATTTTTGGCAGCTTTTGCTGGGAAAGCATAAGCAAATACTATGGGACACCCACTCCCCAATAATGTGACTTATGTTTGTAATATGCTGTACTGCATGGCTCTTGTAAGGGGCATTGCAAGTTGCTCCGTCCTAATTTTTGGCAGCTTTTGCTTGGAAAGCATAAGCAAATACCATGGGACACCCACTCCCCAATAATGGGACTTATGTTTGTAATATGCTGTACTGCATGGCTCTTGTAAGGGGCATTGCAAGTTGCTCCGTCCTAATTTTTGGCAGCTTTTGCTTGGAAAGCATAAGCAAATACCATGGGATACCCACTCCCCAATAATGGGACTTATGTTTGTAATATGCTGTACTGCATTGCTCTTGTAAGGGGCATTGCAAGTTGCTCCGTCCTAATTTTTGGCAGCTTTTGCTTGGAAAGCATAAGCAAATACCATGGGACACCCACTCCCCAATAATGGGACTTATGTTTGTAATATGCTGTACTGCATGGCTCTTGTAAGGGGCATTGCAAGTTGCTCCGTCCTAATTTTTGGCAGCTTTTGCTGGGAAAGCATAAGCAAATACTATGGGACACCCACTCCCCAATAATGGGACTTATGTTTGTAATATGCTGTACTGCATGTGACGCGCCCCCTGGGCCGTGTGTACACGTGTGTGGGATACCCGGTGCCGGGTCTCTGGGGTCTGTAGTCTCCGTGGCATTGACCCGGTCCCGTGGCTCAGGCTGGTCAAACCAGTGGCAGTCTTTCTTAGGTTTTGAGGTTAATTGTCCGACTGCGCCACCCGTGGATTGCGGTCAGGGAGTACCACCGCTGCGAGGCAGACCGCTGAGGCTGGTGTTGTGTGCGCAGCATAGAATGGGATAACTCCCCTCGGGAGGAGTATAGCCTCAGGGCAGTGAGTGTGGATGATGGGGGTGATGGTGCACGAGCGCAGCAGGAATGACTCAGAGTCTTTGCAGTGCAGTTCAGGGTCTTTACTGATGATTATAAGGTAGACCCTCCCGGGAGTACTGGCTAGCATAAGAGGCCTGGTCAGTCTGTGAGCAAGCAGGAGTTCCCCTGGTCAGGTGGAGTTGTAGGCCTCCCCGTCTGTCTGCACTCTTCCTGGCTACCTTGCTGTAAGCGGGTAGAAGTAGTCCACGTCCCTGAGAGTACCATGTAGTGCTCACCCGTATGGCTGGTGACTTGGGGCCTTCTGTTAGCCTCCGCTCCACGACGGCGGTGCTGGTCCCTTGCTTGTGACTGAGCCTCCGGGCTTCTATGGCCAGAGGACCTGAAATCCCCTGCCGGCTGGTTTCTGCTGCTGGATATATAAGTCCTCACAGCTTCGGACTCCTGTGTCCGGTTCCTATTGTCTTCTGCCAGGGCGAGCTCTGCTCAGCTTCCAGCCACTGGTCTTTAGCTCCTAGCTCCTACAGAGCTCCTTGCTGTTACTTTCCCTTGCTCTCACTCTGACTCTGACTGTTCTCTGACTCACTCAACCCCGCCCCAGATCCAGTTTATAAGGGCAGAATTCTCCCCTCCCAGGATTGGGGCAGGAGGATGTTGCATGTTTAAGGGATCCTGACCAGGAAACCTCCCACTTGCTCTCCGACGTAATATCTCTATTACTGTGGTGACCAGACCCCTGGGGTGCCACACATGGCTCTTGTAAGGGGCATTGCAGTTCCTCATAATTTTTGGAAAGCCTTCCATTCACTGCTTAGGCCAACAGTGCACGGGAGTCCCAGTTGCTATAAATGGAAAAAAAGGTTTAGTTAACGCCCTCTGACCTCCATGTCATTTCCAAGGGGCATTGGAGTGGCTCGAAATTTTTGGTAGGCATTGCACTCACTGTATGCCCTATAACTGTGTAGCCGAACCGCTCCTTTTGTTACAGAAACATATCCTACAAGACATATCTGGTTGACTGGCCTGATATTGATGTGAATGATCCCTGTTCCTCCTGCTCTTTCTCCTTTGCCATTACCTCATCCATCATTTATCACCTGAAGCTTTGTTTTAATGGGAGTCATAGAACTTGGAGAGTAGCAGGAAAACATCCAGCAATCCTCGGAGGAGGTAGGATATGCGCCAAAACGCCTACCACCTCAGGCCTAGCCGCTACTACATACATGCACTTGCATTCCAAGAAAACAAAGCAGATGCTAACTTCTATCATCATCATCATGCTCCTCACCTTGGCACTCTCAACTCCCCTGATGGAGAAGCCAGGGCCCACCGGAGGAGTCTGGTTCTCTGGTGGGTTCGTCCAATGCTGCCCTAAAGCAGGCCAGGCTAAGAAAAGTGTGGGGGAAGGTGACAGGAGAAATCAGGGCGGCTGGGGACCGTTTATGGACACCCGGCCGCCCCCAGGCGGCTGGCGACCGTGTGTGGACACTCGGCCGCGGGGCGGCTGGGGACCGAGTATGGACACGTGGCTGCTACCTGGCGGCTGGGGACCGAGCGTGGACACCCGGCCGCCGGGCGGCTGGGGACTGAGTATGGATACCTTGCTGCCGAAGCGGCCATGAGGTAGTGGCCAGCTTCGGCCTCCTCCAAACTAAAAGGCCCCATTTCAAGTGAAAGCTAGCAGTATGGTATTGCAGCCTGCGGGTGGGTGGGTGGCAGGCTGCATAATTGCGCTTGTATTGCAAGTTATGGGGGAGGTACAATTGAACACTGCCCTGGGACAAGGACTTGCACGGGGATAGTTGCAAGTCTGCATCTTCTGATGCGGCAAGGATCACTTCTGATGGGCACACTTTTAGGCAGTGACCTGGGTGTCAGAGATGCTTCCAGGGGTCTTCCCCATGCTGTTCCCATGTCTTTTTAGCACTGTATGCATGTGTCACACAGCACATGGCCAGATAAGGTTGTAAAATGTTAAAATGACATTTCCCGGTGAATGCATTTGTCACGGTTGAAAGCAATACAAACGTGCAAAAACGCATAAAAAATGCTACTTGTGAACATAGCCCAAGGTGTGGAGGAGTATTTTTGTTTTTGGTTATTTATTTTACCTTATACACAAGTCTTTACCCTGGGAAGGATGTTCCTTAACCCCTTTCCGACCTGGTCAGTAATAGTACTCACCAGGTCGGGAAGGCCGGTTCAGCGGGGGCTCCGGCGGTGAGCCCGCACTGAAGCGAGCACATGTCAGCTGATTATTGGAATCGCAATCCATCCGCGGCTGTTAACATGTTAAATCTCTGACAGTGGCATTTAACTCGCGCTTCCGGGAGTCCTAAGCCCCGCCCATCAGTGACCCCGTCACGTGATCGCGGGTCACCAATGGGTGGGCATGACAACTCAGGGTCTGCAGCAGACGCCTGTGGTTGTCATGTCTCAATTGCTATGAGCGCCACCTAGTGGTCAGCGCTCATAGCAAGTGAGCATTTCTCCTGCATACAAGCGATCTGCTCATCGCTTGTATGCAGTAGAAGCAATCAGACAACTGCTGCTTCTAGTCTCCTCTGGAGACTATAGAAGCAAGCAGAAAGTGTAAAAAAAAAGTTTTTAAAAATATTAAAAAAATAAAAAATATATAAAAGTTTGTCACCCCCCTTTCGCCCCATTCAAAATAAAATATATATATATATAAAAAAAAAACCACATACACATATTTGGTATCGCCGCGTTCAGAATCGCCCGATCTATCAATATAAAAGAAGAATTAATACAATCAGTCAACTGCGTAACGAGAAAAAAATTTTAAACGCCAGAATTAAGTTTTTTTGGGCGCTACAACTTTGCAATAAAATGCAATAACGGGCGATCAAAACATCGGATCTACCCCAAAATGGTATCAATAAAAACGTCAGCCCGGCACGCAAAAAATAAGCCCTCACCCAGCCCCAGATCCTGAAAAATGGAGAAGCTAAGGGTCTCGGAAAATGGCGTCATTTTTTTTTTTTTTTTTTAGCAAGCTTTGGATTTTTTTTTCACACTTAAATAAAAAAGAACCTATACATGTTTGGTGTCTATGAACTCGTAACGACCTGGAAAATAATGATGGCAGGTCAGTTTTAGCAATCTGTGAACGTGGTAAAAAAAGGACCCAAAAAAACAACTGTGGAATTGCATTTTTTTTTGCAGTTTCACTGCACTTGGAATTTTTTTCCCATTTTCCAGCACACGATATGGTAAAACCAGTGATGGTGTTTAAAAGTACAACTCGTCCCGCAAAAAATAAGCCCTCACATGGCCATATTGAACGAAAATTAAATAAGTTCTGGCCCTGGGAAGAAGGGGAGCAAAAAAGGAAAACACAAAAACAGAGAGACCCAAGGTCGTTAAGGGGTTAACATATTTCACAGGAAAGCACTTTTCAGTTTCGTTTTATTGTGAGCCTGTAAAAGTGGCTTAATACCTCTGGCCACGTTGTTGACAGCAGTGACCTGGGGGTCAGAAATGCTTCCTGGGGCGATCCCCATGCTGTCCCCATGTCATTTGAGCACTGTCACTATCGTTTTGGGCACTTTTTAGGCTTTCTACAGACTGCCGGGGGTGCCGCCGCAAAAATGTTCGGGTCTCCCATAGACTAACATTGGGCTCGTTGCTCGGGTCGAGCACCCGAGTATCACAGCGAGCTCGGCCCGAGCTTCGAGCACCCGAGCATTTTAGTGCTCGCTCAACACTAATAGAAATCACAAAATCTTTATTAAATATTAACAAAACATTAAAAACTTTTAATAGGTCAAACATAGGCAAAACCATACGGAAAGGTCATATGAAACAGCATAGCGTAGTCACTAAATATCTTGATATGCATGATGAAAAAGAAGCTCTACAAAGAAAAAGTGCATACATGTATATATGGTGGAATATGATTCTACCGAGAAGAGACAGTGGAGACCTTAAGGAAAAGAGACAATATCCTTAAGGCAGATGTCTGCCAAATAGCACATATATGGGTAGCAGTAAAACAACCACTGAAAAACTTCTCCTAAAGTAATATATACAGTGAAGGACATAATTATTTGATCCCTTGCTGTAGACATGAACAGTCTATTATTTTAAGGGTAGGTTAATTTTAACATTGAGAGATAGAATATCCCCCAAAAAATCAATAAAATCACATTGTATAAATTAAATAAATTTATTTGTATTTTGCAGTGAGAAATAAGTATTTGGCAAACAACACTTAGTACTTGGTGGCAAAACCCTTGTTGGCAAGGACAGCTGCCAGATGTTTTTTTGTAGTTGATGATGGTTGCACACATGTCAGGAGGAATTTTGGTCCACTCCTCTCTTCAGATCATCTCTAAATCATTCAGATTTTGAGGCTGTTGCTTGGCAACTCGGAGCTTCAACTCCCTCCATAAGTTTTCTATGGGATTAAGGTCTGGAGACTGGCTAGGCCACTCCATAACCTTACTGTGCTTCTTTTTGAGCCACTCCTTTGTTGCCTTGGCTGTATGTTTTGGGTCATTGTCTTGCTGGAAGACCCAGCCACGACCCATTTTTAATGGCGGATGGAAGGAGGTTGTAACTCCGGATTGTCCGATACATGGCTTCATCCATTCTCCCATTGATGCGGTGAAGTAGTCCTGTGCACTTAGCAGAGAAACACCCTCAAAACATAATATTACCACCCCCATGCTTGACAGTGGAAACTGTGTTCTTTGGGTCCAAGGCAGCATTTCTCTTCCTCCAAACTTAATGCCAAAGAGCTCAATTTTTGTCTCATCTGACCACAGCACCTTCTCCTATTAACTCACAGAATCATCCAGGTGTTCATTGACAAACTTCAGACGGGCCTGCCCATGTGCCTTCTTGTCAGGAGGATCTTGCGGGCACTGCAGGATTTTAAACCTTTAAGGCGTAATGTGTTACCAATGTTTTTCTTGGTGACTGTGGTCCCAGCTGCCTTGAGATCATTAACAAGTTCCCCCCTGTGTAGTTTTAGGCTCATCTTTCGCCTTCCTCATGATCAAGGATACCTCATGAGGTGAGATTTTGCATGGTGCCCCAGATCGATGTCGATTGCCGGCCATTTTGTATTTCTTCCATTTTCTTACTATTGCACCAACAGTTGTCTCCTTCTCACCCAGCGTCTTACTTATGGTTTTGTAGCCCATTCCAGCTTTGTGCAGGTCTATGATCAAAAAAATAAAGGGAACACTTAAACAACACAATGTAACTCCAAGTCAATAACACTAATGTGAAATCTATTTGTCCAGTTATGAAGCAACACTGATTGTGAATCAGTTTCTCCTGCTGTTGTGCAAATTGAACAGACAACTGGTAGAAATGATAGGTAATTAGCAAGATACCCCCTATAAAGGAGTGGTGACCACAGACCATTTCTCTGTTCTCATCCTTTTTGGCTGTTGTTTTGGTCACTTTTTAATTTTGCCATTGCTCTCACCCCTAGAGGTACAGAAGCATGAGGCGGTGTCTACAGTACAACCCACAGAAGTTGCTCAGGTAGTGCAGTTCATCCAGGATGGCACATCAGTGCGAGCTGTGGCAAGAAGGGTAGCTGTGTCTGTCAGCACAGTGTCCAGAGCATGGAGCAGATACCAGTAGATGTGGAGGGAGCCATAGGAGGGCAACAACCCAGCAGCAAGACCGTTACCTCCTCCTTTGTGCAAGGAGGAACAGGAGGAGCACTGCCAGAGCCCTGCAAAATTACATCCAGCTTGCCACAAATGTGCATATGTCTGCACAATCGATTAGAAACCGACTCCATGAGGGTGGTATGAGGGCCTGACGTCCACAGATGGTGGTTGGGCTCACAGCCAAACAGCGTGCAGAACGCTTGGCATTTGCCACAGAACACCAGGATTGGCAAAGTCACCACTGGCGCCCTGTGCTCTTCACAGCTGAAAGCAGGTTCACACTGAGCACATGTGACAGACGTGACGGAGTCTGGAGATGCCGTGGAGAGCGATCTGCTTCTTGCAGCATCCTTCAGCATGACCGGTTTGGCAGTGGGTCAGTAATGGTATGGGGTGGCATTTCTTTGGAGTGCCACACAGCCCTTCATGTGCTCGCCAGAGGTAGCCTGGCTGCGATTAGGTACCGAGATGAGATCCTCCTTGTGAGACCATATGCTGGTGCGGTGGCCCTGGGTTCCTCCTAATGCAGGACAATGTCAGACCTTATGTGGCTGGAGTGTGTCAGCAGTTCCTGCAAGATGGACTCATTGAAGCTATGGACTGGCCCGCCCGTTCCCCAGACCTGAATCCGATTGAGCACATCTGGGACATCATGTGTTGCTCAATCCACCAACGTCACGTTGCACCACAGACTGTCCAGGAGTTGGCGGATGCTTTAGTCCAGGTCTGGGAGGAGATCCCACACGAGACCATCCGCAACCTCATCAGGATCATGCCCAGGTGAGGTCATACGGGCACGTGGAGGCCACACACAAAACTGAGCCTCATTTTGACTTGTTTTAAGGACATTAAATCAAAGTTGGATCAGCCTGTAGTGTGTTTTTCCACTTTAATTTTGGGAGTGACTCCAAATCCAGGCCTCCATTGGTTAATAAATTTGATTGCCATTGATGATTTTTGTGTGATTTTGTTGTTATCACATTCAACTATGTACAGAACAAAGTATTCAATGAGAATATTTCATTCATTAACATCTAGGATGTGTTATTTGAGTGTTTCCTTTATTTTTTTTGAGCAGTGTGTGTGTATATATATATATATATATATATATATATATATATATATATATATATATATATATATATATATATATATATATATATATATATATATATATATATATATATATATATATATATACATACAGTTATATGAAAAAGTTTGGGCACCCCTATTAATCTTAAGCTTAATGTTCTATAAAAATTGGTGTTTTTGCAACAGCTATTTCAGTTTGATATATGTAATAACTGTTGGACACAGTAATGTTTCTGCCTTGAAATGAGGTTTATTGTACTAACAGAAAATGTGCAATCTGCATTCAAACAAAATTTGACAGGTGCATAAGTATGGGCACCCTTATCATTTTCTTGTTTTAAATACTCCTACCTACTTTTTACTGACTTACTGAAGCACTTTTTTTGGTTTTGTAACCTCATTGAGCTTTGAACTTCATAGCCAGGTGTATGCAATCATGAGAAAAGCTACTTAAAGTGGCCACTTGCAAGTTGTTCTGAATCTCCTCTGAAGAGTGGCATCATGGGCTCCTCAAAACAACTGTCAAATGATCTGAAAACAAAGATTATTCAACATAGTTGTTCACGGGAAGGATACAAAAAGCTGTCTCAGCGATTTAACCTGTCAGTTTCCACTGTGAGGAACATAGTAAGGAAATGGAAGAACACAGGGACAGTTCTTGTTAAGGCCAGAAGTGGCAGGCCAAGAAAAATATCAGAAAGGCAGAGAAGAAGAATGGTGAGATCAGTCAAGGACAATCCTCAGACCACCTCCAGAGAGCTGCAGCATCAACTTGCTGCAGATGGTGTCACTGTGCATCTGTCAACTATACAACGCGCTTTGCACAAGGAGAAGCTGTATGGGAGAGTGATGCGAAAGAAGCCGTTTCTGCAAGCACGCCACAAACAGAGTCGGCTGAGGTATGCAAAAGCACATTTGGAGAAGCCAATTTCTTTTTGGAAGAAGGTCCTGTGGACTGATGAAACCAAGATTGAGTTGTTTGGTCATACAAAAAGGCGTTATGCATGGCGGCAAAAAAACACAGCATTCCAAGAAAAACACTTGCTACCCACAGTAAAATTTGGTGGAGGTTCCATCACGCTTTGGGGCTGTGTGGCCAATGCCGGCACCGGGAATCTTGTTAAAGTTGAGGGACGCATGGATTCCACTCAGTATCAGCAGATTCTTGACAATAATGTTCAAGAATCAGCGACAAAGTTGAAGTTACGCAGGGGATGGATCTTTCAGCAAGACAATGATCCAAAACACCGCTCCAAATCTACTCAGGCATTCATGCAGAGGAACAATTACAATGTTCTGGAATAGCCATCCCAGTCCCCAGACCTGAATATCATTGAACATCTGTGGGATCATTTGAAGAGGGCTGTCCATGCTCGGCGACCATCAAACTTAACTGAACTGGAATTGTTTTGTAAAGAGGAATGGTCAAAAATACCTTCATCCAGTATCCAGGAAATCATTAAAAGCTACAGGAAGCGACTAGAGGCTGTTATTTTTACAAAAGGAGGATCTACTAAATATTAATGTCACTTTTCTGGTGAGGTGCCCATACTTATGCACCTGTCAAATTTCGTTTGAATGCAGATTGCACATTTTCTGTTAGTACAATAAACCTCATTTCAAGGCAGAAACATTACTGTGTCCAACAGTTATTACATATATCAAACTGAAATAGCTGTTGCAAAAACACCAATTTTTATAAAACATTAAGCTTAAGATTAATAGGGGCGCCCAAACTTTTTCATATAACTGTATGTATGTATATATATATATATATATATATATATATATATATATTAGTTTGGACACACCTTCTAATTAAAAGATTTTTCTGTATTTTCATGACTATGGAAATTGTACATTCACACTGAAGGCATAAAAACTATGAATTAACACATGTGCAATTATATACTTAACAAAAAAGTGTGAAACAACTGAAAATAAGTCTTATATTCTAGGTTCTTCAAAGTAGTCACCTTTTGCTTTGATGACTGCTTTGCACACTCTTGGCATTCTCTTGATGAGCTTAAAGAGGTAGTCACCGGAAATGGTCTTCCAACAATCTTGAAGGAGTTCCCAGAGCTGGTTAGCACTTGTTGGCCCTTTTGCCTTCACTCTGCAGTCCAGCTCACCCCAAACCATCTCGATTGGGTTCAGGTCTGGTGACTGTAGAGGCCAGGTCATTTGGCGTAGTACCCCATCACTCTCCTTCTTTGTCAAATAGCCCTTGCACAGCCTGGGGGTGTGTTTGAGGTCATTGTCCTGTTTAAAAATAAATGATGGTCCAACTAAACGCAAACCGGATGGAATAGCATGCTGCTGCAAGATGCTGTGGTAGCCATGCTGGTTCAGTATGCCTTCAATTTTGAATAAATCCCCAACAGTGTCACCAGAAAAGCACCCCCGCACCATCACACCTCCTCCTCCATGCTTCACAGTGGGAACCAGTTATGTAGAGTCCATCCGTTTACCTTATCTGCGTCACACAAAGACACGGTGGTTGGAACCAAAGATCTCAAATTTGGACTCATCAGACAAAAGCACAGATTTCCACTGGTTTAATGTCCATTTCTTGTGTTCTTTAACCCAAACAAGTCTCTTCTGCTTGTTGCCTGTCCTTATCGGTTTCCTAGCAGCTATTTTACCATGAAGACCTGCTGCACAAAGTCTCCTCTTAACAGTTGTTGTATAGATGTGTCTGCTGCTAGAACTCTGTGTGGCATTGACCTGGTCTCTAATCTGAGCTGCTGTTAACCTGCGATTTCTGAGGCTGGTGACTCGGATAAACTTATCCTCAGAAGCAGAGGTGACTCTTGGTCTTCCTTTCCTGGGGTTTTTGCAACTGAACTTGTGGACACATTCAAAGTTTGCCCAATTTTTCAGACTGACTGACCTTCATTTCTTAAAGTAATGATGGCCACTCGTTTTTCTTTACTTAGCTGCTTTTTTCTTGCCATAATACAAATTCTAACAGTTTACTCAGTAGGACTATCAGCTGTGTATCCACCTGACTTCTGCACAACACAACTGATGGTCCCAACCCCATTTATAAGGCAAGAAATCACACTTATTAAACCTGACAGGGCACACCTGTGAAGTGAAAACCATTTCCGGTGACTACCTCTTGAAGCTCATCAAGAAAATGCAAAGAGTGTGCAAAGCAGTCATCAAAGCAAAAGGTGGCTACTTTGAAGAACCTAGAAAATAAGACATATTTTCAGTTGTTTCACACTTTTTTGTTAAGTATATTATTCCACATGTGTTAATTCATAGTTTTGATGCCTTCAGTGTGAATGTACAATTTTCAAAGTCATGAAAATACAGAAAAATCTTTAAATGAGAAGGTGTGTCCAAACTTTTGGTCTGTACAATATATATATAATGTGCGTGTGTATATATATGTGTATATATATGTGTGTATATATATAGTACAGACCAAAAGTTTGGACACACCTTCTCAGTTAAGGATTTTTCTGTATTTTCATGACTATGAAAATTGTACATTCACACTGAAGGCATCAAAACTATGAATTAACACATGTAGAATTATATACTTAACAAAAAAGTGTGAAACAACTGAAAATATGTCTTATATTCTAGGTTCTTCAAAGTAGCCACCTTTTGCTTTGATGACTGCTTTGAACACTCTTGGCATTCTCTTGATGAGCTTAAAGAGGTAGTAACCGGAAATGGTTTTCGCTTCACAGGTGTGCCCTGTCAGGTTTAATAAGTGGGATTTCTTGCCTTACAAATGGGGTTGGGACCATCAGTTGTGTTGTGCAGAAGTCTGGTGGATACACAGCTGATAGTCCTACTGAATAGACTGTTAGCTGCTTTTTTCTTGCCATAATACATATTCTAAGTAAAGAAAAACGAGTGGCCATCATTACTTTAATAAATGAAGGTCAGTCAGTGCGAAAAATTGGGCAAACTTTGAAAGTGTCCCCAAGTGCAGTTGCAAAAACCATCAAGCGCTACAAAGAAACTGGCTCACATGAGGACCGCCCCAGGAAAGGAAGACCAAGAGTCACCTCTGCTTCTGAGGATAAGTTTATCCGAGTCACCAGCCTCAGAAATCGCAGGTTAACAGCAGCTCAGATTAGAGACCAGGTCAATGCCACACCGAGTTCTAGCAGCAGACACATCTCTTCAACAACTGTTAAGAGGAGACTTTGTGCAGCAGGCCTTCATGGTAAAATAGCTGCTAGGAAACCACTGCTAAGGACAGGCAACAAGCAGAAGAGACTTGTTTGGGCTAGAGATCACAAGGAATGGGCATTAGACCAGTGGAAATCTGTGCTTTGGTCTGATGAGTCCAAATTTGAGATCTTTGGTTCCAACCACCATGTGAACGGATGGACTCTACATGCCTGGTTCCCACTGTGAAGCATGGAGGAGCAGGAGTGATGGTGTGGGAGTGCTTTGCTGGTGACACTGTTGGGGATTTATTCAAAATTGAAGGCATACTGAACCAGCATGGCTACCACAGCATCTTGCAGCGGCATGCTGTTCCATCCGGTTTGCGTTTAGTTGGACCATCATTTATTTTTCAACAGGACAATGACCTCAAACACACCTCCAAGCTGTGTAAGGGCTATTTGACCAAGAAGGAGAGTGATGGGGTGCTACGCCAGATGACCTGGCCTCCACAGTCACCAGACCTGAACCCAATTGAGATGGTTTGGGGTGAGCTGGACCGCAGAGTGAAGGCAAAAGGGCCAACAAGTGCTAAGCATCTCTGGGAACTCCTTCAAGATTGTTGGAAGACCATTTCCGGTGACTACCTCTTGAAGCTCATCAAGAGAATGCCAAGAGTGTGCAAAGCAGTCATTGAAAAACCTAGAATATAAGACATATTTTCATTTGTTTCACACTTTTTTCTTAAGTATAACATTTCCACATGTGTTAATTCACAGTTTTGATGCCTTCATTGTGAATGCACAATATTCATAGTCATGAAAATACAGAAAAATCTTTAAATGAGAAGGTGTGTTCAAACTTTTAGTCTGTACTGTATGTATGTATATGTATGTATGTATGTATGTGTATATATATATATATATATATATATATATATATATATGTATATATATATATATGTATTAGTGTGTGTATATAGAGAGCTAGATATAGATATATATATATATGTGTGTGTCATAGAAAATATTAAAACCTTTGAACTCACTCACCCCCTCCTTTTTCCCCGCTCTCATTTGCAATCTGAGCTGACGTTTAGGTGTAAGATTGTACAATAGACTGTTACAGGGAGGAGGTTAATTTTGGTCCAACTCCCTGCTCAATGCAGGATTCACTAAACCATCTCAGACAGATGTCTGTCCAGCCTCTGTTTGAAGACTTCCATTGAAGGAGAACTCACCCGCTCTCGTGGCAGCCTGTTCCACTCATTAATCAGCCTCACTGTCAAAAAGTTTTTTTCTGGTTTCTAATCTGTATCTTCTCCCTTTCAGTTTCATCCCATTGCTTCTAGTCTTTCTTTGTGCAAATGAGAATAAAGCTGATCCCTCTACAGTGTTACAGCCCTTGAGATATTTGTATACAGCTACTAATTCTACTCTCAATCTTCTCTTTTGCAAGCTAAACATTCCCAAATCCTCTAACCGTTCCTCATAGGACATTGTTTGCCGACCAGTCACCAGTTTTGTCGCTCTTCTCTGAACTTGTTCCAGTTTCTTGTCTTTTTTTTAAGATGTGGTGCCCAGAACTGGACACAGTATTCCAGGGATCTGACCAAAGAGGAGTAGAGGGGGATAAATGCATCTTGTGATCTAGACTGTATGCTTCTGTTAATGCAACCCAGAATTTTCCTTTTTTTGCTTCTGCATCACACTTTTGAATCCTGTTCTGTCTGTGATCTATTAGTATACCCAAGTCTTTTTCACATGTGCTGTTGCTTAGCCCTCTCTTCTCTTAGCTATCCCTCCTAGCTTTGTGTCATCTGCAAATTTAATCAGTTTACCCTCAATTCCTTTATCGAAATCATTGATGAAGATGTTGAGCAACACAGAACAGAGCGTTGTTGTACACCACTTGAGACCTTCTTCCAACTGGATGTGCAACCGTTTGTTCATTCTTTGGGTTCGATCACTGCAAAAGTTAAGAATCCACCTAACAGTTCCAAGACATGCAAGAGCTATACAAAGACTTCAGAGAGTTGGACAGCCATAGAGACATATGTGTTGACGCTTAGACACAGTTTAACATATGGCCCAGGTGATCGAACTGAAGGATGTGTATTGTGTATAGATAGAGTATATATTAAACAGATAGGAAACCGCTTGTTAAGGATCAAAGGGAATGTCTCATACTCGTTAGCACAGCAATTGTCCTTACCAGGAGCACATTCCTTTCATCCTCATATATTTGCTGGACCCTGAATCACTGAAAAAATCTAGTATAGGGAAATTTCTATAAATCCGATTGTGATGAAATATATAATTTTAGCGGCATGGCTAAATGGGGAACAATATGCATTGATTTTAATATCATTGAGCCGTAAATCACGGTGCAAAGAAAACTTACAAAAGCTTTGTCATGTTTGGTCTATAAGTAAATATATAATCCCACTGGAAAATATGGCATTAATCTCCAACTTCTGCTATTATCCGTTGAGGAGTTATCGCATAAGTGGTGGATTTCAGAAAATCATGAAGGGCTGAGACAAGCCTACAACCCGGCCCATGTGAGGTCATCACAGGGGAGTGTGTGGGTGGGACTCACAGGGCTGATCAAGCCGAATTATGATCTGCGTTAGTGCTGAGATACATTTTTTGTGTATGTAGGGAGCCCGTTCACAAAACGGCCAATAAGAGCGCTCTCCTTCTGCTAAACTGAATCGTCTCTGCGATCGGTATTGTAAGTTCTTCTATTAATCACTTATTTTCTGTGGCTGTATATGCTGTATTGTTTTGTCCCTTTTGTAAAATATTTTGTACATTTTTTTCATAAACACTGCCTCCCTTTGGATTAAAATATAAAATTGAATAGTTCAGTTTCTTTTGTTCTGTATGCAAATTGCCTCTTCAGAGAAAAAGAGGACTTGAACTCTATAGCACCACCTATTGGAAGTTGAATCCTACAACTCACAATCAACCCTTTAACGAGTTGTGCAATGTGAGGATATGAGAATATAAGGATAAAAGCCAAATCAGAATCTCAATTTGCAGACACTGTGTTTCGGGCTGTTGGTCCTCATCAGTGCAAAGTATGAGAACTGATTTGGCTAGATGAGAGGCTCTGGACTGAGGTCTAAGGGGTAACGTTTCTCGTTGTTGAGAGGTAAATTCCAGCTCTGACACGTCAAGGTAAGGAGGCTCATTCGCCGTGCAATGCTCCTCTGGGAAATTTTATATGCAAATTGCCTCTTCAGAGAATAAGGCTGTGTGCACACGTAGCATTTTTCAAGCGTATATGCTGCGGAATTTCCGCAGCGTAAACGCTTGAAAAACGCATGTATATCCGCACCCCATGGTCCCCAATGGGATTCCGCAAGTTCTATGCACATGCTGCGGATTTTTCCGCAGCGTTTATGCCGCGTTCAAAAATCCGCAGCATGTCATTTAATTTTGCGTTTCCGCAAGCGGAATTGCCTTAGTCCAATGCATAAAAAACGCAAGGCAATTCCGCATGTGGAAAACGCGTGATAAACGCGCGAAAAATGCGCAATAAACGCGTGCGGAATTCCGCATGCGTTTTTCCGGGAGAGGACTTGCATTTATGCAGCAGAAATTTTCTGCTTAATAAATGCAACGTGGGCACATAGCCTAAGTGTTGTTCTGTAATCGTGCCTTGCCCCGAAGCCATATGCTACCAGATTCCAGGTGTATGACATATACATATCTTATATTTTGACTTGGGTCAGATGATTTCCCCTGCCCATGGTATACTTTTGTATATGGGAGATAATTGTGTCTTTAGTTACCTCTGTTGATAACCTGCTTAGGAGGCATATGCACCTCAGTCACTGTATATCCGCAATTGTGTACCTCTGTTGGTGGATACAAAAACGGAGTATAGCAGTCTGAGCCATGCTCTACAACATTGATATAGGACAAACCGCATGTGTCTGCCCATAATAATTTCTTGTATATGGGAAGTACAGGTGCTTCTCACAAAATTAGAATATCATCAAAAAGTTAATTTATTTCAGTTCAATACAAAAAGTGATACTCTATAGAGTCATTACAAACAGAGTGATATATATCAAGTGTTTATTTCTGTTGATGTTGATGATTATGGCTTACAGCCAATGAAAACACTAAAGTCATTCCTTTGGAAGTGCATTGAGCTGTAGGTTGGATTGCTGCTAAAGGGGCAAAAAAAAAAAAAAAAAAAACTCTGAGGCTGCGTTCACACATTGCGTATTTCCCTGCGTTTTTTTACGCTGCGTATTTTCCTGCTTTTTTTACCTGCGTTTTTTTAAGCGGGTAAAAAAAGCACCTCCATTCACACACTGCGTAAAAAAGCGCAGCAAAAAACGCAGTGTGAAAATGAAGGGTGACATGTGTAATGTCTGTGTCTGTGTGTCGTGTGTGTGTGTCTGTGTCGTGTGTGTGTGTGTGTGTCCCTAGCAGTGTATGTACAGACTATGGATACTCACCTACCCGATGGATGAGAGACGCGTCTGCTCCGTCCCGCGCTTGCAGCATCTGCCGTGAAGCGATCAACTGACTGTCAGCTGACCGGCTTGTAATCAGCTGACCGGAAGCCGGTTACAAGCCAGTTAGCTAACAGCTGATTGGCTCACCGGCAGATGCTGGAAGCGCGGGATTGGAGCGGACTGGACCGGTTTCCTCTCCCCTGACATCGGGTAGGTGAGTATCCATCCTGCGTCTCCGTAAAAAAGCGATGGAATTACGCAGTGTGTGAACACCGCTGCGTAATTCCATCGCTTATAATGGGCACAATAGAGAGAAAGCGCAGGACGCAGCTGCGTAAAGAATTGACATGCCAATTCTTTACGCAGCTGCGCTTTCCCGCTGCGTAAAATTACACAGTGTCTGAACGGCAAAGTGAATTTCCCATTCACTTTGCTGGCAGACACAAAGCACATTGCGTATTTTCAAAAAGCGCGTGCAAAAAAGCGCGCGAAAATACGCAATGTGTGAACGCAGCCTTAGGCTAAGTGCCCACGATGCAGAAATGCTCTGGATTTTTCCTGAGCATTTCTGCATCTCCCTGGCAGAAAAAACGCATGCGGATTTTACATGCATATTTCCTGAAAGGGACAAGCGTAATTGAAGCGTTTTAATCATGCGATTTCGCATGCGGGTTGTCAATCGCTTTCCAAGCGATTTTAGCATCACTTGGAAAGTGCTTGACAACTTGGTCACACTATATAAATCCATGCAACCGGCATGGATTTTATATAGTGTGACCGTTGCATGGATTTATATAGTGTGACCAAGTTAGTTAAAAAAAAGAAAAAAATGGTTACAAAAACAGCAAAAAACATTATACTCACCTACCGATGGCCCCCGGTCTCCTTATCCGATGCGTCCTGTCTTCCCAGTGTCTTGCGGTTGTGTAAAAGGACCTGCCATGACGTCATTAAGTCAAGTGACGGGTGGTATGAGGGTCCGACGTCCACAGATGGGGGTTTTGCTCGCAGCCCAACTTCGTGCAGGAAGCTTGGCATTTGCCACAGAACACGAGGACTGGCAAAGTTGCCACTGGTGCCCTGTGCGCTAAACAGATGAAAGCAGGTTCAAACTGAGCACATGTGACAGACGTGACAGAGTCTGGAGACAACGTTGAGAGCGATCTGCTGCCTGCAACATCCTTGAACATGACCGATTTGGCAGTGGGTCAGTAATGTTGTGGGGTGACATTTCTTTGGAGGGCCGCACAGCTCTCCATGTGCTCGCCAGAGGTAGCCTGACTGCCATTAGGTACAGAGATGAGCTCTTCAGACCCCTTGTTGGCCCTGTGTTCCTCCTAATGCAGGACAATGCCAGACCTCATGTGGCTGGAGTGTGTCAGCAGTTCCTGCAAGATGAAGGCATTGAAGCTATGAACTGGCCCGACCGTTCCCCAGACCTGAATCCGATTGAACATATCTGGGATATCACGTCTCGCTCCATCCTCCAACGTCACGTTGCACCACAGAGTTGGCGGATGCTTTAGTCCAGGTCTGGGAGGAGATCCCACAGGAGACCATCCGCAACCTCATCAGGATCATGCCCAGGCATTGTAGGGAGGTCATACAGGCACGTGGAGGCCACACACAATATCGAGCCTCATTTTGACTTGTTTTAAGGACATTACATCAAAGTTGGATCAGCCTGTAGTGTGTTTTTCCACTTTAATTTTGGGGGTGACTCCAAATCCAGCCCTCCATTGGTTAATAAATTTGATTTCCATTGATGATTTTTGTGTGATTTTGTTGTCAGCACATTCAAATTTGTACAGAACAAAGTATTCAATGAGAATATTTCATTCATTCAGATCTAGGATGTGTTATTTGAGTGTTCCCTAGTAACAAGGAATAGAGGTACAGAGAGATACATAAAATGAATGCATGTATACAAAATGGAGGAATTAGAATTAATTTTGTTGGAAAATAATTAGGACTTGGTGGGGATATCTGAGACATGGCTGGGCAGTTAATTTACAGGGCTATAGTCTGTTCAGAAATGACAATACAAACAAGCGAGGGGGGTGTGTGTTTATATGTAAAATCATCCTTAAAACCCATCTTGCATGAGAATATATGTGAATCTAATGAAAATGTAGAGTCCCTCTGGATGGCGATAAGGGGAAGGGGAAAAAATAATAAATTACTAATAGGGGTTTGTTATAAGTCTCCAAAAATAATGAAAGCAGCGGAGAATATCCTGATAAAGCAAATAGATGAAGCAGCGACTTAAAGATAAGTCATTATTATGGGGGACTTTAACTACGCTGAAATACATTGGGGAACAGAAACCTGTAGTTCAAGCAAAGGTAATAGGTTGACAACTATGAGAGACAATTACTTTTCACAACTATTTCAGGATCCAACAAGAAGGGGGTCACTGCTAGACCTAATATTAACCAACAGGCAATACCGCATATCAAATATACGAGTTGGGGGTCACTTGGGTAAAAGTGATCACAAAATAAGTTTTCATATATCCTTTAATAAGATGTGTAGTAGAGGGGTTACAAGGACACTAAACTTCAGGAAGGCAAATTTCCAACGGTTGAGAGATGATCTTAGTGCAATAAACTGGGACGATATCCTGAGACATAAAACTACACAAAGCAAATGGGAGACATTTATTAGCATCCTGAATAGGACCTGTGCACAATATATACCCTATGGCAGTGCTGGCGAACCTATGGCACGCGTGCCAGAGGGGGCACACAGAGCCCTCCTGGTGGGCACGCGCGCCATCGCCGCAGCACTATCGCTACTGGATCGGGCCCGGCGGGTGAGAACTCTGAGCCCCCCGAGTGCCGACACCAGCCCCTTTGCTTCAGCTAGATGCACGCAATGCACGCTGCTGGCCCATCAGAGGCCAGCAGCTGACGTCTCCATACAAGCGACTGGGCGCTTGGCAGTGACGTTATGTGCCCCCGTGGCTAGGACACTGGAGTCAGCTGCCGGCTACAAGAGAGAATGCGTGGGAGAAGAATTAAGGTGAGTAGGAGTATTAAGTTTTTTTTTTGTTTTTTTTTAATATGCGATGCACAGCGGCGCTAGCAGGCTGGGGGGGATATATACATTGACAGGGGGAGAGGGAGCATATATACATGGACTGGGGGTGAGGGAGAATATATACATGGACTGGGGGTGAGGGAGCATATATACATGGACTGGGGGAGAGGGAGCATATATACATGGACTGGGGGAGAGGGAGCATATATACAAGGATGGAGGGAGGGCAGCATATATACAAGGATGGAGGCATATACCAAGATGGGGGTGAGCATACAGTGGGTTCGGAAAGTATTCAGACCTCTTTAAATGTTTCACTTTGTTTCATTGCAGCCATTTGGTAAATTCTAAAAAGTTCATTTTATTTCTCATTAAAGTACCCTCTGCACCCCATCTTGACTGAAAAAAACAGAAATGTAGAATTTTTTGCAAATTTATTAAAAAAGAAAAACTGAAATATCACATGGTCATAAGTATTCAGACCCTTTGTTCATTATTGAGTAGAAGCACCCTTTTGAGTTAGTACAGCCATGAGTCTTCTTGGGAATGATGCAACAAGTATTTCACATCTGGATTTGGGGATCCTCTGCCATTCTTCCTTGCAGATCCTCTCCACTTCCGTCAGGTTGGATGGTGAACGTTGGTGGACAGCTATTTTCAGGTCTCTCCAGAGATGCTCAATTGGGTTTAGGTCAGGGCTCTGGCTGGGCCAGTCAAGAATGGTCACAGAGGTGTTCTGAAGCCACTCCTTTGTTATTTTAGCTGTGTGCTTAGGGTCATTGTCTTGTTGGATGGTGAACCTTCGGCCAAGTCTGAGGTCCAGAGCACTCTGGAAGAGGTTTTCATCCAGGATATCTCTGTATTTGGCCGCATTCATGTTTCCTTCAATTGCAACCAGTCATGCTGTCCCTGCAGCTGAAAAACACCCTCATAGCATGATGCTGTCACCACCATGTTTCACTGTTGGGATTGTATTGGGCAGGTGATGAGCAGTGCCTGGTTTTCTCCACACATACTGCTTAGAATTATCACCAAAAAGTTTTATCTTCATCTCATCAGACCAGAGAATCTTATTTCTCATAGTCTGGGAGTCCTTCATGTGTTTTTGAACAAACTCTATGCGGGCTTTCATATGTCTTGCATGTCACTCTGCCATAATGACCCGACTGGTGGAGGGCTGCAGTGATAGTTGACTTTGTGGAACTTTCTCCCATCTCCCTACTGCATCTCTGGAGCTCAGCCACAGTGATCTTGGGGTTCTTCTTTACCTCTCCCACATTTGCTCAGTTTGGCTGGACGGCCAGGTCTAGGAAGACTTCTGGTGGTCCCAAACTTCTTCCATTTAAGGATTATGGAGGCCACTGTGCTCCTAGGAACCTTGAGTAATGCAGAAATTCTTTTGTAACCTTGGCCAGATCTGTGTCTTGCCACAATTCTGTCTATGAGCTCCTTCGGCAGTTCCTTTGAGCTCATGATTCTCATTTGGTCTGACATGCACTGTGAGCTGTGAGGTCTGATATAGACAAGTGTGTGCCTTTCCAAATCAAGTCCTATCAGTTTAATTAAACACAGCTCGATTCCAATGAAGGAGTAGAACCATCTCAAGGAGGATCACAAGGAAATGGACAGCATGTGACTTATATAAATATGAATGTCTGAGCAAAGGGTCTGAATACTTATGACCATGTGATATTTCAGTTTTTCTTTTTTAATAGATTAGCAAACATTTCTACATTTCTGTTTTTTCAGTCAAGATGGGGGTGCAGAGTGTACTTTAATGAGAAATAAAATTAACTTTTTAGAATTTATTAAATGGCTGCAATGAAACAAAGAGTGAAAATTTTAAAGGGGTCTGAATTAGTGTTGAGCGAGTATGTTCTATTAACCCTTTCGCCTAGTATGCTCGGGCCGAGCTCAGAGTATTTATAGCTGCTCGGTGATAAGGTTAAATCGCTCCCATGTGTATGATTTGCGACTGTTTGACAGCTTTATTACATGTGAGGAATGTCTATTTCTTACACATTCCTCCCATGTAATAAAGCTGTCAAACAGTCGCAAATCATGCACACTGGAGTGATTCAACCATATCACCGAGCAGCTATAAATACTCGGAGCTTGGCCCAAGCATACTCGGACAGAGCATACTCGCTCAACCCTAGTCTGAATGCTTTCCGTACCCACTGTATTCTTTATTTCTGCAGTCTCATAACCCTGCTCCTTTTTGTGGCTGCTCTATACTGAACTTGCCTGCTCATTGTATCAGTTGTTTTTTCTAAACTAAAGCCTCAATATTTAAGCTAAATTGCCGTGTTGGCACTTGGCAATAAATAAGTGGAATTGGATTGCAGTTTGGGCACTTGGTTTCTAAAAGGTTCGCCATCACTGCCCTATGGGAATAAACATGCTAGAAATAGGAGGAAACCACCATGGCTAAATAGAGCTGTAAGGGGCGCAATAAGTGACAAAAAGAAAGCATTTAGAGAACTAAAGCAAGTAGGTAGTGATGAGGCATTAAATAAATACAGAAAATGTTAATAAATTCTGTAAAAAACAAATCAAGGCAGCAAGAGACAGAGAGACTCATTGCCAGAGAAAGTAAAAATAATCCCAAAATATTCTTTAACTATATAAATAGTAAGAAACTAAAAAATGATAGTGTTTGCTCCCTTAAAAATAGTCTGGGTGAAATGGTGGATGAGCATGAGGAAAAAGCCAATATGCTAAATGATTTTTTTTCAACAGTATTTACACAAGAAAATTGCATGACAGAAAACATGATTAGCGATGACAAAAATTCTCCATTAAATGTCACTTGCTTAACCCAGCACGAAGTACGGCGGCGTCTAAAAATCACTAAAGTTGACAAATCCCCGGGCCTGGATGGGATACATCCGCGATTACTGCAGGAATTAAGTAACGTCATAGATAGACCATTATTTTTAATCTTTAAAGATTCTATAATTACAGGGTCTGTACCACAGGACTGGCGTATAGCAAATTTGGTGCCAATATTCAAAAAGGGGACAAAACGAACTTGGAAATCATAGGCCAGTAAGCTTAACCTCTACTCTGGGTAAAATCCTGGAGGGTTTCCTAAGAGATGCTATACTAGAGTATCTGAAGAAGAATAACCTCATGACCCAATATCAACATGGGTTTACGAGGGACCGTTCCTGTCAAACTAATCTAATCAGCTTTTCATCTCCAAAAAGCTTGTCTGCAGAGGAAAGCATGAAGTGCTCTAAAATTTCTTGGTAGACGGCTGCGCTGTCTTGTAAAACACAATGGACCTACACCAGCAGATGACATGGCTCCCCAAACCATCACTGATTATGGAAACTTCACACTAGACCTCAAGCAGCTTGGATTGTGTGCTTCTCCACTCTTCCCCCACTCTTCCCCCAGACTGGGACCTTGATTTCCAAATGAAATGCAGTCTAAGGGGTAATATTTCTCCTTGTGGAGAGTGACATTCCAGCTCTGGCATGTCAAGGTAAGGAGACTTATTCGCCATGCAATGCTCCTCTGGGAAATTTAATATGCAAATTGCCTCTTCAGAGAAAAAGAGGACTTAAACTCTATATCCCCACCTATTGGAAGCAGCAATCCTACAAGTCGGGTCTTTTGCAGACTCCAACAGGTTTTCTTCCAGAATGGTCCTATATTTGGCTCAGTCTATCTTCCCATCAATTTTAACCCCATCTTCCCTGTCCCTGCTGAAGAAAAGCAGGCCCAAACCATGATGCTGCCACCACCATGTTTGACAGTGGTGATGATGTTTTGAGGGTGATGAGCTGTGTTGCTTTTACGCCAAACATATCGTTTTGCATTGTGGCCAAAAAGTTCGATTTTAGTTTCATCTGACTAGAGCACCTTCTTCCACATGTTTGGTGTGTCTCCCAGTTGGCTTGTGGCAGAATTCAAACGAGACTTTTTATGGATATCTTTGAGAAATGGCTTTCTTCTTGCCACTCTTCCATAAAGCCCAGATTTGTGCCGTCTACGACTGATTGTTGTCCTATGGACAGACTCTCCCACCTCAGCTGTAGATCTCTGCAGTTCATCCAGAGTGATCATGGGCTTTTTGGCTGCATCTCTGATCAGTCTTCTCCTTGTTCGAGATGAAAGTTTAGAGGGACGGCCGGGTCTTGGTAGATTTGCATTGGTTTGATACTCCTTCCATTTCAATATGATCGCTTGCACAGTGCTCCTTGAGATGTTTAAAACTTGGTAAATCTTTTTGTATCCAAATCCGGCATCAAACTTCGCCACAACAGTATCTCGGACCTGCCTTGTGTGTTCTTTGGTCTTCATGATGCTCTCTGCACTTGAAACAGAACCATGAGACTATCACAGAGCAGGTGCATTTATACAGAGACTTGATTACACACAGGTGGATTCTATTTTTCATTACCAGTCATTTAGGACAACATTGGATCATTCAGAGATCCTCACTGACCTTCTGGAGTGAGTTTGCTGCACTGAAAGTATAGGGGCCTAATAATATTGCAGGCCCCACTTTTCAGTTTTTAGTTTGTTAAAAAAAACTTTAAAATATCCAATAAATTTTGTTCCACTTCACGATTGTGTCCCACTTGTTGTTGATTCTTCCCAAAAAAATTAGAATTTTATATCTTTGTTTGAATCCATAAATTTGTTAAAGGTAGAAAAGTTCAAGGGGGCCAAATACTTTCACAATGCACTGTATATGTAAGTTTTTCCTGTGTTCTCTTCTATTTTTATATTGTGTCTATTAATCAGAATAGGATACACCAAAGTAATAAGGAATACCAACGTTGAGTGGGGGCTCAATGCAGTACAAATTAGGTTGCCAACCTCTGCTGTCAGTAAGGGACAGATACTAGGAACAACTAGGGCTTTGATGGCAAAATCCAATATGGGGATATGAGCCATGTATAGAAATGACAAAAATCTTTAGACTGTGTGCCCACTATGTGTTTTTTTTAAGCATTTCCGCAGCGGCAATTCTGCTGCAGAAACTCTTAAAAAACGCTTGGTAGAAAGTCTGCTATGTTCCCCAATGATAATACGCATATGCTGTGCACATGGTGCGGAAATTTCCTCTGCGGATTATCATTGCGGAAAAATCTGCAGCACTACCAATTATTTTGCGTAATCGCGGCGTTTTCGCCGCCTTTCACTTGCATTGAATCGCTTAATATCCACATGACTAGATGTGCACATGCGGATATTAAGTGATTCAATGTGCGGATGGTACCTGGGTCTGGAGAAGAGGAGACTCTCCTCCAGACCCCGGGTACCATAGTACCTGTTAAAAAAAATAAAAAAATAAAATAAAAAAATACATTATACTTACCTTCTGATGGCCGCGGTCTTTTCTCCGCTGCCTCCGGTCTTTCGTACGGCTCGCGATGGTGTGAAAGGACCTGCCATGACGTCGGCGGCTGCTTGACTTCTCACATGACTAAATGACGCCATGGAAGGTCCTTTCACACCACCACGAGCCGTACAAGAGACCGGACGTAGCGCAGAAAAGACCGCGGGCCATCAGAAGGTAAGTATAAGGTGGTTGTTTTTTTTTTTTATTTTTTTTACTATTTTTTATCTTTCTTTCAACTATTAACTTTACAAGTGATGCTAAAATCGCTTGGAAGGCGCTTGACAACCCGCATGCGGAAATGCATGTGAAAAACGCTTCACTTACGCTTGGACCTGGCAGGAAAAACGCATGTAAAATCCGCATGCGTTTTTTTTTACCAAGGAGATGCAGAAACGCTCAGGAAAAATCCGGAGCATTTCTGCATCGTGGTCACTTAGCCTTGTTAAATATTCACAAAACATTAAAAACTTTTAAAAGGAGTGTCAAACATAGGCAAAACCATAAAAAAGGTCATATGAAACAGCATAGCGTAGTCACTAAATACCTTGATATGCACAATGAAAAGGAGGCTCCACATAGAAAAAGTGAATACATGTATATATGGTGGAATTTGGCAGACATCTGACTTAAGGATATTGTCTCTTTTCCTTATGGTCTCCACTGTCTCTTCTCGGTAGGATCCTACCAAGAAGAGACAGTGGAGACCATAAGGAAAAGAGACAATATCCTTAAGTATGATGCCTGCCAAATAGCACATATATGGGCAGCAGGAAAATAGCCACGGAAAAACTTCTCCTAAAGTAATATATGCAGTGAAGGCAATAATTGTTTGATCCTTTGCTGTTTTTGTAAGTTTGCCCACTGACAAAGACATGAACAGTCTTATCACGTTAAGGGTAGGTTAATTTTTTCTGTCACCCATGACGGCACAACGAGAGAGGGGATCCGCCCTTCAAGTCCTGTCAATGATGGGGCACCTTCCTTTTCGTCGGCGGCGACAGCAGCAAGATCATCTTACCTGAGCCGAGGCCGGTCAGTTGTGGCAGGGCACAGTCTCTGCTGCGGCCGGTTCCGTGGGTCCTGGGAGCGCCGCGGAGGGCGTCGACATGTGGTCTCCTTGCGTGCAGGCGGGGGTTTCCGGCACCTACACAGCATGGTAGCCAGCAACCCCGCGTCCTGGATGTGACGTCACAGGGCGCGACTGGAAGTGACGAACCGGAAGTCGCGCCCCCATGACGCGCGCCGGGACCTCTGACCCCCGGATGTAATTTTTGGGGGAGGTACCGGAAGCTGCTGGAACGCCATCTGGTGATCTCCCTGGCACAATGAGAGGGTACTTAAAGGTAGATCACTGGCTAGGCAGGGGCGCAGTGCACTATAAAGGCCTCACAGCAGCCCTCCCCACCGCATCAGCAGCAAGAGCAGTAGTCCATGCTGCAGCTGCAGCAACCCGAGGAGATGGAGCAGCCGCAGCAGCCTCGGCACCAGAAGCACACCCAGAAGCAGCGTCCACCGCAGAGCAGGGCCTATACGGGATCAGGCAGAAATCCTCCTAACAATCTGAAGGCCCACTCTACACGGGGCATGGCTGCTTCCTGGGCAGAAAGACGTGCCCATTGAGCAAATATGTAAGGTGGCCACATGGTCATCTCCGTCCACTTTCTATAATCACTATAGGCTTGACCTTTCTGCCTCCTCTGATCTCACATTTGGGAGAAGGGTTCTGCAGGCTGTGGTCCCTACCTTACATACCTAGTTCTCTGTAATTCTCGTTGTGCCGCCATGGGTGACAGAAAAACACGTATATTACTTACCGGTAATGTGTTTTTTCAGAACCCATGACTGCACCTTTACATTCCCTTCCTATCACTATGGTGTTCACCTTCCGGTTGGTGGGTATTGAAGTATTCACATGGGTGAAATTTGTTTATGGTTAATAAAAATATGTGCTTTAACCGGAGAGTCCTCTCATGCTCTGTAATCCACTGAGGCGGAGAGAGGCGCTGCCCTTTTTATGTTGAAGGTTTCCTGTCCTTGAAGGGCGGATCCCCTCTCTCGTTGTGCCGTCATGGGTTCCTAAAAAACACATTACCGGTAAGTAATATACGTGTTTAACATTGAGAGATAGAATATGCCCCAAAAAATCAAGAAAATCACATTGTATAAATTAGATAAATTTTTCTGTATTTGATCCCCTAACAAACAATTATGAGTTCTGGCTCCTATAGACCAGTTAGACGCTCCTAATCAACTCGTTACCTGCATTAAAGACTGATGTCTTACATAGTCAACTGTATAAAAGACTGCAGTCCACAGACTCAATTAATCAGTCAGACTGTAAACTCTACAACAAGGGCAAACTTACAAAAACAGCAAGGGATCAAATAATTATTTCCTTCACTCTATGTAAGGAGAAATCTACTCCTGACAAGAGAAGTAATGAAGTCATTGTTGAGAAAGGGAACAAATAAGGCATATGTCCCTCAGAGGAAGCAGTACGCTAAACGCGCTTCAGATGTACTACTTTTGGCTGCCTTACAGGTCTTTCTTTTATACACTGTTCAAAAAAATAAAGGGAACACTCAACTAACACATTCTAGATCTGAATGACTGAAATATTCTCATTGAATACTTTGTTCTGTGCAAAGTTGAATGTGCTGACAACAAAATCACACAAAAATCATCTTTCATCAACTTTCATCACTTTATACCTTGTAATGAGCAAACTATAAGACATAACATGGAGAAATTCAACTCCATGGAAGAGAAAAGTGAGCTGGACTGAGTTGGACTAAAAAATTTTGTGAAAACAGAGAAAATTGAAGATTTAAAGGACCACACAAGAATCTTCTGGTAGAGGGCAGAAGGCAAACAGGCAGCACCAGGTCTGACATCCAGTGGACTGAGCATCCACAGGTAGGACCATCCTGCAGCCCCACCACAACCCATAGTCTTTCTAGAACTTACACCTCGCAGAAATAAGGATTAGAATTATTACAGAAATTTCTCTTGTGTGTCTTATTGTGTATAAATATGTGACTCTTCAGATTTTGTGTTATACTAGCCTGATGAAGAGACCTGAGTAGTCTCGAAAGCTTGCAATTTGTTACCATTTTTTCAGTTAGCCATTAAAAGGTATCAACCACTGAGGACTCTCAAATCTAAATATTTTTCTTCAGAAATGGAAAATTTTAATTTAGAACAAGTAAATGATGATCGCACTGAGCTGGAGACACAAGCCAGCAGATGGTCAGAGATCTTGGAGACCACATACTCTAAGGGGCAAAGAAAGCAATAAAATATGACACAATTAGAGATAACCCACAGACCTTCTATGTTGACTTTACTTCTAAAGAAGAAGTTAAAAGAAAAACCAATGTGTTATTTTTCACACACCATTCCCTTGCCTGGCACACTGCCCTGTGCAAGCAATACAAATATATAACCAAGTCTGATAACAATAAGGGTCAGCAGATCAGAATTAGAGACCATGAAGATGACTAGTGCAAACCAATTAGAAATCCGATGTGTCCTACATAGCCACACTCGTTACAAGATATATACACACAAGTTATATAGAAAAAATGACTTTACTTACAATTAGCATATGGAACATCCAAGGCCTGAACACCTTGGCCTTTGGATGTAAAACAAATGACCCTGACTTTACACAAAGACTGAAAAATATTGATATTCAGATCCTCCTGGAAATCTGGACCAGAGCTGAATACGAATCCCTGGTACCCATTGGATTCAGGGAAATCTCCATCTCTGCCCTGAAAAATAAAAACACCAAACCGGGGCGCTGCTCAGGAGGAATATCGCTCTGGTGTAAAGAGGAGCTCCAACCATACATCAAACCGATGAAGAGCGGTGACAGCCACATATGGATCAGAATTAGCAGCTCCATCCTCACCTCTGTCTGATATCTACCTCTGCGCTACCTACATACCCCCACCAGAGTCACCCTACTTCAATCCAGACAGCTTTGAGACCTTATAAAGAGAAGCTGCCCATTATAAGGCCCTGGGCAAAGTTCTTATCTTTGGAGACCTCAATGCCAGAACAGGGACAGAAAAAGACTTGATGACCACAGACTGAAACTTCTACATATTTATAGCAGAGGCTGATGGCGGCCACACACAGAGAGAAACTGCTATGACGGTACAGTCAAAAGTGGCAAGAAGCTCCTGAACCTATGCAGAAGTTTAGGACTTCATATACTCGATGGCCGTACCAAAGGAGACTCTCAAGGAAGATTTACATTAAATTCCCATGTAGGAAGGAGTGTTGTTGACTATGCCCTTACAGACATGGACCCGGCAAATATCAGCGCCTTCATTGTCACCCAACAAACACACCTGACAGATCATAGCTTCTTCTATACATGAAATTTTCAAAGTCATCAGCTGAAAATCCCCAGCTGAACGGCCTCTTCAACCTGCCTCTATCCTATAAATGGTCGAAGGAGTCGGCAACAAAATATAGAGAGGTTCCAAGCAGCCCTGAAATACAGGAGATGCTCTACCACGTCTACTCGTACGAGTACAAGTCAAACCCAGAAGGAGTGAGTCAAGCTGCAAAAGACCTCATTGATATACTCTACATCATGGCCGAATTGTCCGACCTTTAAAACAGTCAACTACAAGATGCCAAAAGAAAAAGAGATCTATGGTTGGTTTGACAGAGAATGTAAAGCCGTTTGGAAGAACCTGAGTACAGCCTCAAACAAGAAACACAGAGACCCCCAACCACCTGGATCTCACACGCCTACGACACCATACAAAGGTAATACAAAACCATCCTCAGGAGGAAGAAGCAGAGTTACATCTCCACTAAGCTTAACCAACTCCAAGGCGCCCTCCAAGACCACTTCTTCTGGGAACCATGGAACCACATGGGCACAAAAAGTAAAAAAGCAACATCCATATCCAAAACGGCAACATCTGGCTCCAGTATTTCAGTGACCTCTATAGAGACATCTCAAAGGAAGGACTATGCCAAGAACAGGAAAACATGATGGCAAAACTAAAGGCAAAGGCGAAAAAAGTAAAGAATTTCAAAAACCCTCTGAATACACCAATCACATTACAGAAAGTATCAGAGACAATGTCTTCCATAAGGTGTAGAAAAGCCAGCGGCCTGGATCGAGTCCTGCCAGAAATGTGAAATACAGCCCACCAGAAATACAGGCTGCAATGGCTAAACTGTTCAACATCTTGCTGAGCGCTGGCTACTTCCCTCACACCTGGAACCAAGGCCTCATCTCACCCATTCACAAGAGTGGGGACAGGTATGACCCTGCCAACTACAGAGGCATATGTGTCAGCAACCTGGGAAAATTGTTCAACAGTATCCTAAACAAGAGGATCCTCCTCACCGATCACAACGTCCTCCGTAAAAGCCAAGCAGGGTTCATGCCAAATCACCGCACTACCGATCACATCTACACCCTGCATAGTCTGATTCAGAGTAATGTCCACAACACAAAGGACGGGAAGATATACTATTGTTTTGTAGACTTTAAAAAGGCCTTTGACTCAATATGGCACCCGGGCCTGTTCCTGAAACTGCTGGAGAGCGGAAAAGGAGGAAAGACCTATGATATCATCAAAAGCTCCTACACTGAGAACCGCTGCAGCGTGAGGGTGAATGGGAAAAGAACGGTTGATTTCCAGCAGTGCCGAGGAGTCAGACAGGGCTGCAGCCCAAGTCCAACGCTCTTCAATATCTACATCAATGAGCTGGCCACCGCTCTGGAATCCTCAGCGGCACCAGGTCTCATACTCCATGACGCCCAGGTGAAATTCCTGCTGTATGCAGATGACCTACTGCTGCTGTCATCAACCGACAAAGGTCTCTAAGACAACCTGAAAATCTTGGAGAAATTCCGCTCCACATGGGCATTATCCATCAACCCAAACAAAACCAACATCATGGTGTTCCAGAAGAGAAAGGCCAGATTGGACCAGCACCCTTCATTCGTGCTAAAAAACTGCACTCTCACAGGAACTGACAAGTACACCTACCTGGGCCTGGAAATTCACCGGTCAGGGAGCTTCAAAGACGCTATAGAGACCCTGAAGGACAAGGCCTACAAAATCTTCTATGCCCTCCGTAGGAAACTCTACCATGTGAAGCTGCCAGTGAGGGACTGGTTAAAAATCTTCGATGCTATCATCACCCCAATCCTCCTGTACAGCAGCGTAGTCTGGGGTCCTTACACATACGCTGACTGGGCAAGGTGGGATTCCAGTCCAACAGAAATATTCCACCTGGAATTCTGTAAGCACCTTCTCCAAGTCCATCGGAGCACCACCAACAGTGCATGTCTGGCTGAGCTGGGCAGATTCCCACTGCACTTGGCAGTTCTGAAGAGGACGCTGTCCTTCCAGGCTCACCTACATAGTAGCAATCCAAGCTCCCATCACCATAAAACCCTGCTACTTGTAAGGGGGTCAAACAAACCAGGACCCCCAGAGCAACTCACTCAAACCCAACCTGACCGAAACAACCACAGCGGCATGACAAAAGCTAGAATCAGGAAGATTGAGAGATTTGTCGACTGGAGGATCGATATCAACGCCTTACAGAAACTGACCATGTACCGGAGTCTACAGGCCGTCTCCAGACTGGCTCCATATCTGGAGAAACTCACGGATCCCAGGGACCGCCAGATCCTGATCCGCTATAGACGCAGTGCCCACAATCTGGCCATCGATTGGCCGGCAGAGACAGACCTACAAGTCCGGAAGAGAAAGACAGGCTGTGCCTACATTGTGAAATGGAGGATGAGACCCACTTCCTGCTACACTGCACCAAATATTCAGCAGTGAGAGACACTCACTTCAGGAGACTCTCTGCCTGCCTGAACCCAATTGAGATGGTTTGGGGTGAGCTGGACTGCAGAGTGAAGGCAAAAGGGCCAACAATTGCTAAGCATCTCTGGGAACTCATTCAAGATTGTTGGAAGACCATTTCCGGTGACTACCTCTTGAAGCTCATCAAGAGAATGCCAAGAGTGTGCAAAGCAGTCATCAAAGCAAAAGGTGGCTAGTTTGAAGAACCTAGAATATAAGACATATTTTCAGTTGTTTCACACTTTTTTTGTTAAGTATATAATTCCACATGTGTTAATTCATATTTTTGATGCCTTCAGTGTGAATGTACAATTTTCATAGTCATGAAAATACAGAAAAATCTTTACATGAGAAGGTGTCTCCAAACTTTTGGTCTGTACTGTATATAATATATGAGTTTCACTTTTTGTACGTCAGGCGATCACCGCCGGGTGTCAGCTGATTCTCGCAGTTGACACTCGGTACTATGTGCCAGGAGTGGTCCCGCACCGCTCCTGGCTTATTAACCCCGGAAATGCTGCTATCGAAGTCAGTCGCTATATTTCCGGGGTAAGTAGAGGTAAGATCGCCTCTCTTACCTTGCATCGGCGACCCAGTGCTGTGAGCACGGGGTCCTGATCTTTGCCATTGTGACCCGGATGTCCCCACGACATCCGGGTCACCAGACATCAGTAAGTTAGGTAGAACGTGCTCAGTGCACGTTCTACCTAACTTGTGTCTGCAGGGCTGACAGCCTGCCTAGCACAGAGATGCTGCTGCTGCATCTCTGCTGTGCAAGCGATCAGCCTGCAAAATATGAAAATTCCATAGTGGGACAAAGTGTAAAAATAAAAAATATTGTCACAAAAGTGAAATTTTTTAAAAAAAAATAACCCCTTAATGACCGGAGCATTTTCCGTTTTTGCGTTTTCATTTTTTGCTCCTCTTCTTCCCAAAGCCATGGCCATATTGAATGAAAAATAAAAAGTCTATGTGAGGGCTTATTTTTTGTGGGACAAGTTGTACTTTTAAACGCCATCACTGGTTTTACCATATCGTGCACTGGAAAACGGTAAAAAAATTCCAAGTGCGGTGAAATTGCAAAAAAATGCAATTCCACCAAGTTTTTTTTTTTTTTACCACTTTCACTGAACACTAAAACTGACCTACGATTATTATTCTCCAGGTCGTTACGAGTTCATAGACATCAAACATGTATAGGTTCTTTTTTATTTAAGTGGTGAAAAAAAGCCGAAGTATGCTAAAAAAAAAATAAATAAATAAAAAAAGGCACCATTTTCTGAGACCCGTAGCGTCTCAATTTTTCTGTATCAATGAGGGCTTATTTTTTGCGTGTCGAGCTGACGATTTTATTGATAGTATTTTGGGGCAGATGTAATGTTTTGATCGCCCGTTATTGCATTTTATTTCAATGTTGTGACGACCAAAAAAACGTAATTCTGGCGTTTAGAATTTTTTTCTCGTTACACCGTTTACCAATCGGATTAATTATTTTTTTATATTGATAGATCGGGCGATTCTGAATGCGGTGATACCAAATGTGTATGTGTTTTTTTTTTTAATTTTATTTTGAATGCGGCGAAAGGGGGTGATTTAAACTTTTATATTTTTTTATTTTTTTCATATTTTTAAACATTTTTTTCTACTTTCTGCATGCTTCTATAGTCTCCATAGGACACTAGAAGCTGCAGTTGTCTGATCGGCTCTGTTACACAGAGACGATAAGCAGATCGCCTCTGTGTAGCAAAAATGCTCGTGTGCTATGAGCGCCAACCACTAGGTGGCGCTCATAGCAAGCGAGATATGACAACCACAGGGGTCTGCTGCTGACCCCGGGTTGTCATGCCAACCCATCGGTGACCCGCGATCACGTGACGGGGTCATCGATGGGCGGGGCTAAAGCCTCGCTTCCGGCGCGACAATGTTGAATTGACAGAGATTGACAGCAGCATTTAACTAGTTAACAGCCGCGGGTGGATCGCGATTCCACTGGCGGCTGTTGCGGGCACATGTGAGCTGTAAAAATCAGCTGACATGTGCGCCGGAGCCCTCACTGAACCGGGAGTGATGGCCTGGGACGTGCTAATACGCCCCAGGCCAATAAGGGGTTAAAAAAAAATGAAAACATGATCCAAAAAAAATAAAAATTTACTGTAACCATAAATATGTATTATGAAACAAAAACAATAAAAGTAAATATATTTGGGATCGCCGTGTCCTTAACGACCTGACCTATAAAACTGACCCAGTAGTTAACCTCTTTAGTGAACACAGTAAAATGAATAAATAAAAAACTATGCTTTATCATCATATCGCCATAGAAAAAATGGAATAAAGCGTGATCAAAAAGACGAATGTAAATAAAAATGGAACAGCTGAAAACTTCATCTTGTCCCGCTAAAATAAGCTGCCATATAGCTCCATCAGCCAAAAAAGAAGTTATAGCTCTCAGAAAAGTGATGCAAAATAAATTTTTTCTATGAAATAGTTTTTGTGTAAAAGCGCCAAAACATAAAAACATTATATAAATGTGCTACCACTGTAAACGTACTGATCCGAAGAATAAAACTGCCTTATCAATTTTACCACACGAGGAACAGCATAAAAATAAAAAAAAACAAGTCCTGAATTGTTGGTTTTTATTTGTTCTGCCTCACAATAATTGGAATAGAAAGTGATCAAAAAATGTCACGTGCCCAAAATTGGTACCAAGAAAAACGTCAACTTATCCTGCAAAAAATGAAGCCCTTATATGACTGTCGGCAAAAATATGGAAAAATTATAGCTCTGAAAATGTGGCTTTGCAAAAACTAGTCTTTGCAAAAAAAAATATTTTTCTAAGTGTGACACCTGTCAATCATAAAAACACGATATGAATCTGACATCACTGTAATCGCACCGACCCAAAGACTAGTCATCTAATCACTTATACCGCACAACGAACGGCGTAAAAAATAAACCCTAGGGTTAGAGTCAATGCTGTTGAGTCAGTAAGCCAAACCTCCGACTCATCAATTTCCATGGCTCCGACTCCCTCATACATGGCTCATGTTTAAGTGATGAATTTACTGTAGCACATATTAATCTCAGCTAAAAGTCTAGACCCTTAGATCAGGAATAGGACAGACATTTATAGGACATTTCATAACTTTCCCAAATTCTTATGAAAAAAATATTCCCCACATACTGCATTGAACTACTGTACCCAATTTATTTATATATTTTAGGAGTTGGGGTCGGTCCATTTCCGACTCCACCAAAATGGACACCTACTCCGACTCAAAGACTCTGACTCCACAGCCCTGCTACATCCAACCCTGTTTCAGTCTTATTTTATATTCCAATTAATATGTTAATATTAATATTAACCATAGTTAATTTCAGGCTATTGATTCAGCCCTCCACAACAATCACAGTCTCATGTCCCATGGGAGAATTAATTACCCACCCTTGGTCTAGTGTATTCATGAGAGGTGCATTCTCATGCCCTCCAAGGCAGTGATTAAAAGGAATCTGTCACACCCTTGCACTTATCTGACCTCTAATATGGGCATACAGGTGATAGAAATATGAATCTGTACCTACCTGTATGCCTCAAATTCTTATGAAAAAAATGTTCCCTACAAACTACATTGAACTAATGTACCCAATTATTATATATTTTAGGTGTTGGGAGTTGGTCCATTTTATACTGACTCCACCAAAATGGGCACAAACTCCGACTCCACAGCCCTGGTTAGGGTTGTGCAAGAGTTAGGGTTTTGCAAGGGTGAGGGTTGGGGCTGCGCAAGGGTTGGGGTTGGGATATTTTTCAAAAGTAAAGAAAAAGAAATGACGATATGATGACTAGTGTTGAACTCAAGTGCTCGCTACTTGATTTTGCATCAGGTACTTTGGTATGCACCGAGTATCGCAGGTGCTCGAGTGACATGCTCGAGTCTCCGCCCCATATGTTTTACGGCTGTTATACAGCCAAAAAAAACACCCAGGGATTGCCTGCCATGCAAGGTCAATTTCTGCATATTTTTTTTCTGGGTGAACAACCGTGAAACATGTGGTGCGAGGACTCGAGCATTTCACTCGAGCACCTGCGATACTTGGGGAGTACCCGATGCAAACTCAAGTAGCGAGCACTTGCACTCAAGACCAATGACAACTTATTGAATATGATGACCTAATGTTATAAAATTGTGTGTCTTACCTCTGGGTTCAAAATGTTCATTATACCCCTTGATAAAATCCTTGTGGAGTCTAATTTCTAAAATGGGATCACTTGTTTGGGTTTCCACTGTTTAGGTGCATCAGGGGCTTTCCAAACGCTACATAGCGTCCGCTCTTGATTCCAGCCAATTTTGCATTTAAAAAGTCACACAGTGCTCCTTCCCTTCTGAACCCTGAATAACAAATTGCATGGTGCAATGTCTCCTGTTACCTTTATGAAAATCCAAAATTGGGGGCTGAAAAACATTTTTGTGGGTAAAATGTGAGCAGTTTATTTTTACGACTGAATGTTATAAACTTCTGTGAAGCACCTGAGGGTTCAAGGTGCTCACTAGACCTCTAGATAAGTTCCCTGATGGGTCTAGTTTCCAAAATTGTGTCACTTGTGGGGGGTTTCCACTGTTTAGGCACATCAGGGGCTCCCCTTACGCGACATGGCATCTGCTAATTATTCAAGCAAATTTTACATTCAAAAAGTCAAATGGCACTCCTTCCCTACCGAGCCCTGCCGTGTGCCCAAACAGTGATTTTCTCCCACATATGGGTTATCAGCGTGCTCAAGAGAAATTGCACAACAAATTTTGGGGTCCATTTTTTCCTGTTACCCTTGCAAAAATAAAAAAAATTGGGTCTAAAATAATATTTTTGTGAAAAAAAGTTAAATGTTCATTGTTTTCTTCCACATTCCAAACATTTCTGTGAAGAACCTGAAGGGTTAATAAACTTCTTAATTGAGGTTTTGATCACCTTGAGGGGTGCAGTTTTTAGAATGGTGTCACTTTTAGTATTTTCTGTCATAAAAACCCCACAAAGTGACTTCAAATGCTATGTGATCGCTAAGGAAAATGGTTTTGTAAATTTTGTTGGAAAAATGAGAAATCGCTGGTCAAATTTCAACCCTTATAACTTCCTAACAAAAAAAAAATGTGGTTCCAAAATTGTGCTGATGTAAAGTAGAAATGTGGGAAATATTATTAATTAACTATTTTGTCTGATACGTATATCTCTCTGATTTAAGGGCATGAAAATTCAATTTTTGAAAATTGCGAAATTTTCAACATTTTCGCTAAATTTCCGATTTTTTTACAAATTAATGCAAGTCATTTTGAAGAACTTTTACGACTATCATGAAGTACAATATGTCATGAAAACACAGTCTCAGAATCAGTGGGATCCTTTTCTGCGTTCCAGAGTTATTACCTCATAAAATGACAGTCGTCAGAATTGTAAAAATTGACCTGGTCATTAACGTGCAAACCACCTTCGGGGTAAAGATGTTAATAATCACCTAGGCAGGTTAATGATGCAACAATATTTTATTCCTCACATCCATGGTAATACAGCAATTCCAGGTAAATGTCCAAAATACAGTTGTCTCAGTCCACAAGATCCTCTTCCTTCCCGTGACGGTAGTTCCACTGCCTTTGTGCCAGTATAGTCTGTAGTCACAGTCCTCGATCCTCCAGATGACAGTTAAACAATAGAAGCACAGATATCCAGTAGCAACAATCCTTTAAGAAAATTTAAATCCAAACGACAGATCCCACAACAGTAGCATGTTTATTCAGTCCGTAATTGATCTCCAACACTTCATATACCATGCATCCATCTTTCCAGGCCCTTAGTCTCGATCCTATTCCTTTGATGTCATTCAACATAACTGCTTGACTAAACATGTGGCTTCTCTTTTCTCCCTCCTGTAAGAATGAAAAATCTTTCAGACGCCAATCACTGGTGACCCCTGTGGTAATGGTTTAAGGCTCCTGAGATATGGTCATTGAATGGAATTTATACCTGAGGCTGAACTGATGAGCAAACAAATCAGTTATAAAACAAAACAAGCACATTTATAATAAAACAGAACAATAAGATAAAGGAAAATGGGTGCTCCATACTGAAAAAAGTATTTAGTAAGTGGCCAGCTCCTCACATACCTCCCCCACTTTTTCAGCATGGACACGAACATAAGAGGTTTCACCTTTATGAGCACGAAACTTTGTATCATCCAGTTCCCTCAAAGCATATTCCATGTCATCCTTCCGAATATACTCCAGTCCCCATTCCATCCTTGTATACATCAGTATAATAGACATCTCTAGCTTCTCTCTCATGATCTTTCAGATCCTGGGGGAACCCCTTGGACAAAGACTATGTATTTAGTTCTCTGTGACAGGGTTCTGTCCCTCCCGTGGGGTCCTCCCTATCCTCCCCCTGATCCCCGGTTTGTCCTGGCAAGCTTCACACGTACCCGATGAGAACCAAACTTGGATCGATTGTGACCAATCCCAGAGCGCTGACCCCAAGCTCAGGGGATGGACACTTGGCGGCCAGGTAAATGGTGTTCTGGGGGGACAATATCTGGGCTGACCAAGGTGATGGTAGAACCAGTGTCCCGAAGTCCCTGGGCCTCCTCCCTGATGTAATTTACCTCCCCCAGGTCACAATCCTTCATGGTAACAGTCATTGCATTTTGTATCTTCCCGCTGGAAGTCATCGCCTTTTTGAAATTGCTCCTTTTCCTCTCGGCTGACGCAGTGTTAACCGGCCCTTGGCTTCGGGTTAGGACATTGGCCCAGTGGAACACCAATCCTGCTGCTAGGTTGTAACATGGGCTAGAACCTTCCCAGCATTACCTGGCAATATTTCCCATGCGTCCACAGTTATGTCAGCTTAACCCTCTTTACCCTGATTTGGGCCATACTTGGAGACTTCACAAAGACGAGGTGGTTTTTAAAGTTCAAAATCCCCACAGTTCCTCCTCTGGCCGGTCCATGGGTCCTGTTATCCACTGTCCTCTGCGATGGGGCGGGTGGGGGTACTGCTACATGCACACCCAGATATTTCCTTAACACTTGCGTCCACTCTATCTCCGTGGCCTGCTCTCCTAGCGTGTCCAGCATCTGCCTTAACTAAGTAGGTCGATCTTTTGTCATCTGGATGACAGCCCTGGACTGTTGTCCCTTATCCACGTCTGAACTAAACTCGTCATGTGGTTAACAGTACCAATCGTCCAAGCGTTGCATTAGGGTCACATGATTGTCCTCCGGCAACCACTCACGTTCTCTCTCAGAGCAAAGGGCTCTCAGCTCCTCCTTCTTGAGCCTCTTGTAAATGGAGTCTGCCATCTCTTCTGCCAACTCACCGCTTAGTAACTTTCCCTGGTATGCTGTCCAGAGATAGGTGAGCCCACCGCTTGCAACCACCACTTGTAAAAATCTGAGATTGTGGGTTTTAATAATCACCTAGGCAGGTTAATGATGCAGCAATATTTTATTCACCAAATCCATGGTAATACAGATATTCCAGGTAAATGTCCAAAATACAATTGTCTCAGTCCACAAGATCCCCTTCCCGGCATCGTAGTTCCACTGCCTTTATGCCAGTATACAGTCATGGCCAAAAGTATTGAGAATGAGACAAATAGTAATTTTTCCAAAGTTTACTGCTTAATTTTTTGTAATGGCAATTTGCATATACTCCTGAATGTCAAAGAGTGATCAGCTTAACAGCAATTACTGTACTTGCAAAGTCAATATTTGCCCAGAAAATGAACTTTAACCCCCAAAACACATTTCAACATAATTTCACTCCTGCCTTAAAAGGAGCAGCTAACATCGTTTTTGTGATTGATGCATTAACACAGGTGTGGGTGTTGATGAGGACAGGGCTGGCGATCAATCAGTCATGATTAAGTAAAAATGACATCACTGGACACTTTAAAAGGAGGCTGGTTCTTGGTATCATTGTTTCTCTTCAGTTAACCATGGTTATCTCTAAAGAAACACGTGCAGCCATCATTGCACTGCACAAAAATGGCCTAACAGGGAAGAGTATCGCAGCTACAAAGATTGCACCTCAGTCAACAATCTATCGCATCATCCAGAACTTCAAGGAGAGAGCTTCCATTGTTGTCAAAAAGGCTCCAGGGCGCCCAAGAAAGACCAGCAAGCGCTAGGACCATATCTTAAAACTGTTTCAGCTGCGGGATCGGACTACCAGCAGTGCCGAGCTTGCTCAGGAATGGCAGCAGGCTGGTGTGAGTGCTTCTGCACGCACTGTGAGGCGGAGACTCTTTGAGCAAGGGCTGGTTTCAAGAAGGGCAGCAAAGAAGCCACTTCTCTCCAGAAAAAACATCAGGGACCGACTGTTATTCTGCAAAAGGTACAGGGAGTGGACTGCTGAGGACTGGGGCAAAGTAATTTTCTCTGATGAATCCCCTTTTCGATTGTTTGGGACATCTGGAAAACAGCTTATTCGGAGAAGAAGAGGTGAGCGCTACCACCAGTCTTGTCTCATGCCAACTGTAAAGCATCCTGAAACCATTCATGTGTGGGGTTGCTTCTCAGCCAAGGGAATCGGCTCACTCACAGTCTTGCCTAAAAACACAGCCATGAATAAAGAATGGTACCAGAATGTCCTCCAAGAGCAACTTCTCCCAACCGTCCAAGAGCAGTTTGGCGCCCAACTATGCCTTTTCCAGCATGATGGAGCACCTTGCCATAAAGCAAAGGTGATAACTAAATGGCTCATGGAACAAAACATAGAGATTTTGGGTCCATGGCCTGGAAACTCCCCAGATCTTAATCCCATTGAGAACTTGTGGTCAATCATCAAGAGACGGGTGGACAAGCAAAAACCAACAAATTCTGGCAAAATGCAAGCATTGATTATGCAAGAATGGACTGCTATCAGTCAGGATTTGGTCCAAAAGTTGATTGAGAGCATGCCAGGGAGAATTACAGAGGTTTTGAAGAAGAAGGGGCAACACTGCAAATATTGACTTGCTGCATTAACTCATTCTAACTGTCAATATAACCTATTGGTACTCATAATATGATTGCAATTATATTTCTGTATGTGATATAAACATCAGACAAACACTAATAAAAACCAGAGGCCAGCAGATCATGTGAAAATATAATTTTGGTGTCATTCTCAAAACTTTTGGCCATGACTGTAGTCTGTAGTCACAGTCCCTGAACCTCCAGATGACATATAAAATGATGGAAGCACAAGTATCCAGTAGTAACAATCCTTTAAGAAAGTTTAAATACACACTACAGATCCCACAACAGTAGCATATTTATCCAGTCCAGTTGGTAACTGATCTCCAACACTTCATATGCCATGCATCCATCCATCCTTCCAGGTCCTTAGCCTCGATCCTATTCCTTCGATATCATTCCACACAACTGCTTGACTAAACATGTGACTTCTCTTTTCTTCCTCCTTGGGATCAGCCACCCCTTAGTCCTTTGCTTTTAGCTGTAAGAATGAAAAATCTTTCAGACATCCATCACTGGTGACCCCTGTGGTGGTAGCTCCTCTCGGAGAACAATGGTTTAAGACTCTTAAGATATGGTCATTGAATGGAATTGATACCTGAGGCTGAACTTTTGAAAAAAGAAAAAACTAATAAAATGCACCAAGCTAATTTCTAACAAAACAGAGCAATAAGATCGAGGAAAATGGGTGCTCCGTGCTGGAAAAGTCTTTAGTAAGTGGCCATCTCCTCTCAACATTAATAAATTATATATATAAATATGTGTGTGTATATATATATATATATATATATATATATATATATATATATATATATATATATATATAGTACAGACCAAAAGTTTGGACACACCTTCTCATTTAAAGATTTTTCTGTATTTTCATGACTATGAAAATTGTACATTCACACTGAAGGCATCAAAACACATGTGAAATTCTATACTTAACAAAAAAAAGTGTGAAACAACTGAAAATATGTCTTATATTCTAGGTTCTTCAAAGTAGCCACCTTTTGCTTTGATGACTGCTTTGGACACTCTTGGCATTCTCTTGATGAGCTTCAAGAGTTAGTCACCGGAAATGGTTTTCACTTCACAGGTGTCCCCTGTCAGGTTTAATAAGTGGGATTTCTTGCCTTATAAATGGGGTTGGGACCATCGGTTGTGTTGTGCAGAAGTCTGGTGGATACACAGCTGATAGTCCTACTGAATAGACTGTTAGCTGCTTTTTTCTTTCCATAATACAAATTCTAAGTAAAGAAAAACGAGTGGCCATCATTACTTTAAGAAATGAAGGTCAGTCAGTCCGAAAAATTGGGCAAACTTTGAATGTGTCCCCAAGTGCAGTTGCAAAAACCATCAAGCGCTACAAAGAAACTGTCTCACATGAGGACCGCCCAAGGAAAGGAAGACCAAGAGTCACCTCTGCTTCTGAGGATAAGTTTATCCGAGTCACCAGCCTCAGAAATCGCAGGTTAACAGCAGTTCAGATTAGAGACCAGGTCAATGCCACACAGAGTTCTAGCAGCCAACACATCTCTACAACAACTGTTAAGAGGAGACTTTGTGCAGCGGGCCTTCATGGTAAAATAGCTGCTAGGAAACCACTGCTAAGGACAGGCAACAAGCAGAAGAGACTTGTTTGGGCTAAAGAACACAAGGAATGGACAGTAGACCAGTGGAAATCTGTGCTTTGGTCTGATGAGTCCAAATTTGAGATCTTTGGTTCCAACCACCGTGTCTTTGTGCGACGCAGAAAAGGTGAACGGATGGACTCTACATGCCTGATTCCCACCGTGAAGCATGGAGGAGGAGGTGTGATGGTGTGGGGGTGCTTTGCTGGTGACACTGTTGGGGATTTATTCAAAATTGAAGGCATACTGAACCAGCATGGCTACCACAGCATCTTGCAGCGGCATGCTATTCTATCCGGTTTGCATTTAGTTGGACCATCATTTATTTTTCAACAGGACAATGACCCCAAACACACCTCCAGGCTGTGTAAGGGCTATTTGACCAAGAAGGAGATTGATAGGGTGCTATGCCAGATGACCTGGCCTCCACAGTCACCAGACCTGAACCCAATTGAGATGGTTTGGGGTGAGCTGGACCAAAGAGTGAAGGCAAAAGGGCCAACAAGTGCTAAGTATCTCTGTATATATACAGTACAGACCAAAAGTTTGGACACACCTTCTCATTTAAAGATTTTTCTGTATTTTCATGACTATGAAAATTGTACATTCACACTGAAGGCATCAAAACTATGAATTAACACATGTGGAATTATATACTTAACAAAAAAGTGTGAAACTACTGAAAATATGTCTTATATTCTAGGTTCTTCAAAGTAGCCACCTTTTGCTTTGATGACTGCTTTGCACACTCTTGGCATTCTCTTGATGAGCTTCAAGAGGTAGTCACCGGAAATGATCTTCCAATAATCTTGAAGGAGTTCCCAGAAATGCTTAGCACTTGTTGGCCCTTTTGCCTTCACTCTGCGGTCCAGCTCACCCCAAACTATCTCGATTGGGTTCAGGTCTGGTGACTGTGGAGGCCAGGTCATCTGGTGTAGCACTCCATCACTCTACTTCTTGGTCCAATAGCCCTTACACAGGCGGGAGGTGTGTTTGGGGTCATTGTCCTCATCCCTATCCTGATATGAAGAGCACCCCTCATCCCTATCCTGTAATGCATGGCACCCCTCATCCCTATCCTGGTATGCATGGTATCCCCCCTCCTGGTATGCATGGGCCCCTCACCCTCATCCTGGTATGCATGGCACTCCTCACCCCCATTCTGGTATGCATGGCACCCCATACCTCATCCTGGTATGCATGGCACCCCATAACTCATCCTGGTATGCGTGGCACCCATACCTCATCCTCGTATGCATGGCACCCCATACCTCATCCTGGTATGCATGGCACCCCTCATCCCCAATCCTGGTATGCATGGCACTCCTCATCCCCAATCCTGGTATGCATGGCACCTCTCATCCCCAATCCTGGTATGTATGGTTCCCTCATCCCCAATCCTGGTATGCATGGTCCCATCACCCCCCAATCCTGGTATGTGTGGTACCCCTCATCCTGGTATGCATGATCCCCTCACCCCCCAATCCTGGTATGCATGGCCCCCTCACCCCCCAATCCTGGTATGTATTGCACCCCTCAACCCTTTCACGCTGCACACACACAGAAAAAATAAACACTTATACTCCCCTTTCTTCCCTGTGCTCCAGCTCTGCTCTGTCCTGTTCTGCCAAAGGCCGGGGGAGGAGTGTCTATTCATACCGTGATCTCCGGCGCCATACACTCCTCTTACCTGTAACGGCTTCATGCGGTCTTTTGTCTGGAGCCAGACTGCGTAGGCGTGTTGCACTTGCGCAGTCTATAAAGGCTTCAGACAGAGACATGCATCTTCCGTTATATTATAGTTGTGCGTGTGTGTGTGTGTGTATATATATATATATATGTGTGTGTGTGTGTATATATATAGATGTGGAGAGGGCCGTAGGAGGGCAACAACCCAGCAGCAAGACCGCTACCTCCGCCTTTGTGCAAGGAGGAACAGGAGGAGCACTTCCAGAGCCCTGCAAAATGACCTCCAGCAGGCCACAAATGTGCATGTGTCTGCACAAACGGTTAGAAACTGACTACATGAGGGTGGTATGAGGGCCCGACGTCCATAGATGGGGGTTGTGCTCACAGCCCAACACCGTGCAGGACGCTTGGCATTTGCCACAGAACACCAGGATTGGCCAAGTCGCCACTGGCGCCCTGTGCTCTTCACAGATGAAAGCAGGTTTACACTGAGCACATGTGACAGACGTGACAGAGTCTGGAGACGCCGTGGAAAGCGATCTGTTGCCTGCAGCATAATTCAGCATGACCAGTTTGGCAGTGGGTCAGTAATAGTGTGGGGTGGCATTTCTTTGGAGGGGCCGCGCAGCCTGCCATGTACTCGCCAGAGGTAGCCTGACTGCTATTAGGTACCGAGATGAGATCCTCAGACCCCTTGTAAGACCATATGCTGGTGCGGTTGGCCCTGGGTTCCTCCTAATGTAGGACAATGCCAGACCTCATGTGGCTGGAGTGTGTCAGCAGTTCCTGCAAGATGAAGGCATTGAAGCTATGGACTGGCCCGCCCATTCCCCAGACCTGAATCAGATTGAGCACATCTGGGATATCATGACTCGCTCCATCCACCAACGTCACATTGCACCACAGACTGTCCAGGAGTTGGCGTATGCTTTAGTCTAGGAGAAGATCCCAGAGGAGACCATCCACAACCTCATCAGGAGCATGCCCAGGCGTTGTAGGGAGGTCATACAGGCACGTGGAGGCCACACACAATACTGAGCCTCATTTTTTACTTATTTTAAGGACATTACATCAAAGTTGGATCAGCCTGTAGTGTGTTTTTCCACTTTAATTTTGGGGGTGACTCCAAATCCAGGCCTCCATTGGTTAATAAATTTGATTTCCATTAATAATTTGTGTGTGATTTTGTTGTCAGCACATTCAACTTTGTACAGAGCAAAGTATTCAATGAGAATATTTCATTCATTCAGATCTAGGATGTGTTATTTGAGTGTTCCCTTTATTTTTTTGAGCAGTGTATGTGTGTATATACAGTACAGGCCAAAAGTTTGGACACACCTTCTCATTTAAAGATTTTTCTGTATTTTCATGACTTTGAAAATTGTACATTCACACTGAAGGCATCAAAACTATGAATTAACACATGTGGAATTATATACTTCACAAAAAAGTGTGAAACAACTGAAAATATGTCTTATATTCTAGGTTCTTCAAAGTAGCCACCTTTTGCTTTGATGACTGCTCTGCACACTCTTGGCATTCTCTTGATGAGCTTCAAGAGGTAGTCACCGGAAATGGTTTTCACTTCACAGGTGTGCCCTGTCAGGTTTAATAAGTGGGATTTCTTGCCTTATAAATGGGGTTGGGACCATCAGTTGTGTTGTGCAGAAGTCTGGTGGATACGTAGCTGATAGTCCTACTGAATAGACTGTTAGAATTTGTATTATGGCAAGAAAAAAGCAGCTAAGTAAAGAAAAACGAGTGGCCATCATTACTTTAAGAAATGAAGGTCAGTCAGTGCGAAAAATTGGGCAAACTTTGAATGTGTCCTCAAGTGCAGTTGCAAAAACCATCAAGCGCTACAAAGAAACTGGCTCACATGTGGACAGCCCCAGCAAAGGAAGACCAAGAGTCACCTCTGCTTCTGAGGATAAGTTTATCCGAGTCACCAGCCTCAGAAATCACAGGTTAACAGCAGCTCAGATTAGAGATCAGGTAAATGCCATACAGAGTTCCAGCAGCAGACACATCTCTTCAACAACTGTTAAGAGGAGACTTTGTGCAGCAGGCCTTCATGGTAAAATAGCTGCTAGGAAACCACTGCTAAGGAGAGGCAACAAGCAGAAGAGACTTGTTTAGGCTAAAGAATACAAGGAATGGAAATCTGTGGTTTGGTCTGATGAGTCCAAATTTGAGATCTTTTTTTCTAACCACCGTGTCTTTATGCGACGCAGAAAAGGTAAACGGATGGACTCTACATGCCTGGTTCCCACCGTTAAGCATGGAGTAGGAGGTGTGATGGTGTGGGGGTGCTTTGCTGGTGACACTGTTGGGGATTTATTCAAAACTGAAGGCATACTGAACCAGCATGGCTACCACAGCATCTTGCAGCGGCATGCTATTCCATCCGGTTTGCGTTTAGTTGGACCATCATTTATTTTTCAACAGGACAATGACCCCAAACACACCTCCAGGCTGTGTAAGGGCTATTTGACCAAGAAGGAGAGTGATGGGGTGCTAAGCCAGATGACCTGGCCTCCACAGTCACCAGACCTGAACCCAATCGAGATGGCTTGGGGTGAGCTGGACCGCAGAGTGAAGGCAAAAAGGCCAACAAGTGCTAACCATCTCTGGGAACTCCTTCAACATTGTTGGAAGACCATTTCCGGTGACTACCTCTTGAAGCTCATCAAGAGAATGCCAAGAGTGTGCAAAGCAGTCATCAAAGCAAAAGGTGGCTACTTTGAAGAACCTAGAATATAAGACATATTTTCAGTTGTTTAACACGTTTTTGTTAAGTATATAATTCCACATGTGTTAATTCATAGCTTTGATGCCTTCAGTGTGAATGTACAATTTTCAAAGTCATGAAAATACAGAAAAATCTTTAAATGAGAAGGTGTGTCCAAACTTTTGGTCTGTACTGTATGTATGTATGTGTATATATATATATATATATATACAGTGCTGGCCAAAAGTATTGGCACCCCTGCAATTCTGTCAGATAATACTCAGTTTCTTCCTGAAAATGATTGCAATCACAAATTCTTTGGTACTATTCTCTTCATTTAATTTGCTTGCAAGGAAAAAACACAAAAGAGAATGAAGCAAAAATCAAATCATTGATCATTTCACACAAAACTCCAAAAATGGGCCAGACAAAAGTATTGGCACCCTCAGCCTAATACTTGGTTGCACAACCTTTAGCCAAAATAACTGCGAACAACCGCTTCCGGTAACCATCAATGAGTTTCTTACAATGCTCTGCTGGAATTGTAGACCATTCTTCTTTGGCAAACTGCTCCAGGTCCCTGATATTTGAAGGGTGCCTTCTCCAAACTGCTATTTTGATATCTCTCCACAGGTGTTTTATGGGATTTAGGTTTGGACTCATTGCTGGCCACCTTAGAAGTCTC